>NC_091300.1:38425725-38750725 GCF_038502225.1 Cherax quadricarinatus | reverse complement strand
ATAAATAAAAATATATATATATATATATATATATACATATATATATATATATATATATATACATATATATATATATATACATATATATATATATATATATACATATATATATATATATATATATATATACATATATATATATATATATATATATATATATATATATACATATATATATATACATATATATATATATATATATATATATATATATATATATATATATATATATACATATATATATATATATATATATATATATATATATATATATATATATATACGTGTATATATACATTATATATATATGTGTATATATACATTATATATATATATATATATATATATACATATATATATATATATATATATATATATATATATATATATATATATATATATATCTATATATACATTATATATATATATATATATACATTATATATATATATATACATAAACATATATATATATACACACACATGTGGTCCCTCGTTTATCGTAATTAATCTGTTCCTGGAAGTGTTACTATTATCAAAATTTACGATTTTCGAATCAATTTTCCCCATAAGAAATAATGTAAATACAATTAATCCGTTCCTGACACCCAGAAGTACTAAAACAAAAAAATTTTTACATGAAATATAGATGTAGTACATAAACAATACAATGGGACATGATGAATGAAACATTAACAGCATAACACTTACCTTTATTGGCGATTCTTCTTAGTGTATGGAAGACTGGAGGAGGAGGAGAGATTGGATTATTTACAGTTTGGAAGGGGAATCCCCTTCCATCAACACCTCGGGTACCAATTGCTTTTCTGGGGTTACTTCTCTTCTCTGTTTCTTAATGCCACTATGACCAGCCTGAGAATCATTGGAGTCCTGTCTCGCAAAATAACTGTCCAGAGAGCTCTGTTTCTGGCGTCTCTTTAGCACTTCCCTAAAATGGGACAAGACTTTGTCACTGTACATGTTGCCAACATGGCTTGCAACAGCCTTGTCAGGGTGATGTGTCTCCATAAATCTTTCCATCTTACCCCACATTTAAAAAATCTCCTTAATTTCTGAAGAAGGCACCTTCTTCCATCTCTTTCTCCTCTGCAGCAAGATTCTGAGCTGCTATCTGTTCCTGTTCCTGCTGAAGCTCTTGCAGCTCCTCAGTGGTGAGCTCTTCGTTGTGGTCTTCCACCAACTCTTCCACATCCTCCAAACTCACATCCAACCCCAAGGAACTCCCAAATGCCACAATAGATTTAACCCTTTCAGGGTCTGTCCCGTATATCTACGGCTTTACGTTCAGGGTCCAAACCGTAGATCTACGTCATGAGCTCAGCTCCCTCTGATAAACTGTGAGTGGTACATTTGGGCCTAGATATGAGAGAATACATCTATGTGGTATGTGTGCACCACATAAAACAAATCCTGCAGCACACTGTGTATAATGAGAGAAAAAAAACTGAGACCATGATTTTCGATTAAAACAGCGACTTTGCAGTGTTTTTTCATATGTTTTTTATAGTTGTATTTGCGATTCCTTGGTCTCATTTGATAGAATGGAAGACATATTACAGGAATAGAGATGATTTTGATTGGTTTTATCACTGGAAATGGCTTGAAACTGAGCTCAAAGTAGCGGAATGTTAAATTTTTGCCGATGTTCAAGAGTAAACAAACGACCTCACACGTCTAATACATGCCAGCTGGTGGGTCTAATATACATTCACAAATGTGGTGATGATATTTATGCAATTATTACAATATTGCATAACAGTAAATCTTCTATTTTTTGGTGTGAATAAAAATTCATTATGTGAATAAAAAATCAGAATGGAATTTATTTGTAAAGCCTTAAAATGTAACTAATGAACAGAGGAAATGTTAGTTTAGTGCCAGGAATACCTACATTGTTTATTCTGGACCCTATTTTGAAATTGGAATATTTTGAACTTTGTGTTAATTTGGCCAAATCACCAATTTCCGATCACTTTATTTTGTAGTTGAAACAGTCAACTTGGTGATTTCTTGTGCTCAATCGATAGAATGGAAGTAATACTAGGAATTAGCTAAGAATTTTGTCGACTGGAATAATGTAATTGGCCTAAAATGGGAGTCGAAGTCGGCAAAATCGCCGATTCGTAAATATTGGTCACACATCAAAATTCGCGAGAGCATAATTTCGTCAATTTTCCATCACATTTCATACTTTTTGTTTTATTACCTTCACAAAAAGATTCTCTACCATTTCGTAAGAAAAAATAGCAATTTTTTTTTTTTTTAAATTCTTGGACACTGGGGCACCACTTCAGATTTTGGCCTTGGACCCTGAAGGGGTTAACAACTGACATAGGCTCATCAGAGTCAGCCCCAAACCCTTCAAAATCCCTCTTGTGGACACAATCTGGCCACAATTTTCTCGAAGCAGAGTTCAAAGTCCTGGTAGTCACTCCCTCCCAAGCCTTACCTATAAGGCTTATGTAGTGAAGGATGCTGAAGTGTTCTCTCCAAAAATCTCTTAGGGTTAAGTGAGTGTCTGAGGTCACATTCAAGCACCTTTGAAACATTGCTTTGGTGTAGAGTTTTATAAAGTTTGCAATGACTTGCTGGTCCATGGGCTGGAGGAGAGGAGTGGTATTCGGGGGCAAGAACTTTACTGTGATGAACCCAAACTCCTCGAAAATTAGGTCATCCAAGTTTGGAGGATGAGCAGGTGCATTGTCTATTACAAGGAGGCACTTGAGATCCAATTCCTTTTCCAGGAGGTAATTCTTCACACTAGGGCCAAACACTTCATTGAACCACTCGACGAAAATTTCCCTCGTGACCCATGCCTTACTATTAGGTTTCCAAAACAAACAATCTACTCTTCATAACATTGTTTTTCTTGAACGCTCTGGGATTTTCAGAATGGTACACTAGTAGCGGCTTCACTCTGAAATCCCCATTAGCGTTAGCACAGAACATGAGCGTCAGCCTGTCTTTCATAGACTTGTGTCCTGGCAGTGCCTTTTCCTCCTGAGTAATGTAGGTCCTCTTTAGCATTTTCTTCCAAAAGAGGCCTGTTTCGTCACAGTTGAACACTTGTTCAGGTTTCAGTCCTTCAGCCTCTATGTACTGCTTGAATTCATGCAAATATTTTTCAGTCGCTTTGTGGTCCGAACTGGCAGCCTCACCATGCCTTACCACACTATGTATGCCACTAAGGTTCTTAAATCTCTCAAACCAACCTTTGCTGGCCTTAAATTCACTCGCATGACCACTAGTTGCAGGCAATTTCTTTACCAGATCATCGTGCAACTGCCTAGCCTTTTCACAAATAATCGACGTCATAAGACTATCTCCTGCTAATTGCTTCTCGTTTATCCACACCAATAATAACTTCCCAACCTCTTCGAGTACTGGAGATCTCATTTTTTCCTTTTTCTTGTCAGCATCCTGGCCAGTTTGGCCACACTTACTCCACTTTCATATTGTTCAGTGATGTTTTTCTTAAATTCAATTGTATTTCTCACCTTCCTTATCAAAGGCTTGGCACTAGGAGCTTTCTTTGGAGCCATGGTAGCTTATTTAGTACTTGCAAGCACTAAAACGAATGGAATATTATGAAGTATTTCGTAGGAGCACGTGAGGGGACCGTCGCTCACTGGTAAACAATGCCACACTGGCTGGGAAGGGAGGCCGCCCTGGCTCACAGCGTGCGTACATGTCCTGGACGAACTATTACTCGCGAGTCAGTCTACGATTAGTGAGCCCATGTTTTTACGAAACTATCGCTACGATTTCCAAAAATTACGACTCTCGAGCCCTACGATTATCGAGGGACCACTGTATTTATTTATTTATTTATATACAGTGGACCCCCGGTTAACGATATTTTTTCACTCCAGAAGTATGTTCAGGTGCCAGTACTGACCGAATTTGTTCCCATAAGGAATATTGTGAAGTAGATTAGTCCATTTCAGAGCCCCAAACATACACGTACAAACGCACTTACATAAATACACTTACATAATTGGTCGCATTCGGAGGTGATCGTTATGCGGGGGTCCACTGTATTTACTTTTCAACACGTCAGCCCCCTCCCACGAAACTGGCCATCTTTCACCAAGGCAGGGTATCCCAAAAGAGAAACACTTTCATCATCATTCACACTATCACTGTCTTGCATGAATGATAGATTTACTTAAAATCCATACATAATATAATACCTGTGATTGCTAGGCAACATTTTGTGTGTTTCTTCAACCTCAGTAGCCAAAATAGTAATCACAAGCCTTCAAATAAGCCTTATGTGATAGAGACCAAAGAAGCTCAGGTTGGTAATGAGTGCATCAAAGATGCATAAAACTAATTTGGTTTCTGATCTGGATTTAAAAGTTAAATTTTGTTGGCTAGTGTAATTGCCACAAAAAGATCAAGATCTGTATGTGACTTAAAGGTGGCTATATCCAGAGCAAATAAAGCACTGGGGAAAGTAGAGGCACATAGAATTTACATGAGATTTCTCTTATTCAGAAGACTGATTCTGCAGCATGAAGACATCTCATGATGCTAGTCAGTTTTTTAAATTAACCCCACATACTTAACTTCACATTGGCCATGTCACACAGTGTTGACATAAGGGCTATAGTCAGAGAAGAAGGTATCAAAGACCTCATACCTGAGAGGGACACTCCACTTCATTCCTCACCTTCCTCAGTCTTGTCTTAGATATGAAGGGTCTTTATATTCCCTGTGCATTTAGGAATTACTTTAATTTTATGTATGTATGACCAGTTTTGAAAGTATGAGTATCATCTTGCATGCTTCAAAAATACCCTAATATATCTATATGTCAGGACAGATACAAGATCTTTGTCAGCATGAAAGCTGCTTTGGTGTAGTATAATGGGCTGCAAAAGTAATATAATGTAAGTGCATGGTTGATAAGGACCAATCTGAAAATGCTCAAAATAAAAATAATGTACCTGCCTGGTACAGTTGGGAGGAGAATCCACCAGCAGCTAAATTTGATATGCAGCCGACAACTGGCATTGTGTTGCAAAGGCCTTGCATTCCTAGAGGTAAGGTATGCTTGACTTACTGATAATTGCCACCAAATAGGGAAAGTTAGGAATGTACAGCACATGGAACGGCCTACTGTATGGAAGTGGTCACCAGCCCATCCTATGTAAATGTAACCAGTTTTTTCAGCCAATATATATACATTAAAAATCTTGTAACTGTTTCTCTATATTTTAAATAACCATGATGTACAACATTTGTATATCCCGTTGTTGCTGTTACATACCTTAAATAGCATCTGAGAAAACACTTGCACACATTATTGCTGTGTCCTAAATAACCTGGGACATACAATGCCTTTTATGTATTGGTGTTTTTGCACTATGTTTTGATTAACCTTTACATTACAACATTTTGAAAAATAAAAAACTACTTACTGTGTATGATTCAGGGAACCATTAGGAATAAAAACCCACAGGAATACTTTGCCTTTAAATCATAAGTTTTAGGGCTTTACCACTTAATAGCTCTATTTGTCTCTAAATTTTCTAGTTAGTACTCTTTCTTTTTGTTGTAATCCCAGGGTCTGAGCCCCATGACAAAAGCTTCAATAGTAACTGGGAAAAGTGAAATTAAACCACATAAAAACTATACTGTACTTTAGTGTGACAAAAATGACTGAAATGCTGCTTTTCATCATATTTTATTCCTGTATAGGGATTTGAATATATTAATTATGAATATGCTAATGATGATGATAATGGGGAAAAGGAACTAAGAATTATCATTGAAATAAAAAAAAACATTGAAACATCATGTAAATGAAATAGAATCTTGTACCATGAACCAGCTTTAGAATAGGCTTTATATACATTGATAGGAAAATGCTGAAAAGCTGTTTACAGCTATGACCAAAATTAGAATACATCTTTAAAAAATTTCCTGGGGAATATGTTCCTAGAAGTCCAAACTCTTCTTTTGGTGAACCAGCAAACTATGGGACTATGTCCCAGTATAAATTAAAAATCAGTGTGTAGAGTACAAGGAAGTGCTGATGGTCCCCATTTCTTGCTGGGTTCTGGAGTGGTCATTTGCCAGGCTCAGGGAAGATTCACACTTGCTTCTGACTCATCAGGGTCCAGTCGTTAAACTGAGGGCACAAGTGTTAACCCATTCTGCCATAACGATTAAGTCATGGTGTCATGCATCCAATACCACTCTAGTAAATAATAGGAAATATTGTGCCAAAATGGCAATTCAAATTTTCACCATCAAGGTAGTTGGATTTCTAGAGTCTCTCATTGGTGGATCTCCATACGAATATTTGTGCTACACAGTTTATTTGGGTTTACAGAAGGGTGCTTGCTTAGTAATGTTTACCTATGGTAGGTTGGTGCCCTCAGCAAGGTTATAAGCTTCTTTCATTGCTTTGGTACAGTATTTTGAATTCATGGTTTCTGTTGGGTAAAAAAAACACATACAGCAGAAGACCTTTATTAGTACATGAAGTTTTGTTATGTACCAATAAAGATCTTTTGTTTTGTGCTTTTTTTTTACCACTTGATGGCAATGCCATACTTCAATTACTTCTGTTTGACAGTTATCCACCATGATTTGGGTATACTAGTTTTCCTAAGTGGTTCATCAGCTCTTGAACACAATGCATTGTTTTCAAGTACATATAAAAAACTGTTTTCTGTGTAGGGAATGAAGAACCACAGAGATCACCATGTATCAATATTAGGTGTTGCTTGTTATCACTGGGGCTCATCAGGAGGATGATATGGAGCTCTGCTGTTGACAGAGAACTAGGTTCCACAAGAAAGCAAATGGAAGGTGGCAGATTGATCAAAAAGTAAAATGTAGCCGAGTATGGACATAACGAGAGGTAAAACTACCAGGTAGATTGGCTATGTTTCTTAGTGGCTCAGTGAATCACACACAAAGTAGTTTTTCATATTTCAGAACTAATATATGGTATCCATTCACAATACTTCATGTAGTTTTTCTTATTAAGTTTCTTTGTTGTAACCATGTCCATATGAGCCAGTGTGACCATTTTGCATTAATGACAAGCAAAAAAAATTTGTTCATTCTGCATCCTTTCTTATAAAATATATTAAGGCTTTAATCATGAGATTGTCTTTCATAGCAGCAAAGTAGGAAGGCGACTGGCTCTTCACATGTGCAGGTATGATTGTATGGACAATGAAATTCTTTAGGGATTGCAGTAAAATATTATTTGTTTAACATTTTTATATGAGAAAGGATGTTAAGAAGTATATTTCCACTACAGTGATTGGTTGTTGATATTCAACAGCATATTTTTTCACACAATGTTAAAATTATTTTAAGACTTCATGTACAGTGGACCCTCAAATTTCATCATCCCTTTTCTGTATGTAAAACTATAGTTATTCTCTATAAAATGTATTTTTTGTTAATATTTTTGGGTGTCTGGAATGGATTAATTGGATTTACATTATTTTTTATGGGAAATAAGTACATGTATTAACAAAAATACAATTTATGGAGAATAACTATAGTTTTACATACAGAGAAGGGATGATGAAATTTGAGGGTCCACTGTATTAACTAATATGATAATTAATAACACTGTATTCTAAGAACCTCTTCATTTATTATTGATTCTTGAACTGTTAATTATTAAAACTTGCTAAATTTGTTGAATTTTTTGCAAAAATTTAAGTTTATAATTTAAAGTACAGTATTGTAAACTGAAAATTTCTTCATACCATTCTGTATTATAAAAACTTTAGACTGCATCGTCATTTATCAAAATACTTTTCATGCTGGCTGAATATTTATCTTGAATTAATGTTAATAATCCTGATATCACATTTTTCTCTGCTGATGGAGTGTTTCACTGGGAATCCAAACGAACGAATGAACAGATTTTACTTTCAAAATGTGCTTATACAATTGTTACAAAATTAGGTGGTACATTTCATATACTGTATTTTGAAAAGCCCCTGATTATTGAAAGCATTTTGGGCAAACTAAAGCTAGAACTTAAAACTACTTGACATTATTTAGTTGTATAGCTGAAGTTAGATTATTTGAACTATGTAATGTCAGATACAGTAGTTTTAAATAATGGTATACATGTCTCTATCGATGGAGTGCTTCACTGGAAATTCAAACTGGTAATTGGACACATTTCAAGCTTTTTTGATTATGTTTGGTTAAGAAGTTACCAGATTAAGTATGAATATAAGAGTAAATTTAAAAATATAGTATATGAATGACTATATCCAAATGTTGAAGACATTAGTGGCTGATGACAGAGAATTTAAAATTTTGAACTTAAACAAGCATTTAGCATCTGCTTAGTAATAGCCCAAAAATCTATGTATAGTACAAGAGATTTCTCAATTCCCATAATTCAGTATATAACCTACTGTACCTATGGAAACCCAGAGAATGAACTTAAAATCGTTTTTTGTTACCTTAGAATATTTATCAACTAAACACATAATTGATAAAACAGTTGATACTGATTTTTATTCTTAATACTTTATAATGTAATATTTACATTTGTGATGCTAATTTTTTTTTTTTTTTTTTTTTTTTTTGCATTTTAAGATAAAAAGACTAAATTCATAACAAATGCTTCAAAACTTTAATAATAAATTTTAGATTTTTAAGTGTGTATTTGTTCATCTGCTGACTGGGCTCGATAGTACTGCACAATGTAAGAATAGTATATAAAAGTATAAATTATTTGTAAATCACTGTAGCACAATAAAAAATATTGTTTCATAAAAATGGTGAGTAATATCATGTGAAGAAACTGTGTAAAATGGATAATAAACATATAAAAAAAGTTAAGAGATCCTGTATAACAAATAAATCTTTGAATGAAATTCAAGATGTTATGGGAAAATTGAATTTGTGATCAGGGTATCCAGTCACTCTTGTTATCACTCATTCCATAGACAGGGACAAAAGTGTTAGAATTAAAAGATTAGCTTTTCTTACCACAATCAGTTAAGAACTGTAAAATTTTTTTTAACACTATTGAACCTGTTCATAGCTCACTTGGTAGCCTGTCTTCCCCAGTCTATAGTCATGGGTTTAATTCTTGCATTATTTTTAATTTTTTTACTACAACATTTAGTTCATGTCATGATGGCTGTATCTGTGGTCCTTTGCAGTTGAGTTATTGATCATGTACATCAACTCATATTTGAGCTCTTCTTACTTCATTTGATAAAGGATGTACAGTAGAGTAATTTATATTGCAAGTAATATATCCAAAAATGTGTGCATATAGTATGTACATTTTATTTTGTATTGAAATATCTTGTATGGCAGAAGGTGGTTGGTTCTTTAGAGGTTTCTGCTTCAGTTAAGAACTTCATTCTCATCCCTGAGTGCTAAAGAATGTGAATATAAGAATAGGAACTGGAGAGTGATTGGAGTAGAGAATGGGGATTGTTAGTGCAGTGAGATTGTAGAATGAGGAGTACTGATTGGGATGATGGTGGAAAATGGAGAGTAGAACAGGAATCACGGACAGACTATGCAATAGTAGTTAAGAAAAAGATAAGTTGTTAATGAATGAGAGGTTGGTAAATGCAGACTGTTATGGGTGAGAAGTTATTGGGAAACAAAAACAACTTGGTATGTTGTCAGAGCTGCAGATTACTGATAATATAGAAGCATAGTGTGTTTACGTGTCATTCCACCAAACAGTCTTGCCAGTGATCACTTCTGCTGCAGACAGTTGATGGCTGCTCTCTTTTCACATATAACTAGATTTCACTCTTTTACTGCATCTCTGCAATAAGGCCAGCACTGCTGAATAGGGCATTGACAAAGGCCTTTGTCAGCTGATTTTTCCATTATGAATAAACCAGCAACAACAAATTATGTATCATTGATGAAGTTTTCAGTGATGGCCTTGTACACATACTCTTAGACTGTTGTATTCAGCCTCTTGAACAAACTGCCTTTTTCAGTTATTTATAATTTCTAAAAAAAAAAAAAAAATTCTTAACCTTATTTATAGCAGAATATATTATTGAATATTAAAGTGAAAACTTATCATATTCAGAGAAAAGATGTTTTAACAAACTTGATTTTTTTACTGAGCCAGTGACACTAGTCGTTGAGAATCCTGAGAGTGACAAACACTCAACCAGTAGTAGCTGTAGAAGGGCTGGGTATGAGCAGTGTCCCTTCCTGAACTTACGTAGAAATATCCCAGCTGTTATGATTAGAGCAGTCTGCTGAATTTGTGTTAATAGTTGCTATTTTTTAGTTATACATTTAATTGTTATTACTGTACATGTATGCAATTAGGTATATTATAGTGTTGCAAATTATTAAAATTACAATTACAGTAGGTACTGTATAATCATTAACAATATCATAAAATTATTTAACATATTTTAAACTGAGTTATACGTATTTCATGATTAACCCCTTGACTGTCGTAACCCCTAATCCTGAGGTGTCTCCTGGTGTCGCAAAATTTAAAAAAAAAAATAATTTTTTCTTATGAAATGATAGAGAATCTTTTCCCGATTGTAATGACATCAAAAAAACGAAATTTTATGGAAAACTGACGAAATTACGCTCTCGCAAAGTTAGTGACCTCGGAGATATTTACAAATCGACAATTTCGCCCACTTTGAGCCCTATTTTCGGCTAATTCCATTGTTCCAGTCGACCAAACTCATAGCTATTTCTTTAGAACTCCATATTTTCTATCGATTGAGTACAAGAACTGCCCATTTACCGATTTCAGCTACCCAATAAGGTGGTCAGAAATTTGCAATTTGGCCAATTTCACGAAAATTAAAAAAATATGACAATTTCAAAATAAGATCCAGAATGAACAATGCAGACATTCCTGGCTCTAAAATAACATTTTCTTTGTTCATGTCATGTCTCCAGGCCCCTCTGATGTTACTCTTGCTTTCTATTTTGAATTTTTATTCAAACAAAAAATAGAAGATTTACAGTTATGCAGACTACTGCAATATTGTAATAATTGTACAAATGTCAACCCATTCATGACTGCATATTAGAATGGCTACTTGGACATTTATTGGACAATGATATCATTTGTTTACTTTTGAACATCGGCAAAAATCAAACATTTCCCCTACTTTGAGCTCCATTTCCAGGTTCTTTTTATAGTAAAACCAATCAAAGTCACCTCTAGTTCTATAATATGTTTCCCATTCTATCAAATGAGACCAAGAAAATGAGAATACAACCATAAATACTATTCGAAAATAGACCACAAATTCGGCATTTTAATTAAAAAAATGGTCGGAGTTTTTTTTTTTTCTCATTATGCACTGTGTGGTCCAGGATTTTTTTATATGGTGCACACTGACCACACAGACCTATTCTCTCACATATGGGCCTACCAGCTTTCTCCTGCTTGATTTGAAGCCACTAGAATTTATGAGTATATATACATCAAACACGGTACCCCGTCAGATGTATATATATGACCAAAACAATCAAAGGGTTAACCCTAAACTGTCCAAACATATATCTACGTTTGCACATGTAACGCTCCGAACGTAGCTACGTTTTTTTTTATGCATAAGAAACAATGTAAAATTGAACATATATCTAAGTTCGGAGCGCTATGCGTGCGAACATGGATCTGCATTTGGACAGTTTAAGGGTTAATATACAGTGGAACTTCTTCTTGTGAGCGCATCCACGTGCGAGTTTTTCCAAATATGGAGAGTTGATCGGTTGATTTTTTGCTTCCATACGCGAGCGAAATTTCCATAAGCAAGTGGGCCTCAAGGGAGGTTCTGTGATGCTGGGGGGGGCTCTTGCTCTTGATCTAGGGAATTGGATCTCATTTGTTTGTTGGACTATCTTATTGAAACTTGGGCAATGTATAATTGAAAGATGCTTCTTAATGTACACCAAAAATGAAAGAAATTGGACCATAAATAATGGAGTTCACTTCTCAGCAATTATCCTCCCTTAGTGGTATTTTCATATGGTTTTTATGGTTGTACTTTTGTTTTTTTTGGGTTTCGTTTGATAGAACGGAAGATATACAGTAAGGCCCCTCTTATATGGCGGGTTAGGTTCCAGGTTATCGCCGGAAAGCAGACATTGCCGGAAAGCAGAATGCCATTTTTCCCATTTATAAATGCATATAAATGTCAGACAAGTTTACAATAAATTATATTTGGGTAGTAATAGAACTAGGCATTAAAAACACGAAGTAAAATACATACACAGTACATTCATTACTTCTTCTTCTTTCAACGTACCAGCCGTATCCCACCGAGGTGGGGTGGCCCAAAAGGAAAAACAAAAGTTTCTCCTTTCAAATTTAGTAATATATACAGGAGAAGGGGTTACTAGCTCCTTGCTCCTGGCATTTTTAGTAACCTCTTAAGACACGCATGGCTTACAGAGGAAGAATTCTGTTCCACTTCCCCATGGAGATAAGAGGAAATAAACAAGAACTAGAAAGAAAAATAGAAGAAAACCCAGAGGGGTATGTATATATATGCTTGTACATGTATGTGTAGTGTGACGTAAGTGTAAGTAGAAGTAGCAAGATGTACCTGAAACCTTGCATGTTCATGAGACAGAAAAATGAACACCAGCAATCCTACCATCATGTAAAACAATTTCAGGCTTTCATTTTACACTCGCCTGGCAGGACGGTAGTACCTCCCTGGGTGGTTACTGTCTACCAACCTACTACCTGCAACATTAATTACTTATCTTAAAGTATTTGTAATCTTAATGTAGGGTGAGAGGTGAGTAGTACTTATTTGTAGGAAGTCAGGTGTAGGTAGCTCTGGCTCCCTGTCTCATACTTAATATACGATATTTAAAACATCCCAGAGAGTTAAAATACACATACAGTACACTCACTGTTTACCTTAAAATATGTGTAGTCTTAATGTAGGAAGAGAGGTGAGTAGTTATTTGTAGGAAGTCAGTGTAGGTATCCGGTAGGTGTAGCCCCTCTGGGCTACACCTACCGGCTACCTACACTGTGGCCCAGAGCCATATTATTAGCATCGACATACCTTGTTCACTGAATTTAATCGTTTCTAACAACTACCTTTAGATGCCATCATAAACAAAGGGAGAATAATGAATAATTCATGCCGAAAATTGTGAACAAAAGCGGAGTGGGGGAGTGGCTGGGCCAAACGCAGATTTATACACACTTTCTCTGGTGACTGACCAAGAAAACGTATTGTTATCCCTCCGCCTGGCTACCACACAGGTCCACAAGTAGTATTATCAGAGCACATATAAAATATGCAATAAATGCCAGACAACAAGTTTACACTAACTTATATAAAGTTAGAAAAAGAAATAGGCATTAAAAACATAGTAAAAGGTAAGATGCACACAGAGTACACTTTTTCTTACCTTAAAATATTAATATTAATGTGTGAGAGGTGAGTGGCAGGGTGTTTATTTAATAAAATCAGAATGGCACACCATCATCCTCTAACTTGGCACTTAAAGCAAGAGGCTTACGATTCCTCTTTTTATCACAGCTAAGCTTAAACGCCATCGTCAATGAGAGCCAACTAGTTAACGAAAGAGTAAACAAGAGAGAGAACTAGAGTTCGGACAATGTAAGAACACAAACTGAACAGGTAGTGGGCGATCACTTTGCCAGGCAAAATACAGTGGTCCCTCGCTTTTCGTAGTTCTCGGCAATCGTAAATTTCGCCAATCATAGGGGTTATTTTTATTTTATTTTATTATCACACTGGCCGATTCCCACCAAGGCAGGGTGGCCTGAAAAAGAAAAACTTTCACCATCATTCACTCCATCACTGTCTTGCCAGAAGGGTGCTTTACACTACAGTTTTTAAACTGCATCATTAACATCCCTCCTTCAGAGTGCAGGCACTGTACTTCCCATCTCCAGGACTCAAGTCCGGCCTGCCGGTTTCCCTGAATCCCTTCATAAATGTTACTTTGCTCACACTCCAACAGCACGTCAAGTATTAAAAACCATTTGTCTCCATTCACTCCTATCAAACAAGCTCACGCATGCCTGCTGGAAGTCCAAGCCCCTCGCACACAAAACCTCCTTTACCCCCTCCCTCCAACCTTTCCTAGGCCGACCCCTACCCCGCCTTCCTTCCACTCAGACTGATACATTCTTGAAGTCACTCTGTTTCGCTCCATTCTCTCTACATGTCCGAACCACCTCAACAACCCTTCCTCAGCCCTCTGGACAACAGTTTTGGTAATCCCGCACCTCCTCCTAACTTCCAAACTACGAATTCTCTGCATTATATTCACACCACACATTGCCCTCAGACATGACATCTCCACTGCCTCCAGCCTTCTCCTCGCTGCAACATTCATCATCCATGCTTCACACCCATATAAGAGCATTGGTAAAACTATACTCTCATACATTCCCCTCTTTGCCTCCAAGGACAAAGTTCTTCGTCTCCACAGACAATTACTGGGAGCGCTTGAGGTTTCTAAACCTGTATTCCCTGGAACGCAGGAGGGAGAGATACATGATTATATACACCTGGAAAATCCTAGAGGGACTAGTACCGAACTTGCACACGAAAATCACTCACTACGAGAGCAAAAGACTTGGCAGACAATGCACCATCCCCCAATGAAAAGCAGGGGTGTCACTAGCACGTTAAGAGACCATACAGTAAGTGTCAGGGGCCCGAGACTGTTCAACTGCCTCCCAGCACACATAAGGGGGATTACCAACAGACCCCTGGCAGTCTTCAAGCTGGCACTGGACAAGCACCTAAAGTCAGTTCCTGATCAGCCGGGCTGTGGCTCGTACGTTGGTTTGCGTGCAGCCAGCAGCAACAGCCTGGTTGATCAGGCGCTGATCCACCAGGAGGCCTGGTCACAGACCGGGCCGCGGGGGCGTTGACCCCCGAAACTCTCTCCAGGTAAACTCCAGACTCCTAAGTGCACCACTCACCCTTTTCCCCTCATCAATTCTATGATTCACCTCATCTTTCATAGACCCATCCGCTGACACGTCCACTCCCAAATATCTGAATACATTCACCTTCTCCATACTCTCTCCCTCCAATCTGATATCCAATCTTTCATCACCTAATGTTTTCGTTATCCTCATAACCTTACTCTTTCCTGTATTCACTTTTAATTTTCTTCTTTTACATACCCTACCAAATTCATCCACCAATCTCTGCAACTTCTCTTCAGAATCTCCCAAGAGCACAGTGTCATCAGCAAAGAGCAACTGTGACAACTCCCACTTTGTGTGATTCTTTATCTTTTAACTCCACGCCTCTTGCCAAGACCCTTGCATTTATTTCTCTTACAACCCCATCTATAAATATATTAAACAACCACGGTGACATCACACATCCTTGTCTAAGGCCTACTTTTACTGGGAAATAATTTCCCTCTTTCCTACATACTCTAACTTGAGCCTCACTATCCTCGTAAAAACTCTTCACTGCTTTCAGTAACCTACCTCCTATACCATACACCTGCAACATCTGCCACATTGCCCCCCTATCCACCCTGTCATACGCCTTTTCCAAATCCATAAATGCCACAAAGACCTCTTTAGCCTTATCTAAATACTGTTCACTTATATGTTTCACTGTAAACACCTGGTCCACACACCCCCTACCTTTCCTAAAGCCTCCTTGTTCATCTGCTATCCTATTCTCCGTCTTACAATCATAGGGGTATTTTCGTATAAACATGGACACGCTTTTCATAGGTTGACTCGTGAATAGTAGTTCGTCCGGGACGCGTACGCACGGTGTGAGCCGGGGCGGCCTCCCTACCCAGCCAGTCTGGCATTGTTTACCAGTGAGTGAAGGTCTCCTCAAGTGCTCCTACGAAATATTTCATAATATTCCACTCATTTTAGTGCTTGCAATTACTAAATAAGCTACCATGGCTCCAAAGAAAGCTCCTAGTGCCAAGCCTGTTGTAAAGAAGGTGAGAAATATGTACAGTGACAAAGTCTTGGGCCATTTTAGGGAAGTGTTAAAGAGACGCCAGAAATAGAGCTCTCTCCACAGTTACTTTGCGAGACAGGACTAGAGTGACTCTCAAGGTGGCCCTAGTGGCATTAAGAAACAGAGAAGAGAATCAACCCCTGAGGTGTTGCTGGAAGGGGATTCCTCTTCCTAACTGTAAACAATCCAATCTCTCTCCTCCTCCAGTCTCCCATACACTAAGAAGAATCTCCAATAAAGGTAAGTGTTATGCTGTTAATGTTTCATTCATCATTTCCTGTTTTAATACTTCTGCGTGTCAGGAACAGATTAATTGTATTTACATTATTTCTTATGGGGAAAATTGATTCGCAAATCGTAAGTTTCGTTTGTAGTAATGGCTCCAGGAACGGATTAATTACGAAAAACGAGGGACCACTGTAATTGCATATTAATGTGTCTACTTTTAGTTCATTCACGTATGTTTGTAAGAGTTTGTAAAACTTTTAGCTCACAATATTTTTTTTATTATAATAATAATTACCTCACAATACAAATACTCTTACATTGTGTACAAGTTGTACAAATACAAGTTAGTACAGAATAAACAAGCACCAACACTCCCA
This sequence comes from Cherax quadricarinatus, assembly GCF_038502225.1. NCBI lineage: Eukaryota > Metazoa > Arthropoda > Malacostraca > Decapoda > Parastacidae > Cherax > Cherax quadricarinatus. Next base: position 38,734,129 of record NC_091300.1, on the reverse strand, counting down.
TTCTCATGCAACACACCATTTTTAGAGTGAATGAAGATGATGATATTATTATCATAATAAGAAAATGCTAAACCCGCAAGGGTCGTGAATTGCTATATATAGAGTAAAGGCATATGAAAGGAATATTTTTCTACAGTTATCCCCCAATGTTTGACTAGAGAAAAAGTAATTCTTCCAACTCTACCTACTCAGCCGCTTTGTAAACAAATCTCATATTTATGTCAATTTTTATTCTGTGAGTATATGTATCACGTTTATATGCATGTAACATGTTTCTTATATAATTATGAGGAAAATATCATATATGGATTAATGAAAATGTCTATATTAATGTAAAAAAAGACATTTAATGTGCCCAAGAGTGATGATTATTATGTACTATTGGCGTCATGAGTAGAGAGAGAGTTAGCGATTTTAATGTGTACCTGCACACCAGCACAGTGTGTAAGTATATTTGGGTACAGGTACACATAAGTATAATTATCAGAGTACACATAAAATACACAATAACTGTAAAACACTTGAAATTTTGGAAAGTTTCCAGACATAATAGATGTGGTCACAGAAAATGTAAACAAACTGGGTGGGGCATGCCATATTTGAAAGATCGCTTGCCGTATAGCAAATTTTGGTCATCATTTGAAGGCCATATTAGCGGAACACCATAAGGCGAAGCACCGTAAAGTGAGGCCCTACTGTATTACAGAAATAGATATGATTTTGATTGGTTTCACGACGAAAAGTACCCTGAAATTGAGCTCAAAGTAGGAGAAATGTTTGATTCTTTGGCAGTGTTAAGGGTAAACAAATGATGTCAATTTCCTTTCTAATATGCAGTCGTGAATGGGTTGACATTATTTATACAATTATTACAATAATGCAGTAGTCTGCATATCAGTAAATCTTATATTTTTGTGTGAAAAAAATTACGAATTATTTATGTTGTAATAATAATAATACTAATAATAATAATACATATAATAATAGTATAATATAATACTAATATAATATATATAATAATAATACATGTATAATAGTAATGTACTATATAATAATAATTACATGTATAATAATAGACGGCTTCAAAAGGCCGTCACTGGATGGCAGTGTTTACCACAACAAAGCGGGAGCGGTTGTGGCTGCCTCCATCTGTTACACAATGACATATTTATTCATTCTAGAATATATATCAGGTTTCTATGTAATTTATATTCTTTATTATGTCATATTAGATGAACTGTGATAGATAAATAAGCTGTATAGATGATATCAGCAAAATTATTTAAGGAGTATTTTGTCTTGTCTATAGACAAACTCTTGTCTGCCAATGATGCCACTACATGAATGACATTTTATTCATTCTAGAGTATATATCAGGTTTCAATGTTATCTATGTTGTTTATTATGTCAGATGAATTGTGATACATAAATAAGCCATTGAGTTGATATTAGGGAAATTATTGAAGTACAGAATTCCACTGGAATGGATTAATTGCATTTCAATTAATTTAAATGATGAAAATTGACTCTGCAAACGAGCAAATCCAGATGAGAGCAAGGTCACAGAATGGATTAAACTCGTGAGTGGAGGTTCCACTGTAATTTATTGTATTGACAAGGTAAGACCCATTTCTTCAAATTTCATCAGTAAAACAATTTATAATAATTTCAACACATTTTTTCTCAATACTCATTAGAAAAGTGACAGAGTATATTCATGATTTTTTATTTTCTTCTATTTCTGCTCATTGCTTCTTACCAGTCACTTTAGGAAGTATTGCCAGTCAGTTCTGCAGTATAATACTGAAAGTTTGGAATCTGATTCTTCTGATGATTTAAAATTTGGTTTTAATACTCTGAAAATGATAAATGCTTAGGAGAGAAAGCAAAAGCTTCTAGAATAAAAATAGTCAACCCAAAATGTACTTATAAATATACTGTGGTGAGAGTGGTGGTTGTGGCCTCTTGTCACAGCTATTCCTAGCAGTTTGCTAATTCTCTTGAGGGTAGCATGAATTGTAAAACTTCTTGGTGGGATAAACCCAACTTTGGGACAGTTTCCTGTATGTTTTACATTGTACTGTTGTTAGAATACGACGAAGTCCCTTTACTCCTCTTCCCTTTGTGGCTTAGTCAGTCATTGACCAGACAACAAAGAGGTTTACACTCAGCTTAGAAGTATGTGCTTTAGTGAGAGCCAGACCATAAAAAGTGTACCATATATAACAGTTTTAGTCTTGGTGTGATAACTCCAAACCAATATAAACACAAGGGAATATTTTATTAAAATGATGGAATGGACTTCTATTAATCTAGAGTGAAATGACTTTCTAATTCCTGGCATTGGTTTTGAGTTACATTGGAACCTCGGTTGTCAACTGCATTACTTGTCAAACAAATCGGTTTTCAAATGAGGAATTTGAGAAAATGAAGGTCCTGGTTTTCGTATGTTCTCTTGGTTGTCAACTGACAACATAAACGACTCAGGTCACGTACTCGCAGAATGGGCCTTACTTGTTTATGATTGCTAAAATCCATGAGTTTTTTTAAGAACAATGTTGTGAAAAACAAATTGGCAGTAATGTGGAGGGCCAACACAAAAGCTTGGGTAACAAGGCAATTTTTTATCGAATGAGTTCATCAGGTCTTTGCTCCCACTGTCAAAAAGTACCTCGTTAAAAAACAATTGCCACTAACGGCCCTTTTGCTCACCCTCCAAGCTTGGAAAGTGAGTTGCTGGAGGTGTTCAGTTTTATGTCTGTATATGCTTATTCTTGCCTCCTAATGCCACTTCTCTCATCCAGCCCATGGACCAGCAGGTCATTTCTGACTTAAAGAAACTAAAATAAAAAAACTACAACAAAGCACTTTTTGAAAGGTGGTTTGAAATCACTTTAGAAACAAATTTAACCCTCAGGGAAATCTGGAAGGATCATTTCAATATCCTCATCTGCTTGAGGCTTATAGGCAAAGCCTGGGAGAATGTCTTCCAGGACAATGCAGTCAGAATGGAAGAAATTGTGGCCTGACTTTGTGGCAGCCAGGGATTTTGAAGGCTTTGAAGATGAGTTGAGCTGGTAGAGGATATTGTGTTCCTGGAAAAGACCTTGGGTACAGAGGTGACTAAAAATGATGTGGAGGAGCATAGAACTGAACTTGCCACAAAAGAACTTGTAGTCCTTCAGAAGGAGCAGCAACAGATTGCAGCAGAGGAGTTGTCATCAGAGGAAGAGGAGGGAAGGGATGATGTGCCCATTGCACTTGTCAAGGAAACATGTGCTAAATGGCATGAAGTGAAGGAATTTGCTGAAAATATCATCCAGACAAAGCAGTGGGCATCTGTCTTTGTAACATGTACAATGACACTGTAATGTCTTAATTTAGACAGGTTTTAAAACAGAGCCTGAAACAAACCTCACTGGACAGGCTTTTAGTGAGAGAAAGAACCAGTGAGCCAGAACAAGGTGTTAGTGGTGAAAAGAGACAAAGAAGAGAAACAGCACCAGAAGGACAGTTGCCTGACACATTAACCCTTTGAGAGTCCAAGCTTTAGATCTATGCATTGCCTCAGTGCCCAAGAATTTCTATAAAAAATATTTTTTAATTTTTCTTATGAAATGGTAGAGAATCTTTTTCTGAAGGTAATAAAACAAAAAGTACAAAATTTGGTGGAAAATTGACGAAATTACACTATCACGAATTTTACTGTGTCAGCGATATTTACGCACCGGTGATTTTGCCCACTTTGACTCCTATTTTAGGCTAATTACATTATTCCAGTCAACCAAATTCTTAGCTATTTCGTTAGTATTACTTGCATTTTATCGATTGAGCACAAGAAACTGCCCAGTCAACTATTTCAACTACCCAATAGTGAAAAGAAATTGGTAAGTTGGCCAATTTCGCACAAAGATCAAAATATTCCAATTTCAAAACAGGGTCCAGAATAAGCAATGTAGGCATTCCTGGCACTAAAATAACATTTCCTCTGTTTATTAGTTATGTTTTCAGGCTTTACAGATGAATTCCATTTTGATTTTCTGTTTACATTAAGAATTTTTATTCACACCAAAAAAATAGATGAATTACTCTTATGCAATATTGTAATAATTATATAAACAATATCAGTGCATTTGTAAACCTATATTAGACCCACCAGTTGATGTGTATTGGATGCGTGATGTGATTTGTTTACTCTTCAAAATCGGCCAAAATCAAACACTTCCCTCTACTTTGAGCTCAGTTACAAGCTATTTTCAGTACTAAAACCAATCAAAATCATCTCTATTTCTGTAATATATCTTCCATTTTACCAAATGAGACCAAGAAACTGCAAATACAACCGTAAAAACCACATGAAAATATACTTCAAAGTCGCTGTTTTAACCCTTTGACTTTCGGCCGTATGTATACGTCTTACAAGCCACCGTGTTTGATGTACAGTGGTTCCTCGATAATAGTTGGGCTCAATAGTCATCCTTTTGGGAAATCGTCGCGTTATTTTCATCCAAACATTGGCTTGCAAATGGTCAGTTGACTTGCTAATCGTCATTCGTCCTGGACGTGTACTCACGGCTCTGAGCTGCCTCAGCCTCACTTCCCAGCCAGTGTGCCATTGTTTACCAGTGAGCGACGGTCCCCTCACTTGTTCATACAAAATATTTCATAATATTCCACTCATTTTAGTGCTTGCAAGTGCTAAATAAGCTACCATGGCTCCAAAGAAAGCTCCTAGTGCTACGCCTTTGGTAAAGAACGTGACAAATACGATTGAATTTAAGAAAAACATCATTGAACAATATGAAAGTGGCATACGTGTGGCCAAACTGGCCAGGATGTATAACAAACCCCATACAACCATATCTTCCATTGTGGCAAAGAAAAAGGAAATCAAGGAAGCTGTTGTTGCTTGGATAAAATTGTGGCCAGATTGTGTCCACAAGAGGGATTTTGAAGTGTGTGGGGCTGACCCTGATGAGCCTATGTCAGTTGTGAAATCTGTTGTGGCATTGGGGAGTTCCATGGGGTTGGATGTTAGTTTGGAGGATGTGGAAGAGTTGGTGGAGGACCACAACGAAGAGCTAACCACTGAGGAGCTGCAAGAGCTTCAGCAGGAACAGCAACAGATCGCAGCTCAGAATCTTGCTGCAGAGGAGGAGGAAGAGAGATGAAAGAAGGTGCCTTCTTCAGAAATTAAGGAGATTTTTGAAATGTGGGGTAGGATGGAAAGATTTATGGAGAAACATCACCCTGAGAAGGATGTTGCAAGCCATATCGGCAACTTGTACAGTGACAGAGTCTTGGCCCATTTTAAGGAAGTTTTAAAGAGACGCCAGAAACAGAGCTCTCTGGACACTTTTTTTTGCGAGACAGGACTCCAGTGACTCTCAAGGTGGTCCTAGTGGCATTAAGAAACAGAGAAGAGAAGTATGTAACCCCAGAAAAGGACTTGGTACCTGAGGTGTTGATGGAAGGGGATTCCCCTTCCAAACAGTAACTAATCCAATCTCTCTCCTCCTCCAGTCTCCCATACACTTAGAAGAATCGCCAATAAAGGTTAAGTGTTATGCTGTTAATGTTTCATTCATCATGTCCCATTGTATTGTTTATGTACTACATCTATATTTCATGTAAAAAAATTTTTTGTTTTAATACTTCTGGGTGTCAGGAACAGATTAATTGTATTTACATTATTTCTTATGGGGAAAATTGATTTGAAAATCGTCTATTTCGATGATCGTCGCACTTCCAGGAACGGATTAACGACGATAAACGAGGGACCACCGTATATACATGTATACTCAAAAATTCTAGCGGCTTCAAATCAAGCAGGAGAAAGCTGGTAGGCCCACAAGAAAAAAAACTCCAACCGTGTTTTTGGATTAAAATGCCGACTTTGTGGTGTATTTTTGTATAATTGTGGTTGTATTCTTGTTCTCTTGGTCTCATTTTATAGGATGAAAAACATATGGAAATAGAGGTGATTTTGATTGGTTTTACTATGAAAAGAACCTTGAAATGGAGCTCAAATTAGGGGAAATGTTTGATTTTTGCCGATGTTCAAAAGTAAACAAATGATGCCATTGTCCAATAAATGTCCACCTAACCATTCTAATATGCAGTCATGAATAGGTTGACATTATTTATACAATTATTACAATATTGCAGTAGTCTGCGTAACAGTAAATCTTCTATTTTTTATTTGAATAAAAATGCAAAATAGAAAGCAAGAGTAATATCAGAGGGGCCTGGAGATGTGACTGATGAACAAAGAAAATGTTATTTTAGAGCCAGGAATGTCTGCATTGTTCATTCTGGACCCTGTTTTGAAATAGGCATATTTTTTAATTTGCTTGAAATTGGCCAAATTGCAAATTTCTGACCATGTTATTGGGTAGTTGAAATTGGTAAATGGGCAGTTTCTTGTACTCAGTCAATAGAACAAATGGAGTTCTAAAGAAATAGCTATGAATTTGGTGGACTGGTACAATAAAATTAGCCGAAAATAGGGCTCAAATTTGGCGAAATCGCCGATCCATAAACATCGCCGAGGTCGCTAACTTTTCAAGAGCATAATTCCGTAAGTTTTCCATCAAATTTCATTCTTTCGGTGTCATTACCCTCGGGGGAAAAGCTTATCGTTTCATAAGATTTTTTTTTTTATTTTATTTTTTTCCAAAAAAAAATTTTCAACACCAGGAGACACCTCAGGATTTGGGGTTGCGACAGTCAAAGGGTTAATCCAAAAACATTGTTGCAATTTTTTTTTCTCATTTTGCACTGTGCTTTAGGATTTGCTTTGTGGTGCACAATTACCACACAGATGCATGCTCTCTTATCTAGGTCCAATTTTAGCAATCACAGCCTATCTGAGTGAGCTGAGCTCATGGCGCAGATCTACGGCTTTGACACTGTGGACAAGGCATATACTGTATCTACGACCTGGACCTCTCAAGGTCCAGAGGCCAAATCTCAGATTGACAGCCAGGGTCCAAGAATTTTTGAAAAAAGTTTTTTTTTTTTTCGTACAGAATTAAAGATATTTTTCCATAAGCATTAAAAAAAAAAAATCCAATCAGTACTTTCCAAGATATAGAGGTGTAAAGTTGACCCTCAATGACTGGGTGGCAGCAACACACATGACTTCCATAAAGTCACATTTTTTTTATTTTACTGTTTTGCTCCTTTTTTCTTTTCATTTCTAATTTTTTTCCAGTAACATTTATGGCTCGAGACCAATATAATGCATAATGTAATGTGTGTGTGTGTGTGTATATATATATATATATATATATATATATATATATACACAGTGGACCCCCGGTTAACGATATTTTTTCACTCCAGAAGTATGTTCAGGTGCCAGTACTGACCGAATTTGTTCCCATAAGAAATATTGTGAAGTAGATTACTCCATTTCAGACCCCCAAACATACACGTACAAACGCACTTACATAAATACACTTACATAATTGGTCACATTCGGAGGTAATCGTTATGCGGGGGTCCACTGTATATATATATATATATATATATATATATATATATATATATATATATATATATATATATATATATTTGTATATATTTATATATTTATATATATTTATATATTTATATATATTTATATATTTATATATACTAGCAATGGGCTAGTAACCCCTTCTCCTGTAGACATTTACTAAAAAAGAGAAGAAGAAAAACTTTATAAAACTGGGATGCTTGAATGTGCGTGGATGTAGTGCGGATGACAAGAAACAGACGATTGCTGATGTTATGAATGAAAAGAAATTGAATGTCCTGGCCCTAAGCGAAACAAAGCTGAAGGGAGTAGGGGAGTTTCGGTGGGGGGAAATAAATGGGATTAAATCTGGAGTATCTGAGAGAGTTAGAGCTAAGGAAGGGGTAGCAGTAATGTTGAAGGATCAGTTATGAAAGGAGAAAAGAGAATATGAATGTGTAAATTCAAGAATTATGTGGATTAAAGTAAAGGTTGGATGTGAAAAGTGGGTCATAATAAGCATGTATGCACCTGGAGAAGAGAGGAATGTAGAGGAGAGAGAGAGATTTTGGGAGATGTTAAGTGAATGTATAGGAGCCTTTGAACCAAGTGAGAGAGTAATTGTGGTAGGGGATCTGAATGCTAAAGTAGGAGAAACTTTTAGAGCGGGTGTGGTAGGTAAGTTTGGGGTGCCAGGTGTAAATGATAATGGGAGCCCTTTGATTGAACTTTGTATAGAAAGGGGTTTAGTTATAGGTAATACATATTTTAAGAAAAAGAGGATAAATAAGTATACAAGATATGATGTTGGGCGAAATGACAGTAGTTTTTTGGATTATGTACTGGTAGCTAAAAGACTGTTGAGTAGACTTCAGGATGTACATGTTTATAGAGGGGCCACAGATATATCAGATCACTTTTTAGTTGTAGCTACACTGAGAGTAAAAGGTAGATGGGGTACAAGAAGAATAGAAGCATCAGGGAAGAGAGAAGTGAAGGTTTATAAACTAAAAGAGGAGGCAGTTAGGGTAAGATATAAACAGCTGTTGGAGGATAGATGGGCTAATGAGAGCATAGGCAATGGGGTCGAAGAGGTATGGGGTAGGTTTAAAAATGTAGTGTTAGTGTGTTCAGCAGAAGTTTGTGGTTACAGGAAAGTGGGTGCGGGAGGGAAGAGGAGCGATTGGTGGAATGATGATGTAAAGAGAGCAGTAAGGGAGAAAAAGTTAGCATATGAGAAGTTTTTACAAAGTAGAAGTGATGCAAGGAGGGAAGAGTATATGGAGAAAAAGAGAGAGGTTAAGAGAGTGGTGAAGCAATGTAAAAAGAGGGCAAATGAGAGAGTGGGTGAGATGTTATCAACAAATTTTGTTGAAAATAAGAAAAAGTTTTGGAGTGAGATTAACAAGTTATGGAAGCCTAGAGAACAAATGGATTTGTCAGTTAAAAATAGGAGAGGAGAGTTATTAAATGGAGAATTAGAGGTATTGGGAAGATGGAGGGAATATTTTGAGGAATTGTTAAATGTTGATGAAGTTAGGGAAGCTGTGATTTCGTGTATAGGGCAAGGAGGAATAACATCTTGTAGGAGTGAGGAAGAGCCAGTTGTGAGTGTGGGGGAAGTTCGTGAGGCAGTAGGTAAAATGAAAGGGGGTAAGGCAGCCAGGATTGATGGGATAAAGATAGAAATGTTAAAAGCAGGTGGGGTTATAGTTTTGGAGTGGTTGGTGCAATTATTTAATAAATGTATGGAAGAGGGTAAGGTACCTAGGGATTGGCAGAGAGCATGCATAGTTCCTTTGTATAAAGGCAAAGGGGACAAAAGAGAGTGCAAAAATTATAGGGGGATAAGTCTGTTGAGTATACCTGGTAAAGTGTATGGTAGAGTTATTATTGAAAGAATTAAGAGTAAGACAGACAATAGGATAGCAGATGAACAAGGAGGCTTTAGGAAAGGTAGGGGGTGTGTGGACCAGGTGTTTACAGTGAAACATATAAGTGAACAGTATTTAGATAAGGCTAAAGAGGTCTTTGTGGCATTTATGGATTTGGAAAAGGCGTATGACAGGGTGGATAGGGGGGCAATGTGGCAGATGTTGCAGGTGTATGGTGTAGGAGGTAGGTTACTGAAAGCAGTGAAGAGTTTTTACGAGGATAGTGAGGCTCAAGTTAGAGTATGTAGGAAAGAGGGAAATTATTTCCCAGTAAAAGTAGGCCTTAGACAAGGATGTGTGATGTCACCATGGTTGTTTAATATATTTATAGATGGGGTTGTAAGAGAAGTAAATGCGAGGGTCTTGGCAAAAGGCGTGGAGTTAAAAGATAAAGAATCACACATAAAGTGGGAGTTGTCACAGTTGCTCTTTGCTGATGACACTGTGCTCTTGGGAGATTCTGAAGAGAAGTTGCAGAGATTGGTGGATGAATTTGGTAGGGTGTGCAAAAGAAGAAAATTAAAAGTGAATACAGGAAAGAGTAAGGTTATGAGGATAACAAAAAGATTAGGTGATGAAAGATTGGATATAAGATTGGAGGGAGAGAGTATGGAGGAGGTGAATGTATTCAGATATTTGGGAGTGGACGTGTCAGCGGATGGGTCTATGAAAGATGAGGTGAATCATAGAATTAATGAGGGGAAAAGGGTGAGTGGTGCACTTAGGAGTCTCTGGAGACAAAGAACTTTGTCCTTGGAGGCAAAGAGGGGAATGTATGAGAGTAGTTTTACCAACGCTCTTATATGGGTGTGAAACATGGGTGATGAATGTTGCAGCGAGGAGAAGGCTGGAGGCAGTGGAGATGTCATGTCTGAGAAGAATGTGTGGTGTGAATATAATGCAGAGAATTCGTAGTTTGGAAGTTAGGAGGAGGTGCGGGATTACCAAAACTGTTGTCCAGAGGGCTGAGGAAGGGTTGTTGAGGTGGTTCGGACATGTGGAGAGAATGGAGCGAAACAGAATAACTTCAAGAGTGTATCAGTCTGTAGTGGAAGGAAGGCGGGGTAGGGGTCGGCCTAGGAAAGGTTGGAGGGAGGGTGTAAAGGAGGTTTTGTGTGCGAGGGGCTTGGACTTCCAGCAGGCATGCGTGAGCGTGTTTGATAGGAGTGAATGGAGACAAATGGTTTTTAATACTTGACGTGCTGTTGGAGTGTGAGCAAAGTAACATTTATGAAGGGGTTCAGGGAAACCGGCAGGCCGGACTTGAGTCCTGGAGATGGGAAGTACAGTGCCTGCACTCTGAAGGAGGGGTGTTTATGTTGCAGTTTAAAAACTGTAGTGTAAAGCACCCTTCTGGCAAGACAGTGATGGAGTGAATGATGGTGAAAGTTTTTTTTCGGGCCACCCTGCCTTGGTGGGAATCAGCCAGTGTGATAATAATATATATATATATATATATATATATATATATATATATATATATATATATATATATATATATATATATATTATATATATATATATATATATAATGTTATATATATACATATATATATGTATATATATATGTATATATTATATATATATATATATATATATATATATATATATATATATATATATATATATATATATATATATATATATATATATATATATATATATAATTATATATATACATATATATATGTATATGTATATATTATATATATATATATATATATATATATATATATATATATATATATATATATATATATATATATATATATATATATATTATATATATACATATATATATGTTCAAATCTTAATCTTTAGCCAGGTTAGTGCACTCCGTAACAACACACTTCATAGAATGAAAGGATATGGTTCCAAACTTAGAAATGTAAGGCACAAATAATAGTTACTCAGTCTTTTCAAGTTTCTTTTTATTTAAAAGCTTAAATACTTTAGATATTCATAAATATCTATTAAATATAAATGTCAGAAACTTTCCTTCACACAAGAAAACTCTTAAATAGAATGTACATGTCAATATGGTCACTACACTTGATAATGATCAGAGGAATATTACCGCTTCCTCAATAGTAACATTACTTGTGTATAAGTACATATATTGAGAATTAACACTTTCACTGAGTAACTCCCTGGCATAAGGAATATATCACAAAGTTCTAAGCTTGACACTGGTCGTCACATCGTAACCTGAAGATAACTGTATATGATTGTCAGAAGACTTCACAATAAACCACAGGCTGGATCAGGAGTTTCTATAACCCAATTCTCTATCCAAGTGAGAATAAGGTGGAGTACTAGGAGGGTAGCTCAGTCAATGCACACTGAATCAGCAGAGAGAGTGAACTGCCATATACAGTAAATTCCTTCATGACATCAACTCGTCAAAAGGGGGAGATGGTAGAGCGGTGCAAACTACCTACCAATGGAGATACCTTGTTATAAACCTTAGCCAGGTGTACCTACCTAACACATTACTCAAGATATATATATATACATCATACCCGGGTATATTCCTAAATCAGATAATATTATAAACTAGTGGAATCTTTAATTTAGCTAATATTAAAGAAACCCAGAGTATAATATTAAGTGGATAATACATATAAATTAATCACATTATGACCTTGGTCATAACACCCCCCCCCCTTTCGGGGACTAAACTTCGCCGTAAAAGAGGACTTCAAAAACAGAATATAAGCCAGAATACAAGTCATTCCTCTGACAAAGACCCTGATGACAAATGTTGCTTCTCCAACAAGAAAATTATAAGTCTGGTGTCGCCAAACCACGTATGTGTAGACACCACGTAACCAGAGCTTCTGATAGAGGTGTTTCTCATAAAGAGGCCTTAAGTGACCATTGGTAGCAGGAGAAGTCAGGGTAAGACAACAGGAGACTGCCACCACAGAAATAAGTTCTGGATACCATATGGTGGCTTACGTGACAGGTCTCCTCAGTGGTTACAAGAATCAGATAACTGTAAGTAAACAAATAGCATTAAGAAAATGCATTAAACAAATACATACCTATGAAAATGCACTACAAATCCTCTTTTATAAATTCAAATTTAATTACATGTCTTAAGGACGGGACAGAGTGTCAGCAATAACATTATCAGCTCCTCTAATATGGTTAATACTTATAGAAAAAGGTTGTATCCTAAGGGACCATCTTTGTATTCTAGCATTCTTAGCCTTCATGGTGTTTAAAAAGGTTAAGGGATTATGATCTGTTTTTACTCTAATTTTATGAGGGGTAGTCCCGAGATAGACCTCAAAGTGTTCCAAGGCTAAGACCAATGCTAGTGCCTCCTTTTCAACGGTTGCATAACTTAATTGATGGGGTTTCAATTTTGCAGAAAAATAACAGACTGGGTGTAAAAGATCAGAAGAGGAGGAAGGTTGTAGAAGGACAGCACCGACTGCATACTCGCTGGCATCCACTTGTAAAGTAAAGGGAGCGTCAAACACCGGACTCTGTAGAACTGGAGAGGAACCAAGTAGACACTTTAGACGAGTAAAGGCTAACTCACTTGTAGTCGTCCATTTAAAAGGAACTTTAGAACTTGTAAGTTCAAACAGCGGTGCTGCCACTTGCGAAAAATTAGGGCAAAACCGGCGGTAGTAACCGGCCATCCCTAGAAACCTCTGTACACCTTTCTTGTCCTGTGGAGCAGGAAAATCCACAATAGCATGAATCTTTGCATTAACGGGGGCAACCGTGCCTTGCCCTATATTAAATCCCAGATATTTTATCCGGGCCTGACCAAACTCACACTTGGCAAGGTTGACGATAAAATGGTGGTCATCTAGCCTTTTCAAGAGTGCTTCCAGCCGAATCAGGTGTTGAGGCCAGTCATCGCTGAATACTACTAGATCATCTAGGTAGGCTTCCGTTCCTTCCAAGTCGTACGTTAGCCGATTCATAAGCCTCTGGAAGGTCGAGGCAGAGTTGCAGAGCCCGAAGGGCATCACCCTGTAGTTGAACAGGCCTCCAGGCACGGTGAAAGAAGAAATCTCCTGCGCTCGAGGCGATAAAGGCACTTGATAATAACCACGCAGGAGGTCCAAACGACTGACATACTTAGCACTGGCAACGCTGTCTATTAGGTCGTCAACCCTGGGAAGGGGGAATCCGTCAGGCACTGTTAGGGAATTTACTTTCCGATAGTCGGTACACATTCTAAATGAACCATCCGGCTTAGGTACAAGGACACACGGTGAAGCCCAAGGGCTTTTGCTATGTTCAATCAAACCATGATCGAACAAGAAACTTATTTCCTCCCGCAATGCTTTATTCTTTATTGGGCTGACTCTATATGGAGCTTGTTTAATCGGAGCAGCTCCTCGCATGTCAACATCGTGGATCCCCATGGTGCACTGTCTGGGGACATCTCCAAAGAGACTTCCATAAGTGGAAATCAAGTCTCGGATTTCACTTGATCTTTCCTTTTCTAAGTTACCGAGATACTCGTCTAAGGTTTCCATTATTTCCGAGTTCTTCAGTCTTATCTCTACTCCACGTGAACAATCTTCTTTACTCGAGTCACCTTCCGGTGACCTCACCGCAGCCACAGGAACAAGTCCCTCATAGTATTTCTTTAGCTGATTTATATGGTAAGTTCAGGTCGACTTTCTTCTTCCTGGTGTTCTTACCACGTAATTTACCTTACTCAGCTTCTTAATCACCTCCATTGGACCCTCATACTTGGGTTGCAAGGTATGGCCTGGCACCGGCTTTAAAGCTAACACTTTGTCTCCCACATTTAATGAACGCTCAACAGCAGTCTTGTCATAATGTTGTTTCATACGGTTTTGAGCTTGTCGGAGGTTGTCAGCGGCCAATTGCCGAGTAAAAAGCAAGTGTTTTTACATTGCCGAGGGGGATAAACATAAAGAAGGCTCCATTTTCCCAGACCATACGTCCTTTAACATTACTAACGGTCCTCGGACCGCATGACCATAAATGAGTTCAAAAGGACTAAATCCTAAACTCTCCTGTTCGCTCTCTCTTAAGGCAAGGAGGAGGAAAGGAATACCTTCATCCCAGTCCGTTGAGAACTGCTCACAGTATGCCCTCATCATGATCTTCAGGGTTTGGTGAAACCTCTCTATGACACCCTGGGTTTGGGGTCTATATGCTGTTGAAACAATGGGTTTAACTCCAACCCTGGACATAGCTTCACGGAAAATTTTTGATGTGAAATTCGTCCCTCTGTCAGATTGAATCTCCTTAGGGAATCCGAACTGTGCGAAGAATCTAAATAGGACTCTCACAATAGCCTTGGCACTAATCTTGCGAAGGGGCACAGCCTCTGGATACCGAGTAGTCGTATCCATTATAGTAAGAAGATATTGATTGCCAAGCCTAGTTTTTGGGAGAGGTCCCACACAGTCTATTACGAGCCGAGAGAAGGGTTCGCCTTCTATGGCAATAGGTAAGAGGGGCGCAGGAGGAGGTTTATGCGCAGGCTTTCCAATGAGCTGGCAAATAGCACAGTTTCTCAAGTACTCAGTCACGGTATCCTTCATCTTGGGCCAGAAGAAATATCGGGCTAATTTTCCTAAAGTCTTTCTTATTCCCAAGTGTCCGCCCATGGGGCTAGAATGTGCCACTTCCAATGCTAACTCCCGAAACCGGACAGGTAAAACCAAAAGCTGTTTTGGCTTGAGACATGAATTAGCTGAAGTCGACGGAAATTTCTTCATCAGGATACCGTCAGAGTAATAAAAACATTCTTCCTTACCCTCAGCTTCCATCTCAGTAAGCGCTTGATCCCTTGCCTGTTTCAACGACGGGTCTTCAAGCTGTTCTTTTACTAAATTTTCACGATTAAAATCGCTACTCCGTAATGGGGCAAAATCTACCACTTGGGATTTTGGAGGCTGATTTTCGACTTCTTGTTGATCACTGGCACTGAACAGAGCATCCAAACCCCAATCTGAGGGTTCATCAGGAGTAGGCAGTGGTTCCAAATTCTTAGCCATAGCCCTGGTTATGGCTGTAAGAGGGAATAGACGAGGACCTTCCTTACACCCTTCAATGGCATAATTCTCTCCAGAGAACTTCTCTATAACATAAGGTTCTTGGCAAATTCCTCCTCTTCCTAAATCATTACCCACCAATAGATCTACACTCTTAATGGGAAAATCAGTTTCAGAAAGGCCCACAACAGCTTCACCTTGATATGAATCTACGTTCACATATACCTTATGAAGGGGTACTCTTGTGATAGTGCCACCGTAACCTTCTAGCAAAACATCCAGGTTAATATAAGTGTCATCATTTAGAGGAAGTACTCCTTTTCTCAGTAAGGTCAGGTAGCTTCCCGTATCCCGATAGGATACTATGTCCACCATTTGGTCCTCTGTAACACCAGCCTTACCCTTAAAGAAGTAAGGCAACATGGCTTCCGAAACTTTGTCTGCGAACAACTCAGAGGGAATTAGGCACTTCGATTTTGAGGAAGACGTCATCTGTACAGGTAATGTTTCAGAACCTGACCGCCTATGGTCTCGATTTAATTGGAAACATGAGCGCCTCCAATGGCCTGGTTTCTGACAATAAGAGCAAGTTGGGCCTCTGCTTGATGCATTTCCCTCGTAAGATGGTTTTCCTTTACCATTACTGTGGACGACACTCGAGTAGGCTTTTGCTGAATGAGGAGGAGAGGTCTGCTGATCCATTTTCCTAGGAGAGAAAGACTGACTCTTAGGAGAACATACCCTGGCTTTCTCTCTAGACCCTTTTTCCTTGGTCAATTGAGAGGTTATCTCAAAGTGATCAGCTAGAGAAGCAGAGGCCAACACATCTGCAGTCTGGTGTTCGATAACAAAGGAGCGTACATCGCTCATCAGAGAGTTCTGAAATTCTTCTTGCAAGATCGACTGCATCAGACGCTCCATAGTATCACACCCCGATGACCTCAACCATCGCTCTAGAGCCACCTTCTTTTGCCGGGCAAATTCTACCCAGGTTTGGCCGGGCAGTCTTCGTAGAGAGCGGAAGGTGCACTGATAACTTACTTCCTGTAAGTCATACTCCTTTAAAATGATCTTCTTAACTGCCTTGTAATCTGCATATTTATCATACGGGAGAGCTGCAGTACATGATTGAGCCTTACCCTTAAGAGTGGTGTGAAGTAAGGTAGCCCAATGTTCACGAGGCCATCTCATCCCTCATGCCTGATTCTCAAATGTGTCGAAGTAAGTGTCCAAGTCTGTTTCACAAAATCTGGGCACTAATGAGGCAGCCCTGTGCAGGTCAAAGGTCAAGGTTTGAGTAGCAGGCGACTTATTCTTTTCTTCTTTTTGCCTCTCGAATCTGATGTTTTCCCTCTCGAACTCTTCTTTATACAGCAGGCGTTGGGATTCCAGTTGCTCTGTTTGCAACTTTATAAGATGTTCCAGACGTTGAAAGTGTTCGAGTGTGAGAGGAGTCAAAGGTACTGGAGGAGAGAGTCCCTCTAGGCGAAGCTTGGGACGAGCTCCACCTCAGGTCGCCCCCACATGACCAGGGCTAGCTAATGGGCTCTCATTACACGAATCAGGCGGTACGTTGTCCCGAGACATAGCCTCTGCTCCCAAAGTGAGGCCTTCAAATGAAGCCACCAAATGAGCTACTCCAAGGGACAAAGATTCCTCCGAGGGTGTTTTGTCATGCGAGTCCAACCTCGGGACAGTGTCAGAGGGCTGAGAAAACAGTATGTTCTGTATTATAGAATGGACAGTACTCGCTATATAACGATTGTTATATGAAACTCCTAAATATCTAGCAACTTGCCAGCATTGTTGTAGTGGTAAAGTCTTCAGCGTATCTGGAGTCAGGTCCTTCACCAACTGTGATATGTCACGATCCATGGTCAAGAAGTTCAAAGATCCCGGCCTCTTCAAGGGGGGCTCCTTGGCGTGGTGAAGAGGCTCTTGGTCTGAGGAATTAGCCCTGTCGGTCTTCTTCCTCAGACCGAACCTAATTACCCCCCATTCTCCCCTCCCCTATCCCATCCTCCCCATCCTCCCCATTTTCCATTCCTCCTCCTCCTCCTCACCCCTCCCTTTTGCCCTTCCTCTTTTTGGCCTTCGTGATTTCTCCCACAGGCGCGCTAGTTCCTAGGTAGGGGAAAGGACACCAGGGTTCATCCCATTCCGTTGAGGTTCTTGGCGGTGGCGTAGTTTGCCGTGGAATCTGGATTGCCTGGGGATGTCCCGATCCCTCTCCGGTATCCCGGAGTAGCTTTGGGTGTCTTTTGGGCGACGGGTGTATCTCTGGAAGCCACCTTTCGGATTCCGGGGGTGGTGGCTGAAGGAGGTATGCTTTGTGGCGGATATCCGGCCGCCCTCTCTTTTGTCCACCGAGGTAGCTCGGCAGATGTGAGGTTGCTATCCCGGATTGCTGGTTTACTGGCATGAAGGGTAGGGTATGGCACGGGTTCCATGCTGCATCTGCGCTACTAGCGGTGTCGAGTCCTCTTGGGCGCGGAGGGAGATTTCTGGCCCTTTCATCCCTCCTAGGAACTATCCTCCCCGGTCCCCCCTTTTTTTTTTCTTTTTTTTATTTTTATTTTCTTTTCTTCTTTCTTTTTTTTTCTTAAAAACAAAAAGAAAGAAGTAACCTAACCATGGCAGCCCTAGTCCATGAAACCACTACCCCCGGGCCCCTTCTTGATACCGCACCCCATTCTGACCCTGCCTCGTCTTTGGACCACTCTTCAGACATTCCTCATGCCTCTGTACCTATTGCCGGTGCTGTTTCCTCACTCGCTTCAGGTACTGAGGCCTCGACTGACTCCTTCGATTTATCGGACCTTCGCTCTCCTCTGACTATGCTTCCGGCTCTCCCTCTACGGTGCGGCAATTTTCAAATCGCCCACCCATTCCACGTCGGACCAACTCTGGTCCTACGCCTAAACGTCAACGACAATTACCTGCTGATGATACTTCTCCGTTACCTTCTCGTTCTACTCAGAAACGATCGACACGTCCTTCACTACCTTTCCACGCTCAGTTTCAGACTGAACAATGGACTAAATTCTTCACTTTACGACCAACTTCCTCTACTGCCTATCTTTCTGACCATAGTATTGCCAAGGCTCCTGCGTCATGTTGGCAGAGATATTTCATTTCATGCTCTCAAGAGCGGTACGCGCATCGTCACTGTCCAGAATGCTACCCAAGCTCATGATCTTTCTCTCGTCTTTCGAATATCGATACTACTCCTATCACCCTTGAAAAACATCATTCCCTCAATTCTTGTAGTGGTACTGTCATTCTGCCCCATACCATAGTCCAACAAAATTTCCAGTCATGTGGCACCGACATTCTAGAACAGCTGGAACTCCAGGATCTCCCAATCCTCAAGGTAGACACTTATGTCCTTCCTGCCCGTGGGCGGAGACGTTACCCTTGCAATGTGGCTCGTTTAACTTTTGACAGCCGAGAACTCCCATCCTCTGTATATATAGCAGGACATCGGTTACAAGTTCGAAAGGTGATCCCTACACCGCAACAATGTAGAAATTGCTGGCGATTTGGTCATCCAGCGAAATATTGCAGATCTATGGCCGAATGCCCAGTCTGTGGTGCCGACGACCATTCTAATACATCTTGCAGTCGATCTCCATCTTGCCTTAACTGTAATGAAGCTCACCCTTCGTACTCTCGCCGTTGCCAGGTCTACTTAAATGAACGTGAAATCCGTTGCCTCAAAGAGGCAGAAGGTCTCCCTTATTCTATGGCAGTTACTCATCTCCGCCTCCAAGGGAGACTACCCCGTGTTTCTTATTCCCGTGTTTCAAAACGTCCCCCCACTTCTGGGGTCCCATCTTCTGCAGCCTCCTCTGTGGTTACCCCTCCCATAGCCACTACGGTATCTAATCCTTTTGCTGTCCTTGGCTCTGACGTCCCGACTACAACTCAGTCTGTTCTCTCATCTTCGCGTCCTTCTTCACAAGCCCCAGTATCGATAAGACCTCGTACGACACCTAATACCAATCGTCCCTCTACTCAGAAGTCCAAAAAATCCACATTGCTCAAATCTTCTTTGCTCCTTCCCTTCTTCCACCTCCACACTTTACCTTTCCAGTCTCTGTCCCTAGTTCTTCCCCTCTCTCTGGCTCTATTACAAGTGTGGAGATTCACCCTCCTCCTCGTAATGTACCTTCCACCCCCGTTCCCTCCCAAGTTTCTTCCTCTTCTGTCACCTCCTAGGTTTCTGTCTCTTCTGTCCCCCCCCACACTTCATCTCCAGTCCCTTACACTTTCCCCCCCCTCTACTTTGGTACAGTCCATTACTGTCCCAATCTTTACTCACCCTCCTCCTCCTATCTCCAATATGGTTTCCCATACATCTTTGAATTCAGAAACACTTGAAGCCATCTCAGAATATATTGCAGAGACTAAACCTTCAATGGACACTGATTCACTTCCTGTTCCTTCTCTTCCCTCTCCTCCATCTTCACAACCCCATTCTTCGCAACGCTCCGTTCCTTCGCTACTTGAACATCTTCCAATGCCACCACACGTTGACTTTTCTAACCCCTCTAGTCCGTAGGTGCCTTTACCTACAGATTCCTGATATCTTCTTCATCGCCAATCATGGCCTATTTACAGTGGAATATCCGCGGCCTCAGGGGTAATCGGGGTGAGCTTCAGATGTTGCTTTCCAGGTTTTCCCCTGTTGGTGCTTGCTTACAAGAACCAAAATTACACTCGGCTGTTTTCCAACCTATCTCAGGCTATAATTTATTGTATTCTTCGGATCCTTTCTCAGATGGGACCTTTAATGAAAGTGCCCTTCTTCTACGCAATGATATTCCGTACTGTCAACTATTTGTCCATACCTCGCTGCATTACACTGCAGCCCGTATCCACTTGAATAAGTGGTTTACAATATGTTCTTTATATCTCTCTCCTTCTCGAGCATTTTCTATCCCAGACTTTGCCTTTCTTGTTTCATCCTTACCACCACCACTTCTGTTACTTGGTGATTTTAATGCCCACCATTTCCTCTGGGGGGGGTCTCATTGTGACTCACGTGGCATTCAGTTGGAGGCTTTTCTTGCCTCTCACCCCCTCCATGTTTTAAATACGGGTACTCCCACCCATTTTGATCCTCGTACTCATACTCTCTCTTGCATCGATCTATCAGTCTGCTCTTCCTCCACTGCACTAGACTTCACCTGGTCTGTTCTACCAGACTTACATGACAGCGATCATTTTCCGATCATTCTTACTTCTCCTTCCTATTCACCACCTTTCCGTAGCCCTCGCTGGCAATTTGATCGGGCAAATTGGGATCTTTACTCACACCTCACTGCTTTTAGTGAGGTTCCTTCTTCATCCTCCATTGATGAGCTCCTACACATCTTCTCGACATCAGTTTATACCGCAGCTTCTCATTCTATACCCCAAACCTCAGGCAGGCATTCTCAGAAGTGCGTGCCTTGGTGGTCTCCTGCTTGTGCTCGTGCAGTACGTTTGAAACGCGCTGCATGGGGCAGGTACCGGTACAATAGAACCGCTGAGAGACTTGTTGATTTTAAGTAGAAGCGTGCGATCGCTCGCCGTGTCATCCGTGAAGCTAAACGCACTTGTTGGCGAGACTATGTTTCCACCATCACCTCTGCTTCTTCTATGAGTGCAGTCTGGAAAAAAGTGAGGAAATTGAGTGGTAAATACTCTCCTGACCCGGCTCCTGTTCTACGGGTCACTGGTGTTGATATAGCAAACCCTCTCGACGTTGCCATTGAACTTGGCACACATCTGGTCCGTATTTCCCGAGGGCTCCATCTATGCCCCTCATTTCTTTCCTCAAAGTCTGCCAGAGAGTTAGTACCCTTGGACTTTTCTTCTCTCGGAGAAGAACAGTATAATGTGCCTTTTACACTTCAAGAACTGGAGGCAACGCTCTCAGCTTGCCGATCATCGGCAGCTGGGCCTGATGACATTCATATTCGTATGTTACAACATTTACATCGGTCAGCCCTTGTAGTCCTCTTACACCTCTTCAATCTTATTTGGCACAAGGAGTTCTTCCCCAGCTGTGGAAATCTGCCATTGTTCTCCCTTTCCGCAAACCGGGTACTACAGGACATGATGCCTCCCACTATCGCCCCATCGCTCTTACTAGTGCAGTTTGCAAAGTGATGGAACGCCTCGTAAATCGACGTTTAATGTGGTATTTAGAGACTCACAACAGTCTCTCCTCTAGTCAATATGGCTTTCGTAAGGGTCGTTCTACCATAGACCCCTTACTACGCTTGGATACGTATGTTCGTAATGCCTTTGCGAATAATCACTCAGTTATTGCCATATTTTTTGACCTTGAGAAGGCATATGACACAACTTGGAGGTATAATATTTTGGCCCAGGCCCATTCCTTAGGCCTCCGAGGCAATCTACCATCCTTCCTTAAGAACTTTTTAACTGACAGACATTTCCGTGTTCGAGTCAATAATGTTCTTTCCCCGGACTTCGTCCAAGCTGAAGGTGTCCCTCAGGGATGTGTTCTGAGCACAACACTTTTTCTCCTTGCTATAAATGATTTGGCCTCTGTTCTTCCACCCAATATTTGGTCATCACTCTATGTTGATGACTTCGCTATTGCTTGTGCAGGCGCTGACTGTCACCTTATTGCAGTTTCTCTCCAGCATGCGGTCGACCGTGTTTCCACTTGGGCCACCACACATGGGTTTAAATTTTCAAGTACCAAAACTCACCAAATTACTTTCACTAGACGCTCTGTTATCTCCGATCATCCTTTGTATCTCTATGGCTCACGTATCCCCGAACGTGATACAGTCAGGTTTCTAGGCCTTCTCTTTGACCGTCGGTTAACCTGGAAACCTCACATTACCTCTCTGAAGGCAACTTGTCACAGCCGGCTAAACCTTCTTAAAACCCTTGCTCATCTTTCCTGGGGAGCTGATCGTCGAACCCTCCTTCACCTACATTCCACCCTTATTTTATCGAAACTTGATTATGGTGACCAGATCTATTCAGCGGCATCTCCTGCTACTCTCTCTAGCCTTAACTCTATCCATCGCCAAGGATTACATTTGTGCCTTGGTGCTTTTCGCTCTTCCCCTGTCGAAAGCCTCTATGCAAAAGCGAATGTTCCATCCTTATCTGATCGCCGTGATGCCCATTGCCTGCGTTACTATGTACGCTCTCATGATCTCCGCAATCCTTCCATTTATAGAATGGTCACTGATATTAGTAGACATTCTTTATTTGTTCGCCGCCCCTGCTTACTCCGTCCCTTCTCTCTTCGCCTTCATTCGCTCTTGTCTTCTCTTCAACTACCACCTTTCTATGTACATGTAGCATCTCACTTTTCCCTACCCCCCTGGGAGGTCCCAGCTGTTCGAGTCTGTTCTTTCTCCCTCCCTTGCTCGAAAGCCCAACTGCCTACGGTGGCTTCCCGCTCTCTTTTCCTTGACCACTTTCACTCTCATTCTCATGCCATTGCTGTGTACACAGATGGCTCTAAGTCTTCTGACGGCGTAGGATTCGCAGCAGTGTTTCCGGACAGCGTCGTACAAGGGCATTTACTATCTTCAGCTAGTATTTTTACTGCTGAACTGTATGCCATCCTTACAGCACTTATCCGTATTGCATCTATGCCTGTGTCATCATTTGTGGTTGTCTCAGACTCCCTTAGTGCTTTACAGGCTATACAAAAATTTGATACACCTCACCCCTTAGTCCTCCGTATCCAACTTTGGCTACGCCGCATCTTTACTAAGCATAAAGATATTGTTTTTTGTTGGGTCCCTGGTCATGTTGACGTACAGGGCAATGAACAGGCAGACACTGCTGCGCGGTCAGCAGTACATGACCTACCAGTTTCTTACAGAGGTATTCCATGTACGGACTATTTTGCTGTAATATCTTCCCACCTTCACACCCGTTGGCAACAACGTTGGTCTACTATGCTCGGCAACAAACTTCAGTCTATTAAACCGAGTATAGGTTACTGGCCGTCTTCTTATCACCAGTGTCGAGGTTGGGAGACTACTCTCTCCCGTCTTCGCATTGGCCATACTCGTCTTACTCATGGATATCTCATGGAGAGGCGTCTTGCTCCTCTCTGTGAGAATTGCCAAGCTCCATTATCAGTCAGCCACATTCTGTTGGACTGCCCACTTTATCAACGAGCACGCAGAATTTACCTCTGTCGTCGTCTTCGCCCCGCTGCTCTCTCTTTACCTTCCCTTCTCGCTGATGGACCCACCTTTCATCCGGACTCTCTTATTGACTTTTTGACAACGACTGACTTACTTCACAAATTCTGATACTTTCAGCCCTTTCTACTTGTATCTCTTGCTACCCTCTACCCCCGTACTATCCCCTGCCCCGCTGTTTTCTGTAACCTGCTGATCATCCCCCCTCCCTCCTGCCATCCAATTCCCTTGCTTCCTTCCCTACCCTGCAGCGCTGTATAGCCCTTGTGGCTTAGCGCTTCTTTTTGATTATAATAATAATAATAATCTAGAGCCACCTTCTTTTGCCGGGCAAATTCTACCCAGGTTTGGCCGGGCAGTCTTCGTAGAGAGCGGAAGGTGCACTGATAACTTACTTCCTGTAAGTCATACTCCTTTAAAATGATCTTCTTAACTGCCTTGTAATCTGCATATTTATCATACGGGAGAGCTGCAGTACATGATTGAGCCTTACCCTTAAGAGTGGTGTGAAGTAAGGTAGCCCAATGTTCACGAGGCCATCTCATCCCTCATGCCTGATTCTCAAATGTGTCGAAGTAAGTGTCCAAGTCTGTTTCACAAAATCTGGGCACTAATGAGGCAGCCCTGTGCAGGTCAAAGGTCAAGGTTTGAGTAGCAGGCGACTTATTCTTTTCTTCTTTTTGCCTCTCGAATCTGATGTTTTCCCTCTCGAACTCTTCTTTATACAGCAGGCGTTGGGATTCCAGTTGCTCTGTTTGCAACTTTATAAGATGTTCCAGACGTTGAAAGTGTTCGAGTGTGAGAGGAGTCAAAGGTACTGGAGGAGAGAGTCCCTCTAGGCGAAGCTTGGGACGAGCTCCACCTCAGGTCGCCCCCACATGACCAGGGCTAGCTAATGGGCTCTCATTACACGAATCAGGCGGTACGTTGTCCCGAGACATAGCCTCTGCTCCCAAAGTGAGGCCTTCAAATGAAGCCACCAAATGAGCTACTCCAAGGGACAAAGATTCCTCCGAGGGTGTTTTGTCATGCGAGTCCAACCTCGGGACAGTGTCAGAGGGCTGAGAAAACAGTATGTTCTGTATTATAGAATGGACAGTACTCGCTATATAACGATTGTTATATGAAACTCCTAAATATCTAGCAACTTGCCAGCATTGTTGTAGTGGTAAAGTCTTCAGCGTATCTGGAGTCAGGTCCTTCACCAACTGTGATATGTCACGATCCATGGTCAAGAAGTTCAAAGATCCCGGCCTCTTCAAGGGGGGCTCCTTGGCGTGGTGAAGAGGCTCTTGGTCTGAGGAATTAGCCCTGTCGGTCTTCTTCCTCAGACCGAACCTAATTACCCCCCATTCTCCCCTCCCCTATCCCATCCTCCCCATCCTCCCCATTTTCCATTCCTCCTCCTCCTCCTCACCCCTCCCTTTTGCCCTTCCTCTTTTTGGCCTTCGTGATTTCTCCCACAGGCGCGCTAGTTCCTAGGTAGGGGAAAGGACACCAGGGTTCATCCCATTCCGTTGAGGTTCTTGGCGGTGGCGTAGTTTGCCGTGGAATCTGGATTGCCTGGGGATGTCCCGATCCCTCTCCGGTATCCCGGAGTAGCTTTGGGTGTCTTTTGGGCGACGGGTGTATCTCTGGAAGCCACCTTTCGGATTCCGGGGGTGGTGGCTGAAGGAGGTATGCTTTGTGGCGGATATCCGGCCGCCCTCTCTTTTGTCCACCGAGGTAGCTCGGCAGATGTGAGGTTGCTATCCCGGATTGCTGGTTTACTGGCATGAAGGGTAGGGTATGGCACGGGTTCCATGCTGCATCTGCGCTACTAGCGGTGTCGAGTCCTCTTGGGCGCGGAGGGAGATTTCCGGCCCTTTCATTCCTCCTGGGAACTATTCCTCCCCGCTCCCCCCTTTTTTTATTCTTTTTTTTATTTTTATTTTCTTTTCTTCTTTCTTTTTTTTTCTTAAAAACAAAAAGCAAAGGAGTAACCTAACCATGGCAGCCCTAGTCCATGAAACCACTACCCCCGGGCCCCTTCTTGATACAGCACCCCATTCTGACCCTGCCTTGTGTTTAGACCACTCTTCGGACACTCCTGATGCCCCTGTACCTCTTGCTGGTGCTGTTTCCTCACCCACTTCAGGTACCAGGGCTTCGACTGACTCCTTCGATTTGTCTGAACTCCGCTCTCCTTTGACTATGCTTCCGGCTTCTCCCTCTATGGTACGGCAATTTTCGAATCGCCCACCCATTTCATGCCGGACCAACTCCGGTCCTACTCCTAAACGCCAACGTCAATCTCCTGATGATGCTTCTTCGTTACCTTCCCATTCTACTCGGAAAAGACCGACACGTCAAGCACTCCCTCTCCACGCTCAGTTTCGGACCACACAATGGACTAAATTCTTTACTTTAAGACCAACTTCTTCTTCTGCCTACCTTTCTGACCATAGTATTGCCAAAGTGCTCCTGCGTCATGTTGGCAGAGATATTTCATTTCACGCTCTCAAGAGCGGTACGCGCATCGTCACTGTCCAGAATGCTACCCAAGCTCATGATCTTTCTCTCCTTTCGAATATCGATACTACTCCTATCACTATTGAAAAACATCTTTCTCTCAATTCTTGTAGTGGTACTGTCATTCTGCCCCATACCATAGTCCAACAGAATTTCCAGTCATGTGGCAATGACATTTTTGAACAGCTGGAACTCCAGGATCTCCCAATCCTCAAAGTAGACACTTATGTCCTTCCTGCCCGGGGGCGGAGACGTTACCCTTGCAATGTGGCTCGTTTAACTTTTGACAGCCGAGAACTCCCGTCCTCTGTATATGTCGCGGGACATCGGTTACAAGTTCGAAAGGTGATACCTACACCGCAACAATGTAGAAATTGCTGGCGTTTTGGTCACCCAGCGAAATATTGCAGATCTATGGCCGAATGCCCAGTCTGTGGTGCCGACGGCCATTCTAATACATCTTGCAGTCAACCTCCATCTTGCCTTAATTGTAATGAAGCTCACCCTTCGTACTCCCGCCGTTGCCAGGTCTACTTAAATGAACGTGAAATCCGTTGCCTCAAAGAGGCAGAAGGTCTCCCTTATGCTATGGCAGTTACTCATCTCCGCCTCCAAGGGAGACTACCCCGTGTTTCTTATTCTCGTGTTTCCAAACGTCCCCCCACTTCTGGGGTCCCATCTTCTGCAGCCTCCTCTGTTGTTACCCCTCCCATAGCCACTACGGCATCTAATCCTTTTGCTGTCCTTGGCTCTGACGTCCCGACTACAACTCAGTCTGTTCTCTCATCTTCGCGTCCTTCCTCACAAGCCCCAGTATCGATAAGACCTCGTACGACACCTAATACCAATCGCCCCTCTACTCAGAAGTCCAAAAAATCCACATTGCTCAAATCTTCTTTGCCCCTTCCTTCCCTTCTTCCACCTCCACACTTTACCTTTCCAGTCTCTGTACCTAGTTCTTCCCCTCTCTCTGGCTCTATTACAAGTGTGGAGATTCACCCTCCTCCTCGTACTATGCCTTCCACCCCCGTCCCCTCCCAAGTTTCTCCCTCTTCTGTCACCTCCTAGGTTTCTGCCTCTTCTGTCCCCCCCCACACTTCATCTCCAGTCCCTTACACTTTTCCCTCCCCCTCTACTTTGGTACAGTCCATTACTGTCCCAATCTTTACTCACCCTCCTCCTCCTATCTCCAATATGGTCTCCCATACATCTTTGAATTCAGAAACACTTGAAGCCATTTCAGAATATATTGCAGAGACTAAACCTTCAATGGACACTGATTCACTTCCTGTTCCTTCTCTTCCCTCTCCTCCATCTTCACAACCCCATTCTTCGCAACGCTCCGTTCCTTCGCTACTTGAACATCTTCCAATGCCACCACACGTTGACTTTTCTAACCCCTCTAGTCCGTAGGTGCCTTTACCTACAGATTCCTGATATTTTCTTCATCGCCAATCATGGCCTATTTACAGTGGAATATCCGCGGCCTCAGGGGTAATCGGGGTGAGCTTCAGATGTTGCTTTCCAGGTTTTCCCCTGTTGGTGCTTGCTTACAAGAACCAAAATTACACTCGGCTGTTTTCCAACCTATCTCAGGCTATAATTTATTGTATTCTTCGGATCCTTTCTCAGATGGGACCTTTAATGAAAGTGCCCTTCTTCTACGCAATGATATTCCGTACTGTCAACTATTTGTCCATACCTCGCTGCATTACACTGCAGCCCGTATCCACTTGAATAAGTGGTTTACAATATGTTCTTTATATCTCTCTCCTTCTCGAGCATTTTCTATCCCAGACTTTGCCTTTCTTGTTTCATCCTTACCACCACCACTTCTGTTACTTGGTGATTTTAATGCCCACCATTTCCTCTGGGGGGGGTCTCATTGTGACTCACGTGGCATTCAGTTGGAGGCTTTTCTTGCCTCTCACCCCCTCCATGTTTTAAATACGGGTACTCCCACCCATTTTGATCCTCGTACTCATACTCTCTCTTGCATCGATCTATCAGTCTGCTCTTCCTCCACTGCACTAGACTTCACCTGGTCTGTTCTACCAGACTTACATGACAGCGATCATTTTCCGATCATTCTTACTTCTCCTTCCTATTCACCACCTTTCCGTAGCCCTCGCTGGCAATTTGATCGGGCAAATTGGGATCTTTACTCACACCTCACTGCTTTTAGTGAGGTTCCTTCTTCATCCTCCATTGATGAGCTCCTACACATCTTCTCGACATCAGTTTATACCGCAGCTTCTCATTCTATACCCCAAACCTCAGGCAGGCATTCTCAGAAGTGCGTGCCTTGGTGGTCTCCTGCTTGTGCTCGTGCAGTACGTTTGAAACATGCTGCATGGGGCAGGTACCAGTACAATAGAACCGCTGAGAGACTTGTTGATTTTAAGTAGAAGCGTGCGATCGCTCGCCGTGTCATCCGTGAAGCTAAACGCACTTGTTGGCGAGACTATGTTTCCACCATCACCTCTGCTTCTTCTATGAGTGCAGTCTGGAAAAAAGTGAGGAAATTGAGTGGTAAATACTCTCCTGACCCGGCTCCTGTTCTACGGGTCACTGGTGTTGATATAGCAAACCCTCTCGACGTTGCCATTGAACTTGGCACACATCTGGTCTGTATTTCCCGAGGGCTCCATCTATGCCCCTCATTTCTTTCCTCAAAGTCTGCCAGAGAGTTAGTACCCTTGGACTTTTCTTCTCTCGGAGAAGAACAGTATAATGTGCCTTTTACACTTCAAGAACTGGAGGCAACGCTCTCAGCTTGCCGATCATCGGCAGCTGGGCCTGATAACATTCATATTCGTATGTTACAACATTTACATCGGTCAGCCCTTGTAGTCCTCTTACACCTCTTCAATCTTATTTGAGCACAAGGAGTTCTTCCCCAGCTGTGGAAATCTGCCATTGTTCTCCCTTTCCGCAAACCGGGTACTACAGGACATGATGCCTCCCACTATCGCCCCATCGCTCTTACTAGTGCAGTTTGCAAAGTGATGGAACGCCTCGTAAATCGACGTTTAATGTGGTATTTAGAGACTCACAACAGTCTCTCCTCTAGTCAATATGGCTTTCGTAAGGGTCGTTCTACCATAGACCCCTTACTACGCTTGGATACGTATGTTCGTAATGCCTTTGCGAATAATCACTCAGTTATTGCCATATTTTTTGACCTTGAGAAGGCATATGACACAACTTGGAGGTATAATATTTTGGCCCAGGCCCATTCCTTAGGCCTCCGAGGCAATCTACCATCCTTCCTTAAGAACTTTTTAACTGACAGACATTTCCGTGTTCGAGTCAATAATGTTCTTTCCCCGGACTTCGTCCAAGCTGAAGGTGTCCCTCAGGGATGTGTTCTCAGCACAACACTTTTTCTCCTTGCTATAAATGATTTGGCCTCTGTTCTTCCACCCAATATTTGGTCATCACTCTATGTTGATGACTTCGCTAATGCTTGTGCAGGCGCTGACTGTCACCTTATTGCAGTTTCTCTCCAGCATGCGGTCGACCGTGTTTCCACTTGGGCCACCACACATGGGTTTAAATTTTCAAGTACCAAAACTCACCAAATTACTTTCACTAGACGCTCTGTTATCTCCGATCATCCTTTGTATCTCTATGGCTCCCGTATCCCCGAACGTGATACAGTCAGGTTTCTAGGCCTTCTCTTTGACCGTCGGTTAACCTGGAAACCTCACATTACCTCTCTGAAGGCAACTTGTCACAGCCGGCTAAACCTTCTTAAAACCCTTGCTCATCTTTCCTGGGGAGCTGATCGTCACACTCTGCTTCGCTTACATTCAGCCCTCGTTTTATCGAAACTCGATTATGGTGACCAGATTTATTCCGCGGCCTCTCCTGCTACTCTCTCTAGCCTTAACTCTATCCATCACCAAGGCTTACGTTTGTGCCTTGGTGCTTTTCGCTCTTCCCCTGTTGAGAGCCTCTATACAGAAGCAAATGTTCCATCCTTGTCTGATCGCCGTGATGCCCATTGCCTTCGTTACTATGTACGCTCTCACGATCTACACAATCCTTCCATTTATAGAATGGTCACCGATATTAGTAGACATTCTTTATTCGTTCGCCGCCCCTGTTTGCTCCGTCCCTTTTCTCTTCGCCTACATTCACTCTTGTCTTCCCTTCAGTTACCACCTTTATATGTTCATGTAGCATCTCACTTTTCCCTACCCCCCTGGGAAGTTCCAGCTGTTCGGGTCTGTTCTTTCTCACTCCCTTGCTCGAAAGCTCAACTGCCTACGGTGGCTTCCCGCTCTCTTTTTCTTGATCACTTCCACTCCCATTCTCATGCCACCGCTGTGTACACAGATGGCTCTAAGTCTTCAGACGGCGTCGGACTCGCAGCAGTGTTTCCGGACAGCGTCGTATGGGGGCATTTACTATCTTCAGCTAGCATTTTTACTGCTGAACTGTATGCCATTCTTGCAGCACTTATTCGTATCGCATCTATGCCTGTGTCATCATTTGTAGTAGTCTCAGACTCCCTTAGTGCTCTACAGGCTATACGAAAATTTGATACATCTCATCCCCTAGTTCTCCGTATCCAACTTTGGCTATGCCGTATCTCTACCAAACATAAAGATATTGTTTTTTGTTGGGTCCCTGGTCATGTCGACGTACAGGGCAATGAACAGGCAGACACTGCTGCGCGGTCAGCAGTACATGACCTACCAATTTCCTATTGAGGTGTTCCATTTCTGGACTATTTTGCTGCAATAGCTACCCACCTTCGCACCCGTTGGCAACAACGTTGGTCAACTCTGCTCGGTAACAAACTTCATTCTATTAAACCGAGCATAGGTTACTGGCCGTCTTCTTGTCATCAGTGCCGAGGTTGGGAGACCACTCTCTCCCGCCTTCACATTGGCCACACTCGTCTTACTCATGGGTATCTCATGGAGAGGCACCCTGTTCCTCTCTGTGAGCAGTGTCAAGTTCCAGTATCAATTAGCCACATTCTGTTAGACTGCCCTCTCTATCAACGAGCACGCAGAATTTACCTCCAACGTCGTCTTCGTTCTACTACTCTCTCTTTACCTTCCCTTCTTGCTGATGGACCCTCCTTTAATCCTGACTCTTTCATTGACTTCTTGACAACGACTGATTTACTCCACAAACTCTGATGATACTTTTCGCACTCCCCTCAGCCCTTTCTAGTTCAGTCTCTTGCTGCCCTTTACCCTTTCACCATCCACTACCCCGCTGTTATCCGTAACCTATTACTCGTCCATCTCCCTTTTGCCACCTGATGCCCTCGCTTCCTTCCTGCCCTGCAGCGCTGTATAGTCCTTGTGGCTTAGCGCTTCTTTTTGATTATAATAATAATAATCAAAGATCCCGGACAGGCCCCCGCTTGTTACGGTTCAAATCTTAATCTTTAGCCAGGTTAGTGCACTCCGTAACAACACACTTCATAGAATGAAAGGATATGGTTCCAAACTTAGAAATGTAAGGCACAAATAATAGTTACTCAGTCTTTTCAAGTTTCTTTTTATTTAAAAGCTTAAATACTTTAGATATTCATAAATATCTATTAAATATCAATGTCAGAAACTTTCCTTCACACAAGAAAACTCTTAAATAGAATGTACATGTCAATATGGTCACTACACTTGATAATGATCAGAGGAATATTACCGCTTCCTCAATAGTAACATTACTTGTGTACAAGTACATATATTGAGAATTAACACTTTCACTGAGTAACTCCCTGGCATAAGGAATATATCACAAAGTTCTAAGCTTGACACTGGTCGTCACATCGTAACCTGAAGATAACTGTATATGATTGTCAGAAGACTTCACAATAAACCACAGGCTGGATCAGGAGTTTCTATAACCCAATTCTCTATCCAAGTGAGAATAAGGCGGAGTACTAGGAGGGTAGCTCAGTCAATGTACACTGAGTCAGCAGAGAGAGTGAACTGCCATATACAGTAAATTCCTTCATGACATCAACTCGTCAAAAGGGGGAGAGGGTAGAGCGGTGCAAACTACCCACAAATGGAGATACCTTGTTATAAACCTTAGCCAGGTGTACCTACCTAACACATTACTCAAGATATATATATATTCATCATACCCGGGTATATTCCTAAATCAGATAATATTATAAACTAGTGGAATCTTTAATTTAGCTAATATTAAAGAAACCCAGAGTATAATATTAAGTGGATAATACATATAAATTAATCACATTATGACCTTGGTCATAACAATATATATATATATATATATATATATATATATATATATATATATATATATATATATATATATATATATATATATATATATATATATATATATACAGTGGACCCCCGCATACCGCACGCATCGCATACCATACAATCTGCATACCGCTCGCTTTTTTCGCAAAAATTTTGCCTCGCATACCGCCCAAAAACCCGCTCACCGCTCTTCGTCCGAGACGCGTCCAATGTGCGGCCTGAGCCACGCTCACATGTTACCCCGGTGGCATTGTTCACCAAGCAGCCTCCGCGGTAACATCCAAGCATACAATCGGAACATTTCGTATTATTACAGTGTTTTTGGTGATTTTTTCTGGAAAATAAGTGACCATGGGCCCCAAGAAAGCTTCTAGTGCCAACCCTACAGCAATAAGGGTGAGAATTACTTTAGAGATGAAGAAAAAGATCATTGATAAGTATGAAAGTAAGACACAAAATATCATCAACATATCTGAACCATTTAGCTCTGTTAGGGAGGATTGTGTTAAGTAACCTTGTTTCAAAAAATTCCATGTATAGGTTACTAAGAACAGGTGAAAGAGGATTTCCCATTCCCATTTTACACTCAGAAGTTTGGTATGGCAATGGGAAATCCTCTTTCACCTGTTCTTAGTAACCTATACATGGAATTTTTTGAAACAAGGTTACTTAACACAATCCTCCCTAACAGAGCTAAATGGTTCAGATATGTTGATGATATTTTGTGTCTTATGCCCAAAAATGTAGATATACACCATTTCCTAGGAAAATTAAATAGCTTAGCCCACTCTATAAACTTTACTGTTGAGTTTGAAGAAAATAACTCATTGCCTTTTCTAGATGTTTTAATTATTAAGGGTAATAATGAATTCAAATTTAAAATTTACAGAAAACCTACAAATAACTGTTCCTATGTCCACTATTATTCCTCGCATCAAGATAGAGTCAAACTGTGTTTTCTCATCAGTGTTTTTGAGAGCTTTACGAATTTGTAGTCCTGAGTTCATAGATGAGGAAATATCCAAAATTTATGAAATAGGTAATGATTTAAAATACCCAAGAAATGTAATTGATAAATCTTTTAAAGTTGCTAGAAATACTTTTTACAATCCAAAAAGGGACAACCAGCCTTATTCAACTAAAAATATGTTGGTTCTCCCTTACCATGAAAACTTGGTTGATATGCCTTCTCTTCTTAAGACTTTTAATATTAAAGTTGTATTCAAAAATCTTGATACAGTAAAAAAAACTTTTGATAAAGAATTCCCCCCAAAATGCTGATGGATGTGTGTATAAGATTCCTTTTAAAATTTGCGATAAAGTTTATTACGGTCAAACTGGTAAAAATCTCGAACTAAGATTAAAACAACATAAATATAGCATTAGAACTGGACAAGATTCCAATGCTCTATTTATTCATGTAAGAGATTTTAACCATCCAATTGATTTTCAAAAAGTTGAGAAAGTAGTATCAAGCAAGTCTATGGTCGACAGGAATATAATTGAATCTTGTTTCATAAAAAGCAGTTTTGACAATAATATGAATATTTCCTTTGGTTTATATAAATTAGATCCATTTATAATTAATAGAATTTGGGAAGAATTTAATAATACACTGGACAAATAATTTTTAAATTTTCTTGGGTAGAATAGTTTGTGGGGTGAGTTGTGCAAAGGACCTATCCAAGTTGGGTCGGCGCGCGTCAGGTGTTTAACCGTTGTGGGATCTGATAGTGAGGTGCTGGCCAGAACCCTTATATAGCTTCTTTGGATGCTTTACTTTCTTAATGGTGGCCTGGTGGCTAAAACTCCCGCTTCACACACGGAGGGCCCGGGTTCGATTCCCGGCGGGTGGAAATTCCGACACGTTTCCTTACACCTATTGTCCTGTTCACCTAGCAGCAAGTAGGTACCTGGGTGTTAGTCGACTGGTGTGGGTCGCATCCTGGGGGACAAGATTAAGGACCCCAATGGAAATAAGTTAGACAGTCCTCGATGACGCACTGACTTTCTTGGGTTATCCTGGGTGGTTAAAAATCCGAACGAAATCTTATCTTATCTTCCTTGATAATGTGAGTAGTCACAAAAGCGCTTGGAATTTCTCTATTCTTTCAGAGTGGTTGTTTTGCATATTCTGAAATCACCTGTTTACTGTGATCTTATTGCATATATATATATATATATATATATAAATATATATATATATATATATATATATATATATATATATATATATATACATACACACACACACACACACGTGTGTATGTGTGTGTGTGTGTGTGTGTGTTGTGCCAAATATGTAAAAGTGGTCAATTAGCAATAACTCATTTAAAATAGTCTTTTCTAAAATTTTCTCTAATATGTTTAAAGATACATTTTTTTCATTAATATTAATGTAAAAAAATTTTTATTTTGCACCAAAAGAATCTTGGAAAACTTACCTAACCATATTATAACAAGAGCAATTTATTTTAGCCTAATCCAACTAAATATATTTTAAATATGTTTACAACAATTTAGTACTTAACCCTTTCAGGGTCCGTCCCGTAGATCTACGGCTGGTCGATGAGTGTCCAAACCGTAGATCTACGCCAAAATTCTAGCGCCGTCAAATTTAGCGCGAAAGCGCTCATAGGCCTACATATGAGAGAATGGGTCTGCGCCGTGGGTGTGCGCCATAAACAAAAAATCTAGGCGCCTGCATAGCATTGTGGGAACGCCGGCTCAGTCACCCTTGTTCACCATGCCTCGTCGCAAGTCAGCTTTCACTCCCCGGAAAATTGGGACTCTCCTCTTCCTGTCTGATAGTTCTGACACTGATGGAAGTGGAAATGAAGACGAATTCTATGGCTTTGATAAGTTAGTGACCGAAAATAATGACCAGGATATCGATAATAGTGCAGAAAACCCCGACGATCCTCGACGTTCTACCTCTGGTGTGGGCACTCGTGACTCACCGTCGGGTGTTCCTAAACGTAAGAGAAAACTAATATTTTCCCGTGGCCTGGCCTCTGACTTCAGTAATGACGATGATTCTGACGTGGATTGTGATTTTATTGCGCTCGACGATCATTCGAGTAGTGATAGTGAGGAAACATATTCACCAGTGAAGCGTCGGTATGTTCGCCGCCGCATGCGCTCGGGTAGTGTACCCTATGCTGTGCCCAGGGGACGGAGTACATCCCGGAGTACATCCCAGAGTACATCCCGTGACCCTACACCCATTTTAGGTAGTGATAGTGAGGATGATGTGGCTACACTTGGCATGGATGGGCCACAGACATCAGTGGATGGTGTTAGTGGGGCTGGTGGTGGTAGTGGCACCGCCATGCGTGACTCGCTGTGCCACGTGGGAACCCACGCTGCTGACTCGTCAGTTCAAGGACAAAGCGGAGCGTCACCCACCAGCCCGCCACAACCACCCGTACAACCAGCCTATGATGTCCAGTATCCACCAGCGAACCGTATCTGGGATTGGCAGCAAAATCCCAATTTTGTTCCCAGCCCTCACCACTTTGATGACTCGCAAAGTGGAATTCTACCTACCTGTCCCCTTGGAACCACGGCCAATGAACTGGAATTCTTTGAATTATTCTTTGACCAGCCATTGATGGAAATTATTGTCAGGGAAAGTAATAAGTATTTTCAGTACACCATGGCAAATACGATCTTATCACCACAGTCAAGACTACACAGGTGGAAAGAGACGACTGTTGCAGAAATGTATTTGCTTTTTGCAACAATAATGCTTATGCCTCACGTCTATAAGCATAATATAAAAGCATACTGGTCCACAGATCAGCTAATTTGTACCCCATCCTTCAGTGAAATAATACCAGTGAACAGGTTTATCTTACTGTTACGTATGTTGCACTTCTCTGACAAAACCAGGCCTGACAGAAGTGACAGGTTATACAAGATTAGAAATGTTTTCATGTATCTCAAACAAAAGTTCAGGATATACTTTTATCCATTCAAGAATCTTGTAATTGACGAGTCTTTGATTTTGTTCAAAGGTAGACTGTCATTCAAGCAGTATATACCGAGCAAGAGGAACCGCTTTGGTATAAAATTGTTTGTACTCTGTGATTGTGACAGTGGCCTGGTGTTGGATATTGTTGTATACACGGGTAGTAAAACATTGAAAGATACCAAGATGTTATTGGGTATATCAGGTGACGTAGTGAGAAACATGATGGCACCTTATCTTGGTAAGGGCCATACATTATATACCGATAACTGGTACACAAGCCCATTACTCAGTGATTTCATGCGAGTGAACAAGACAGATGTGTGTGGCACAGTGCGTTCTAATCGTAAACATATGCCCAGGCTCAACGCAGGTGTTCGTGGTGATGATGTGCAGGTGTTTACTGCCAATGACATCATGGCATTACGGTGGCATGACAAACGAGATGTCACATTGTTGACAACCATTCACCGTAATGAAATGCAAGACAGTGGCAAAGTTGATCGAGTGACTAATGAACGTATTCGAAAACCAGTGACAGTGATTGATTATACACAAAACATGCGCTTGGTTGACAAGTGTGACATGCAGATTGGTTTTGTTGACTGTGTTCGTAAGAGTTACAAGTGGTACATGAAACTTTTCTTCCATCTCATGGACATTTCAATGCTGAATGCATATAATATGTACCAAATAAAGACTGGTAACAGACCACCGTATGGTGAATTTTGTTTGTCTGTTGTCAGACAACTCATAATGAAGTACCAGGTAACAACACCTGCAATACAACATGGTCCTCGAATTCATCACAATATACCCAAGCGTTTGAGAAGAGAAGGTGATCATTTCATAATACAGCTTCCTTCAACTCAAAAGAAATTTGCTCAGAAGAGATGCATTGTCTGTGCACAAACAAAACGATGGCAACAAAGACGCAAAGACACTCGGTTTATGTGTGAGGAATGTAAGGTGCCTCTGTGCATGGTGCCTTGTTTCAAGGAGTTCCACAAGCTCCAGCAGTTCTAAAACCATGTCCAGTGATTGTAAATATGTAAATATATGATAGAACATTAGTATTATACAATATTTGTGCATGTTTATTGTAATAAACAACAGTGGTAAACAATAATATGATAATAACTTTAGTGCGGTTATTGTGTTCAATACAGTGAGTATATATATATCAATTATATACAGTATTGGTCTCTCAGGCCCCAAATGTTAGTAGGAATAGAAAAAATAGGAAAAGAAAAGAAAAAACAACTAAAACAACAAAATAATATAATACGCGTATGTGGAATTCGTCGATGTTGCCGCCACCACATCATTTTCTACAAACTTCTTGGCACTGTATCTCGGTAAGTACTGATCAGATTCTAATTTTTTTTGTTTTATTACCTTCACAAAAATATGCTCTTTAATTCTGTAAGAAAAAAAAATTTTTTTTTTTTCAAAATTTCTTGGACACTGGTGCGTGACTTCAGATTTTGGCCTTGGACCCTGAAAGGGTTAACAAACACAATCAAATATATTTTTTTCGTTAGGTTCAGAATGATTTTGGTGAAATTATTGCATACACAAATTTTCGCTTGTCCTATATGGCAAGATGACCGTTGCTATTTAAGCCAAGATCTCAAGTTCTGCCTATTCGGCACGACATATTTGTACACACACACACACACACACACACACACACACACACACACACACACACACACACACACACACACACACACACACACTCACTCACTCACTCACTCACTCACTCACACTCTCACTCACTCTCACTCACTCTCACTCACTCTCACTCACTCTCACTCACTCACACTCACTCTCACTCACACTCACTCACACTCACACTCACTCACACTCACTCACTCTCACTCACTCACTCACTCACTCACTCTCACTCACTCACTCTCACTCACTCTCACTCACTCTCACTCACTCTCACTCACTCTCACTCACTCTCACTCACTCTCACTCACTCCCACTCACTCTCACTCACTCCCACTCACTCTCACTCACTCTCACTCACTCTCACTCACTCTCACTCACTCTCACTCACTCTCACTCACTCTCACTCTCACTCACTCTCACTCTCACTCACTCTCACTCTCACTCTCACTCTCACTCTCACTCTCTCTCTCTCTCTAATCAACACAGTTACTGCACTAATATTTTCATTATTATTTTATTTACTATAATTGTTTGCAACAAAAAAAAAACATATTACTAATGTTCTGATATATATTTACATATGTATAGTCACTGGACATGTTCCTAGAACTGCTACAGTCTGTGAAAGCCTTTGAAACAAGGTGTCATGCCCATTGGTGTCTTATTCATCTGTGGACCAGTATTTTTTTATGTTATGCTTATAGACATGAGGCATAAGCATTATTGTTGCAAAAAACAAATACATTTCAGCCACAGTCGTCTCCTTCCACCGGTGGATGACAATGCGCTTTGTCCTGGAACTGCTGAGTCAGCGGCTTGGGTCCCAGACTCACTTCCAGTCAGGGCTGGTGTCATGTGTTGCGTGCTGGTGGCACCACTAACCCCTACTGACGCATGTGGTCTGTCCATCTCAGTTGTAGCCACATTATCATTACATTCACTCTATTCTAGGTGTAGGGCCACGGGATGTACTCAATATCCTTGGAATTGCATATGGTACATTGTACCATATGGTACAGATACAAGGACCCCAATGGAAATAAGTCACTTGGACTTTTTTTTTTTTTTTTTTTTTTTTTTTTAATTATCCTAGAATCTTTACACATATGCTACTATGTATGATAATCTATATAACTGTTTGTGTATACCTGAATAAACTTACTCGAGCGCATGTGGTGTCGTAAGTAAGTTTATTTAGGTATACACCAATAGTTACATAGATTATCATACATAGCAGCATGTGTGGAGAACTTAGGATAACCCAAAAAAGTCAGTGACTTATTTCCATTAGGGTCCCTGTACCCTGTACCATATGGTATAATGTACTATATGGTACAATGTAGCATATGGTATATTGTACCATATGGTACAGTGGTGCTGTATGGTACAATGGTACCATATCGTGTATGGTAAAATGGTACCATATGGTTCCATTGTACAATATACCATTGTGCAATATGGTACACTCTACCTTATGTTTCAAAACTATAGAATTCTTCTTCAGATCCACATACATCAGTGTTAGAATTATAACTTGGGAAGAGGAGACTCAGAATTCGCCAGTGAGTGAGAGCTTCCTTGCCGCCAGGCATGATGAACAGAACGTACTGTGACCGTGTTCCTACAGTGCAATGTGGGTGCCCTGACTTTTTATTTACTGCACACACTGGCCACGTAGACCTGTTCTCTTAGATGTAGGCCTACCAGCCTTCTCTCTCTAAATTTGAAGCCGCTAGAATTTTGGCGTAGATCTACGGCTTGGACCCTGGCTTCAAAGCTGTAGATCTATGGGATGGACCCTAAAAGGGTTTATAGGTGACTCTCCTTCCAAGCAGTAACATACCCCCTCCTCTCCTCCACCTCCTGCTTTCAGTATGCCATTACATTAGCTCTCCTCTGACAGGTAAGAGGCAGTTAAATTTTCATTTACTGTACAATGTTTCAGTTAAAATTTCTTTTAGTATTCATTTTTACAATATTATGTAGTAGTTAGTACATTTTTAATAAATTATGTTATCATTTGGGGTCTGGAATGGATTAATTCCATTTACATTATTCTTTATGGGAAAAATTGCTTTGGTTGTCATCCATTTTGGTTGTCGAATTGACATCTGGGAAGAATTAAATTCGACAACTGAGGTTCCATTGTATTTGCATAACTGTACCTCTCATTAGTAACAAAAAACTGATTAGTTTTGTCGAAAATATTTTTAGTGTGAACAGGCAGTAATGCAATGACCAGGGCTTTTTGACCTCGCATATAGATTGAAGACTTTTTGTCACAGCGATTTAGAATGTTGTATAGCTTTGTCCATTCCTTACAAGACAGGCTAGAGCAGAGCAGGCAGGGCAGGGCAGGATAGGCCAGAGCAGGACAGGATAGGCCAGAGCAGAGCAGACCAGAGCAGGACAGGCCAAGCCAGAGCAGACAGGGCAAGACAGGCCAGAGCAAGCAGAGCAGGGTATGACAGGGTTGGGCAGGCAGGCATAGAGTTGTAGTTTTAATATTTACTCTTGCTGCAGTCTCCCAGCCTCCCATGTTAGGTGTACATACCATCTCCCTTCTTCCTCTGCATCCCTCCCTTTCACCCACCCTCCCTCCCTCCCTCCCTCCCTCCCTCCCTCCTTCCCTCCATCCCTCCCTCCCTCCTTCCCTCCCTCCCTCCATCCCTCCCTCCATCCCTCCCTCCATCCCTCCCTCCATCCCTCCCTCCCTCCCTCCATCCCTCCCTCCCTCCCTCCATCCCTCCCTCCCTCCCTGCATCCCTCCCTCCCTCCATCATCCCTCCCTCCCTCCCTCCCTCCCTCCCTCCATGCCTCCCTAACTCCATCCCTCCCTAACTCCATCCCTCCCTCCCACTCACTTCAACACTCCCTCTACTATCACTCCATTTAAGACCTTTTCATCACCCTGTCTTGCCTCTAGGCTGAGGCTCACTCATGCCTGCCCAGCCATCGTATATGTATATAAAAATTTTCATCACACCACTAAATTCCTTTATGAGGGTAAATCATAATTCAAAATTTTTGTAACTCAAGCTCATCATAACTCGGGGGACCACTGTATGGGTTTATAAAATGCTTCATAAAATGCAGTTTAAATTATTACCTTACCATTCCAGCTGCTAAAACTCTGGTGTTACAAATGGCAACATATATGAATAATCCAGCAGGTTTACTGGTTCTGTTCTGCCACCATTTTGCTAGACGTATTGCAGATGTTTTTAATTTGCATATTTTTGGTTGAACGTGCATTTTTTATGA
This sequence comes from Cherax quadricarinatus, assembly GCF_038502225.1. Classification (NCBI taxonomy): domain Eukaryota; kingdom Metazoa; phylum Arthropoda; class Malacostraca; order Decapoda; family Parastacidae; genus Cherax; species Cherax quadricarinatus. Next base: position 38,692,797 of record NC_091300.1, on the reverse strand, counting down.
GATCATTAAAACAGTGTTCAGAATTGCTTTAGATAAATACTCTAGAAAAATGAGGATAGGTTTCAAATGGATTTCTGATTATTGGAACATTTTTAGTTGGTATAGAAAATTTTAGAAATTAAAATGTAGGAAGGCTGAAGAAGGCATGGTGATTCAGAACTGGTGTTTAAGAGGTAAAAAATGATAGGCAATGAATCCTAAATTGGTATGTTAATAAATGAATGCTAATCCTTGTGCTCTTACGGAAATATGACCTGTGTTAAAATGAATACATTTAAGTTGGACTTAAATAGTACTTCATCATACTAAGATCACACCATCAGGTTACTCCTTAATTATAGAACAGCTAACATAAACACATTACTGACAATATCTCTTGATTTCTCATTTTATATTAATGATAAGTGTCTGTTTTACCTATTGAATACCATAATGTGCAACATTATATAATGCATCTCACATATAACTTATTCTCTCGCCAGAACCTGCTTCTCTGTGCTACACAGTCACTATTCTTGTGTGATTCTTCGGGAGCGCAGAAGGCTTCACCAACTTTAGGAAGTGGCCAGCCTCTTCCAGCTGATCCCAAGATCAACCCTCCTTCCTTCACATTCATCCAGGGTTGGCAGTTTCTTGCCCTGGCAGTCTCATTGTTTGTGCCTAAGAATAGCAAACTCTTATGGTATCTCAAACTCCATCTGGAGAGAAACTCTGATACAAAGTAAGTGTATGTGTGTGGATACACTGTTCTGATACACAGAGTGAGAGTGAGCATGTGTGTGGATGTACACTTGAAAATGAGTACTCACCTATTTGTGGTTGCAGGGGTCGAGTCATAGATCCTGGCCCTGCCTCTTCACCGATTGCTACTAGGTCCTTTCTCTCCCTGCTCCATGAGCTTTATCAAACCTCGTCTTAAAACTATGTATGGTTCCCGCCTCCACTACGTCACTTTCTAGGCTATTCCACATGCCTGATAACTCTGAATGAAGAAATACTTCCTAACATCCCTTTGAGTCGTCCGAGTCTTCAACTTCCAATTGTGACCCCTTGTTTCTGTGTCCCATCTCTGGAACATCCTGCCTTTGTCTACCTTGTCTATTCCACACAGTATTTTATATGTCGTTATAATGTCTCCTCTGACCCTCCTGTCCTCCATTATTGTAAGGCCAATTTCCCTTAGCCTTTCATCATAGGATAATCCCTACGATGCAAAACTTTGCACTTTCTCAAATTTCTTGACATGCTTGACCAGGTGTGGATTCCAAACTGGTACTGCATACTCCAGTATGAACCTGACGTAAATGGTATACAGAGTCTTGAACGATTCCTTACTGAGGTATCGGAACGCTATCATTAGGTTTGCCAGACGCCCATATGCTGCAGCAGTTACCTATTTGATGTGCACCTCAGGAGATGTGCTCGGTATTATACTCACTCCAAGATCTTTTTCCTTGAGTGAGGTTTGCAGTCTTTGGCCACCTAGACTATACTCTGTCTGTGGTCTTCTTTGCCCTTCTCTGATCTTCATGACTTTGCAATTGGCAGGGTTAAATTCAAGGAGCCAGTTGCTGGACCAGGCTTGTAGCCTGTCCAGGCCTCTGTAGTCCTGTCTGATCTTCAACTGTTTTGATTCTCCTCATTAGCCCCTAAAAGGTCCAAACGTATATATATATGTTCTCTCGCCCAGTGCCCCGAATATTTTGAAAAATAAAAATTTTTTTTATTGAAATAGAGAAAGTTTTTATAAGTGTTATAGGACTAAAATTAAAAAAAAAAATAGGGTCAGTACTTACTGAGATATGAGGCTGCAAAGTTGGCACTTACTGCTTACCTGACGATGTTGATAGAGTCCTGCTGCTTGCAGAAGTGTTGCAGATATACCTTTTATTCTTATTTTTATATTATTTTATATAATTTTTATGATAAATTAGACACATGTGCAACTCTTGGGTATCTTTATTGAGGAAACGTTTCGCCACACAGTGGCTTCATCAGTCCATACGTAGGAGAAACTTGAAGAACAGGAGAAGAATGAGGTAATCAGTCCCTCAACCTTGAGTCGATGTGTTCAGTCCATCACTCTCCACCACTCTCCTCCTGATGATCTTCTCCATGACTGTGCATATTATACACGTTAGTGACACAGGTCTATAGTTTAATGCCCCGTGTCTGTCTCCTTTTTAAAAAATTGGGACTACATTTGCCATCTTCCATACCTCAGGGAGTTGCCCAGTTTCAGTGGATGTGTTGAAGATTTTTGTTAGTGGCACACACAGCATCTCTGCTCCCTCTCTAAGGACCCACGGAGAGATGTCTGGTCCCACCGTCTTTGTGGTATGAAGTTCACATAGCTTCTTCACCTCCTCCTCAGTTATGTGTACCTCATCCAGCACTTGTTGGTGTACCCCCATGTTCTGAATTCCTGGAGTCCTACCTGTTTCCACTGTAAATACTTTTTTTAAATCTCATGTTGAGCTCCTCACATACCTCTTGGTTGTTTCTTGTGAGCTCCCCACCATCCTTCATGAGCCTGATTACCTGGTCCTTGACTGTTGTTTTCCTCCTGATGTGGCTATACAACAACTTCGGGTCAGACTTGACTTTCGATGCTATGTCATTTTCGTATTGTCGCTGAGCCTCCCTTCTTATCTGTGCATATTCGTTTCTGGCTCTTTGGCTAATCTCTTTATTTTCCTGAGTTCTTTGTCTTCTGTACCTTTTCCATTCTCTAGTGCACCTAGTTTTTGCTTTCCTACACCTTTGGGTGAACCAAGGACTCGTTCTGGTCTTCCCATTATTTCTGTTTCCCTTGGGAACAAACCTCTCCTCTGCCTTCTTTCATTTTGTTGTCACATAGTTCATCATTTCTTTTACTGGTTTTCCTGCCAGTTCTCTCTCCCACTGAATGTCTTGCACGAAGTTCCTCGTGCCTGTGTAGTCCCCCCTTTTGTGGTTTGGTTTTTCCCATCCTATTCCTGCTACTCTCTCCACTTTAGCTCAACTATGTAATCAAAGCACAGAACAACATGATCACTAGCTCCAAGGGGTCTTTCATACATGATATCCTCGATGTCTGTACTACTCAAGGTGAATACAAGGTCAGTCTTGCTGGGTCATCCTCACCTCTCTCTCTGGTAGTGTCTCTAACATGTTGATACATGAGGTTTTCCAGTACCACATCCATCATATTGGCTCTCCATGTTTCAGGACCCCCATGGGGCTCCAGGCTTTCTCAGTCAGTCTCCTTGTGATTGAAATCACCCATAATTAGTAACTTGGCTTCCCCCATGTGAGCTCTTCTGGCCACCTCGGCTAGTGTATCAGCCATTGCTCTGTTGCTCTTGTCGTATTCTTCTCTTGGCCTCCTGCAGTTCTGTGGCAGGTTGTACATTACTGCAATTACCACCTTTTGGCTGTCAGACTGGATTGTTTCTACTAAGTAGTCCCTTTTGCACATTCCATCCATTCCTTCCATTTCCTCAAATCCCCACTGGTTTTTAATGAGCAGTGCAACTCCTCCTCCCCCTCTGCTCCCTCTTTTCTTTCCTGAGGATATGATATCTGGGTGGAAAGATTGCATCTGTTACCCTGGTGAGTTTCGTTTCTGTGAGTGCTATTATGTATGGAGATGTCTCCTTGATTATTTCATGCCACTCCTCGCACTTATTTGTTATTCTGTCTGCATTTGTATACCAAACCTTCAACTTTTCTTAAACTGTGGTCTGGGGGTTACGTTGGGGAAGTGGGAGTTCTGATAAGGAACTATGGGTGTTTGCTGTGGTGGTGGAGTTTGTAATGAGGTGGGTGGGGCATTGGATATGGCATGTGTGTTTTGGGTTAGAATGTTTGGTTGCATTGGGGTTGTCCTGGTTGGGGGGCTTCTGTAGGTGATTGTGAAAGGAGGCTGTATTTGATCTTCCTCCTGAATCTGGGTTCTTCTGTTCATTTCCATCTTCACCTCTCTTTCCTCCTTTCATTTTTGTACCATCTCTTTCAATTTCTGCCTTTCTTCTTGTGTTCTGTCACGGTGTGTGTATGTGGGGGCAGGGGTAAAAGTAGTAGTGTACTTTTCTATATGTGGTTGTAGCTGGTTAAGTCTCAGTTCCTAGCTCTACCTCTTAGCTTACTGCTTGTCCAGTTCACTCCCTATCCTTGTAGACCCTGTCTTACTTGCTTTCAAAACTATGGAGCCTACTTCCACCACATATTCGTCGAGGCTATTCCGCTTCCAGACCATCCTGAGGCTGAAGAAGTACTTCCTGGCATCCCTATGAATGACCAGTGTCTTTAGCTTCCAACAAAGCTCTCATGTATCTGTTTCTTGCCTTTCTACCAGCGTATCCTTGTCTACTCTATTAACCCCTTGACTGTTGCAACCCCAAATCCTTAGGTGTCTCCTGGTGTCACAAAATCCCCCCCCCCCCCACCCACCCACCCAAAAAAAAAAAAAAAAAAATTCTTATGAAATGATAGAGAATCTTTTCCCGATTGTAATGACACCAAAAGAACTAAATTTTATGGAAAATTGATGGTCGCGAAGTTAGCGATCTACGCGATATTTACGAATCGGCGATTTTGCCCACTTTGAGCCTTATTTTCATCTAATTCCATTGTTCCAGTCGACCAAACTCATAGCTATTTCTTTCGAACTCCATTTTTTCTATCGATTGAGTACAAGAAACTGCTCATTTACCGTTTTCAACTACCCAATAACATGGTCAGAAATTTGCAATTTGGCCAATTTCACAAAATTAAAAAATATGACAATTTCGAAATAGGGTCCAGAATGAACAATGCAGACATTCCTGGCTCTAAAATAACATTTTCTTTGTTCATCAGTCATGTCTCCAGGCCCCTCTGATATTACTCTTGCTTTCTATTTTGAATTTTTATTCAAACAAAAAATAGAAGATTTACTGTTATGCAGACTACTGCAATATTGTAATAATTGTATAAATAATGTCAACCCATTCGTGACACATATTAGAATGGCTAGTTGGACGTTTATTGGAAAATGACATCATTTGTTTTCCATTCTATCAAATGAGACCAAGAAAACTAGAATACAACCATAAACACTGTACGAAAATAGACCATAAAGTCGACATTTTAATTAAAAAAAAACGGTCGGAGTTTTTTTTTTCTCATTAAGCACTGTGTGCTGCAGAATTTTTTGATATGGTGCACACTGACCACAGAGACCCATTCTTTCACATGTGGGCCTACCAGCTTTCTCCTGCTTCATTTGAAGCCACTAGAATTTATAAGTATATATACGTCAAAAACGGTGGCTCGTGAGACGTATATATATGACCAAAACAGTCAAAGGGTTAATTACTCTGTAATGTAAAAGGGCACAAGTGCAACTCATGTGATTTGTGTCCTGTTAATTACATTTTGTTGGTAATTCTACCAACATATATAATTACTCTGAGTATTTTGTATGTTATTGTGTCTTTCTATGATTTTTCCTCTAATGTCGTCAGATTTCATTCCTTTAGCCTCACATCATAGCTCATACCCCTTTATTAAATGTAGGACTGGTCTTGCTGCATACCTATTTTAACCTGCTTTCTTAGGTTTGAGCTCCATACTGGTGCTGTATACTCCAAGACTGGCCTGACATATGTTGTATAAAGCATTCAGAATGACTTCGTTGAGATTCCTGGAGGCCACTCTCAGATTTGGCAGACGAACATTGGCTGCAGAAGTTATTCAGTTTATATGAGCCTTTTGTGGTATGCTAGGCACTATGCTTATTCCTAGGTCCTCTCTGAATGAGGTCTGTAGCCTCTGCCACCCATTTCCCTGAGTCTGTACTCTGTGTATGGTCTTCTGGCCTCTTCCCCAATCTTCATAACCTTACACTTGCTGGGGCTGAATTTAACCCTTAAATTGTCCAAACGTAGATCTACATTCACTTTCCCAGCGCTCCGAATATTTTGAAAAATAAAAATTAAATTAAAGAGGGCAATTTTCTGTGTAATAAGACCAAACAAAAAAAAAGTTTTAGGATCAATACTTAACAAGATATAAGACCGCAAAGTTGGTACTGGATGCTCACCTGACGGCAACATCAAGTCCTGCCGCTTGCAAAAGTGTTGCCGATGTACCTTTTTTCTCGTTTTTATCTTAATTTATATAATTTTTATGTTCTGATAATTACAGTTTATAATTCTTGTGATTTTATCACCAATCTTTGTTCTGACACTAAATATTAGGTACTGAAATAGTACTCAGATAGTCACAAACATACTGACAGGTGAACATTTTCACCTGCCTTGGTCATTTACTCTTGTCTAGAAATATATACAAAGTATTTATAGGTCTCAGCAATGTTTTAGACTTGCTGGAGTATACAGTGGAACCTCTCCTTGCAAGTTTAATCTGTTCCATGACCTTGCTCGCAACTGGATTTGCTCGTTTGCAGAGTCAATTTTCCTCATTTAAATTAATTGAAATGCAATTAATCCATTCCAGTGGAATTCTGTACTTCAATAATTTTGCTAACATCAACTCTACGGCTTATTTATCTATCTCACTTCATCTAACATGACATAACAAGCAATATAAATAACATAGAAACCTGATATATACTCTAGAATGAATAAAATATGTCATTATGTAACAGGTGGAGAGAGCCACAACCACTCCCTCTTTGTTGTGGTAAACACTGCCATCTAGTGACGGCCTTTTGAAGCCGTCTACTATCATAATTATTATGTAGGCCATTATTATTGTATATGTATTATTATTTAGGTAGTAGGTTGGTAAACAGCAACCGCCCAGGGAGGTACTACCGTCCTGCCAAGTGAGTGTAAAACGAAAGCCTGTAATTGTTTTACATGATGGTAGGATTGCTGGTGTCCTTTTTTCTGTCTCATAAACATGCAAGATTTCAGGTATGTCTTGCTGCTTCTACTTACATTTAGGTCACACTAACACACAAATGTACAAGCATATGTATACACACTCCTCTGGGTTTTCTGCTATTTTCTTTCTAGTTCTTGTTCTTGTTTATTTCTTTTTACCTCCATGGGGAAGTGGAACAGAATTCTTCCTCCGTAAGCCATGTGTGTTGTAAGAGGCGACTAAAATGCCAGGAGCAAGGAGCTAGTAACCCCTTCTCTTGTATAAATTACTAAATTTAAAAAGAGAAACTTTAGTTTTTCTTTTTGGGCCACCCTGCCTTGGTGGGATACAGCCGGTTTGTTGAAAAAAAAAAAACTATTATTATTATATGTATTAGGTTGGTTGGTAGTAGGTTGGTAGACAGCAACCACCCAGGGAAGTATTACCGTCCTGCCAGATGACTGTGAAACAGAAACCTGTAACTGTTTTGCATGATGGTAGGATTGCTGGTTTCTTTTTCTGTCTCATAAACACGCTAGATAACAGGGATATCTTGCTACTCCTACTTACACTTTGGTCACACTTCACAGACACGCACATGCATATATATATATACATACATCTAGGTTTTTCTCCTTTTTCTAAATAGCTCTTGTTCTTCTTTATTTCTTCTATTGTCCATGGGGAAGTGGAAAAGAATCTTTCCTCCGTAAGCCATGTGTGTCGTATGAGGTGACTAAAATGCCGGGAGCAATGGGCTAGTAACCCCTTCTCCTGGAGACATTTACTAAAAAAGAGAAGAAGAAAAACTTTATAAAACTGGGATGCTTGAATGTGCGTGGATGTGGTGCGGATGACAAGAAACAGATGATTGCTGATGTTATGAATGAAAAGAAGTTGGATGTCCTGGCCCTAAGCGAAACAAAGCTGAAGGGGGTAGGGGAGTTTCGGTGGGGGGAAATAAATGAGATTAAATCTGGAGTATCTGAGAGAGTTAGAACCAAGGAAGGGGTAGCAGTAATGTTGAATGATCAGTTATGGAAGGAGAAAAGAGAATATGAATGTGTAAATTCAAGAATTATGTGGATTAAAGTAAAGGTTGGATGTGAAAAGTGGGTCATAATAAGCATGTATGCACCTGGAGAAGAGAGGAATGTAGAGGAGAGAGAGAGATTTTGGGAGATGTTTAGTGAATGTATAGGAGCCTTTGAACCAAGTGAGAGGGTAATTGTGGTAGGGGACCTGAATGCTAAAGTAGGAGAAACTTTTAGAGAGGGTGTGGTAGGTAAGTTTGGGGTGCCAGGTGTAAATGATAATGGGAGCCCTTTGATTGAACTTTGTATAGAAAGGGGTTTAGTTATAGGTAATACATATTTTAAGAAAAAGAGGATAAATAAATATACAAGATATGATGTAGGGCGAAATGACAGTAGTTTGTTGGATTATGTATTGGTAGATAAAAGACTGTTGAGTAGACTTCAGGATGTACATGTTTATAGAGGGGCCACAGATATATCAGATCACTTTCTAGTTGTAGCTACACTGAGAGTAAAAGGTAGATGGGGTACAAGGAGAATAGAAGCATCAGGGAAGAGAGAGGTGAAGGTTCATAAACTAAAAGAGGAGGCAGTTAGGGTAAGATATAAACAGCTGTTGGAGGATAGATGGGCTAATGAGAGCATAGGCAATGGGGTCGAAGAGGTATGGGGTAGGTTTAAAAATGTAGTGTTAGAGTGTTCAGCAGAAGTTTGTGGTTACAGGAAGGTGGGTGCAGGAGGGAAGAGGAGCAATTGGTGGAATGGTGATGTAAAAGAGAGTAGTAAGGGAGAAAAAGTTAGCATATGAGAAGTTTTTACAAAGTAGAAGTGATGCAAGGAGGGAAGAGTATATGGAGAAAAAAAAAGAGAGGTTAAGAGAGTGGTGAAGCAATGTAAAAAGAGAGCAAATGAGAGAGTGGGTGAGATGTTATCAACAAATTTTGTTGAAAATAAGAAAAAGTTTTGGAGTGAGATTAACAAGTTAAGGAAGCCTAGAGAACAAATGGATTTGTCAGTTAAAAATAGGAGAGGAGAGTTATTAAATGGAGAGTTAGAGGTATTGGGAAGATGGAGGGAATATTTTGAGGAATTGTTAAATGTTGATGAAGATAGGGAAGCTGTGATTTCGTGTACAGGGCAAGGAGGAATAACATCTTGTAGGAGTGAGGAAGAGCCAGTTGTGAGTGTGGGGGAAGTTCGTGAGGCAGTAGGTAAAATGAAAGGGGGTAAGGCAGCCGGGATTGATGGGATAAAGATAGAAATGTTAAAAGCAGGTGGGGATATAGTTTTGGAGTGGTTGGTGCAATTATTTAATAAATGTATGGAAGAGGGTAAAGTACCTAGGGATTGGCAGAGAGCATGCATAGTTCCTTTGTATAAAGGCAATGGGGACAAAAGAGAGTGCAAAAATTATAGGGGGATAAGTTTGTTGAGTGTACCTGGTAAAGTGTATGGTAGAGTTATTATTGAAAGAATTAAGAGTAAGACGGAGAATAGGATAGCAGATGAACAAGGAGGCTTTAGGAAAGGTAGGGGGTGTGTGGACCAGGTGTTTACAGTGAAACACATAAGTGAACAGTATTTAGATAAGGCTAAAGAGGTCTTTGTGGCATTTATGGATTTGGAAAAGGCGTATGACAGGGTGGATAGGGGGGCAATGTGGCAGATGTTGCAGGTGTATGGTGTAGGAGGTAGGTTACTGAAAGCAGTGAAGAGTTTTTACGAGGATAGTGAGGCTCAAGTTAGAGTATGTAGGAAAGAGAGAAATTATTTCCCAGTAAAATTAGGCCTTAGACAAGGATGTGTGATGTCACCGTGGTTGTTTAATATATTTATAGATGGGGTTGTAAGAGAAGTAAATGCGAGGGTCTTGGCAAGAGGCGTGGAGTTAAAAGATAGAGAATCACACATAAAGTGGGAGTTGTCACAGTTGCTCTTTGCTGATGACACTGTGCTCTTGGGAGATTCTGAAGAGAAGTTGCAGAGATTGGTGGATGAATTTGGTAGGTTATGCAAAAGAAGAAAATTAAAAGTGATTACAGGAAAGAGTAAGGTTATGAGGATAACAAAAAGATTAGGTGATGAAAGATTGTATATCAGATTGGAGGGAGAGGGTATGAAGGAGGTGAATGTATTCAGATATTTGGGAGTGGACGTGTCAGCGGATGGGTCTATGAAAGATGAGGTGAATCATAGAATTGATGAGGGGAAAAGGGTGAGTGGTGCACTTAGGAGTCTGTGGAGACAAAGAACTTTGTCCTTGGAGGCAAAGAGGGGAATGTATGAGAGTATAGTTTTACCAACGCTCTTGTATGGGTGTGAAGCATGGGTGATGAATGTTGCAGCGAGGAGAAGGCTGGAGGCAGTGGAGATGTCATGTCTGAAGGCAATGTGTGGTGTGAATATAATGCAGAGAATTCGTAGTTTGGAAGTTAGGAGGAGGTGCGGGATTACCAAAACTGTTGTCCAGAGGGCTGAGGAAGGGTTGTTGAGGTGGTTCGGACATGTAGAGAGAATGGAGCGGAACAGAATGACTTCAAGAGTGTATCAGTGTGTAGTGGAAGGAAGGAGGGGTAGGGGTCGGCCTAGGAAAGGTTGGAGGGAGGGGGTAAAGGAGGTTTTGTGTGCGAGGGGCTTGGACTTCCAGCAGGCATGCGTGAGCGTGTTTGATAGGAGTGAATGGAGACAAATGGTTTTTAATACTTGACGTGCTGTTGGAGTGTGAGCAAAGTAACATTTATGAACGGGTTTAGGGAAACCGGCAGGCTGGACTTGAGTCCTGGAGATGGGAAGTACAGTGCCTGCACTCTGAAGGAGGGGTGTTAATGTTGCAGTTTAAAAACTGTAGTGTAAAGCACCCTTCTGGCAAGACAGTGATGGAGTGAATGATGGTGAAAGTTTTTCTTTTTCGGGCCACCCTGCCTTGATGGGAATTGGCCAGTGTGATAATAAATAAATAAATATTATTTTTGTTACAATATAAATACACCTACCATCCGACTTACAACCTGCTCGAGTTACGACCATGTTTTTTATGCCAAATTTCTGGGAAATAAACAACTATTTGTGTTGTACACAGTGTTTATCCTAAACCTTACAGTATAAAATACAGTACTAACAGCATAAAAAGTAAAGTAAAACATGAAATACCAAAATAAAACAATAAAATAAAGTCATTACAAAAATGTTTTGTTGATATTCAGTAGTTAAGTTCGACTTACGACCATTTTGACTTATGACCAGTTTCTCGGAACCGAAATCGGTCGTAAGTCGGATGGTGGGTGTAATTTGTAATTTTTGTTCACACAAAAAATATAAGATTTACTGTTATGCCTTATTGCAATAATTGTATAAATAATGTCAACCCATTCACAACTGCATATTGAAATGGACAATGACGTTATTTGTTTACTCTTGAACATAGCCAAGTAATCGAATGTTTCTCCTACATTGAGCCCAATTTCAAGGTACTTTTTGTAATGAAAGCAATCAAAATCATATCTATTTCTGTAATATATCTTCCATTCTATCAAATGAAACCGAAAAATGAGAATAGAACCATAAAAACCATGTGAAAATACCACTAAGGGGTGGCTAATTGCTGAGAAGTGATCTCCATTATTTATGCTCCGATTTCTTTCATTTTTGGTGTGCGTTAAGCAGCATATTTCCATCATACATTGCCCAAATTTCAATTAGATAGTCCAACACACAAATGAGGTAGAATTCCCTAGATCAAGAGCAAGAGCCCCTCACCAGCGTCAAGGAACCTGCCTTGTGGTCTGCTCGCTTATGGAAATTTTGCTCGCGTATGGAAGCAAAAAATCGACCCAGTGACTGCTCGTACAGTGGACCCCCCGGTATTCGATATTAATCCGTTCCTGAGAGCTCATCGAATACCGAAAATATCGAAAACTGAATCAATTTTCCCCATAAGAAATAATGGAAATCAAATTAATCCGTGCAAGACACCCAAAAGTATGAAAAAAAAATTTTACCACTTGAAATATTAAGTTTAATGAAACAGAATAATTACAATAACAACAATAACAATAGAATAATAATAGAATAGTTGACACTTACCTTTAATGAAGATCTGGTGATGATTGATGGGATGAGAGGAGGGGAGAGTGTCGAAGTTGTTACTGTTTAGAAGGGTAATCCCCTTTTATTAGGATTTGAGGTAGCAAGTCCTTTTCCGGGGTTACTTCCGTTCTTCTTTTAATGCCACTAGGACCAGCTTGAGAGTCATTGGACCTCTGTCTCATAACAAATCTGTCCATAGAGCTCTGTACCTCCCGTTCCTTAAGATTTGTCTAAAATGGGCCACAACATTGTCATTGTAATAGTCACCAGCACAGCTTGCAATAGCTGTGTTAGGGTGATTTTCATCTATAAAGGTTTGCAGTTCAACCCACTTTGCACACATTTCCTTAATTTTTGAAGTAGGCACAATGGATTCCACAACTGGCATAGGCTTCTCAGGGTTAGCCCCAAACCCTTCAAAATCTTTCTTAATTTCCATACTAATTCTCACCCTTTTTACCACAGGGTTGGCACTAGAAGCTTTCTTGGGGCCCATGGTGACTTATTTTGCAGAAACAAGCGCCAAAAACAATGATAATATGAAATGTACCGAATGTATCCTTAGATGCGCGCACACTACCTGGCTTGTAAACACTGGCACGCACGGGGCAGTTCAGGCCACACGTGGACACGTCTCGTACAAATTGCATCGAATACTGAGGCGAAATTTTTGCATTAAAATGCATCGAATACTGGATTTATCGAATACCGATGCCATCGAATACCGGGGGTCCACTGTATTTGGAAAAACTCGCACGTGGATGCGCTCGCAAGTAGAGGTTCCACTGTATGTGAAACTCCTTGAAGCATGGTGTTATGACGAGTGTCAGTAAACTGCTGACAGTGCAGTGACACTTGATGAAAGTGCACCCTGGCTTTATTTGTCTTCACTGTTACACACAAACATTGTCTGTCTGTCTGTTTATCTATCTGTATCTGTCTAACTCTTTTTATCTGTCTTTGTCTGCCTGTGTGTGTCTGTCTTTCTGTCTGCTTGTCTCCCTGAGCAAGTGAAAATGCGTATTATTTGCATCATGCTTATTATGCCTCATACAGTGGTCCCTCAATTATCGTCCTTAATCTGTTCCTGCAAGTGGGACTAGTATCGAAATAGGCGATTTTCAAATCAATTTTCCCCATAAGAAATAATGTAAATACAATTAATCCGTTCCTGACACCCAGAAGTATTGAAAAAAAAAAAAAAATAATTTCATGAAATGTAGATGTAGTACATAAACAATACAATGGGACATGATGAATGAAACATTAACAGCATAACACCTACCTTTATTGGCGATTCTTCTTAGTGTATGGAAGACTGGAGGAGGAAATCCCCACTAGCATTAGCACAGAACATGAGCGTCAGCCTGTTTTTCATAGGCTTGTGTCCTGGCAGTGCCTTTTCTTCCTGAGTAATGTAGGTCCTCTTTGGCATTTTCTTCCAAAAGAGGCCTGTTTCGTCACAATTGAACACTTGTTCAGGTTTCAGTCCTTTAGCCTCTATGTACTCCTTGAATTCCTGCACATATTTTTCAGCCGCTTTTTGGTCCGAACTGGCAACCTCACCGTGCCTTATCACACTGTGTATGCCAGTATGCTTCTTAAATCTCCCAAACCAGCCTTTGCTGGCCTTAAATTCACTCGCATCACCACTAATTGCAGGCAATTTCTTTACCAAATCGTCATGCAACTGCCTAGCCTTTTCACAAATAATCGACGTTATAAGACTTATCTCCTGCTAATTGTTTCTTGTTTATCCACACCAATAATAACTTCTCAACATCTTTGAGTACTGGTGATCTCATTTTTGTCAGCATATTTACCTCCTTTGCAACAACAGCTTCCTTGATTTCCTTTTTCTTGGCTATGATGGAAGATATGGTTGTACGGGATTTGTTATACATCCTGGCCAGTTTGCCTACACGTACGCCACTTTCATATTGTTCAGTGATGTTTTTCTTAAATTCAATCGTATTTCTCACCTTCTTTACCAAAGGCTTGGCACTAGGAGCTTTCTTTGGAGCCATGGTAGCTTATTTAGCACTTGCAAGCACTAAAATGAATGGAATATGTATTATGAAATAGTTCGTATGAACACGTGAGGGGACCGTCGCTCACTGGTAAACAATGGCACACTGGCTGGGAAGGGAGGACAACATGGCTCAGAGCCGTGAGTACGTGTCCAGGACGAAAGATGATTAGCGAGTTAACGGACCATTTGTGAGCCAATGTTTAAACGAAATAATGCGACTATTTCCAAAATGGACGACTTTCAAGCCGGACGATTATTGAGGGACCACTGTATCTACAAGCACTGTATAGCACTTTGCCTGGAATTTTGGGGTTATCCTAGGTAATTTACACTATGTATAATTGTACTTATATGTACCTGTGAATGCTGGGGGCAAGGGGCTAGTAACTCCTTCTCTTGTATAAATTACTAAATTTAAAAAGAAACTTTCGTTTTTCTTTTTGGGCCACCCTGCCTTGGTGGGATATGGCTGGTTTGTTGAAAAAAAAAAAGGAACTTGTGAGAGACAAAGATAGACAAAGAGAGACAGACAGATGGAAATATAGACACAGAGAGATATAGACAGATGGAGATGTAGACAGATGGAGATAGAGACAGACAGAGACAGGTACAGACAGAGACATCCAATGTCAGTCATCCAACTAGCTAGCCAACCAGCTGGCCAGCCTGCCGAATATAGGTCTCCCTCCACATTCGCGAGGGTTAGGGGATCAAGAACCTCGCAAATGTTGAAAAAACGCAAATGTGTGGTGCACAGATATATTGTAGGGAAATATAATAATAGCATTTACTTAGCCTAACAATACTGCTTCCTTAACCTATTGAACTATGAACAATCATAAAACATGTGAAAACATCACAAAATATTGTACTAGTGCCAACCCTTTGGTAAAGGTGAGAAAAACTATAGAATTCAAGAAAGGACTCATAGCCGAGTACCAAAGTGGAGGAGGAGGAGAGAGGGGAGAATGTGCCTTCTTCAGTGATTCTACGATATGTACAATACAAAAGCAGCACGAGTCGATAAAGGCTATAGCACCAGCCAACAATAAAGTGTAGCAAGTAAGTTAAGCAATTAATCGGTAAAGGACAATGCGAACCTAACTCCTCCAGTGTTGTTGGAGTTATATAGGGCAAATGACAACACCGCCGTCTCTAGTATCTACTGTCTCTACTGCCGCCTCCACCACCACTATGTATGGCTTATGCTCTCAGTGGCCCTTATACACCCAACAACAACAACGACAACACAACACTCGTGACATACTTAATGATGTATTTTATTAATTCTAGAATATATGTCATGTTTCTATGTGATTAATATTGTTTATTATGTCATATTAGAAGAATTGATAGATAAATAAGCTGTAGAGTTGATAATAATGTCATATTGAAGGCCTATCTTGTCCTGTCTCAAAACAAACTGCCACCGCCACAATTCCTAACATATGTAATGACATATTTTAAATATGATTGGGCGGCTGGGAATTCGTGAATGTTCGAAGCCTCTGAAAGTGGAAAACACAAATGTTGAAGGAGACCTGTACATATTACACATGTTCCAGAATCGTTTCTCTTTACTTAGGGCATAGGTTATTGGACATTCTGGCAGGATGACACTACCAGTGGTATCAGAAAGAAAGGATGTTGCACATGGGTTATTATCGAGGTTTTTGAGGTTTTCTTGACCCCTTGTGGCCATGTCCATCTCATAGCCACAAAACTCTGGGTCACCATCACTTCCCTCTTAAAAGGGGAATGTTAATATGACATGACATCAGTGAATCCCTGGTGTTTGCCATGCTATTTGCTCTAGCTGGCACTCAGTTGAACTGGTGCTCTCACAAGGTACTAAGTGGTCTCAGAATTTTTTAATACTGGACACACCGAGTGTTAAGACCCATTCTATACTGACCAGGCATCTCAGGCCAATCATGCCAAATTTGGAGGCAGGAAAAATAAAACATAGATCTACGTTTGGAGTGCTAGCGGTACAAACGTAGATCTATGTTTGCACAGTTTTAAGGGTTAAGCAACCATTTATCTGACCAACCTTCTAGTTTGCCCAGATTCATTTGCAGCCTCTCCCAGTCCTCATTTGTTTGTATTCTCGTTAGTATTACATCATCAGCAAACAGAGATACATCTAACTCAATTCCATTTGGTATGTCTTCACATAAACCAGAAATAGTACTGACCCTAATACCAGTCCTTGTGGAACTCTGATTGCTACTCTTCCCCATTCTGGCATCTCTTACTCACCCTAAGGTACTCTTTTGATCCACCAGATCCCTCCACCTGCCTGCTTTTGAAGTTTTTTTTTTCTCCAGTCTTGTGTGATACAGTATCAGATGCCTTCTTGCAATCTAAGAAAATGCAGTCCATCCAACCCAACCCCCTCAATCTTGTTCACATTTATTACTTTATCTTAGAACTCCAACAAGTTAGTAGGACACAACTTGATCTACCATCCCTAAACCAATGCTGGTTATTGTTTATGAAACCACTTCTCTGTCAGTGTTCTATCACTCTTCCTGATAAGGTACTTCATTACCGTGGAAGGTATGCATGTCAGATAAACCAGTCTGTAATTACTGCCTCTTGTCTGTCACCCTTCTTATATATGGGGACAACTCTTGTGTCTTAAAGATTTCTGGCAGCTGATCCATATGAATTGACTTACTGCAGATCATAGCTAGTAGTTTAGACACACACACACACACACACACACACACACACACACACACACACACACACACACACACACACACACACACACACACACACACACACACAGACACACACACAGACACACACACAGACACACACACAGACACACACACACAGACACACACACACACACACACACACAGACACACACACACACACACACAGACACACACACACATACACAGACACACACACAGACACACACACAGACACACACACAGACACACACAGACACACAGACACACAGACACACACACACACACACACACACACACACACACACACACACACACACACACACACACACACACACACACACACACAGGCGTGCACACACACACAGGCACACACACACAGGCACACACAGGCACACACACACAGACACACACACACACACACACACACACACACACAGACACCACACAGACACACACACACACACACACACAGACACACACACACACAGACACACACACACACACACACACAGACACACACACACACAGACACACACACACACAGACACACACACACACACACACACAGACACACACACACACACACACACACAGACACACACACATACACACACACACACACAGTGAAGAGGCAGGGCCAGGAGCTTGGACTCGTCCCCTGCAACCTCAACTAGGCGAGTACACACACACACACACACACACACACACACACACACACACACACACACAGAGCAAGTGCTGGATGAGGTACATATAACCAAGGAGGAGGTGAAGAAGCTGCTATGCGAACTTGACACCTCAAAGGCGGTGAGACCAGACATCTCTCCGTGGGTCCTTAAAGAGGGAGCAGAGATATTGTGTGTGCCATTAACAAAGAACTTCAACACATCATTTGAAACTGGGCAACTCCATGAGGTATGGAAGATGGCAAATGTAGTCCCAATTTTTAAAAAGGGAGACAGACATGAGGCACTAAACTACAGACCTGTATCACTAATGTGTATAGTATGCAAGGTCATGGAGAAGATCATCAGGAGGAGAGTGGTGGAGCACCTGGAAAGAAACAAGTGTATAATTGACAACCAGCACGGTTTCAGGGAAGGAAAATCCTGTGTCACAAACCTACTAGAGTTTTATGACAAGGTGACAGAAGTAAGACAAGAGAGAGAGGGGTGGATCGACTGCATTTTTTTGGACTGCAAGA
Organism: Cherax quadricarinatus; assembly: GCF_038502225.1. Taxonomy (NCBI): domain Eukaryota; kingdom Metazoa; phylum Arthropoda; class Malacostraca; order Decapoda; family Parastacidae; genus Cherax; species Cherax quadricarinatus. The sequence goes on along the minus strand of NC_091300.1, from coordinate 38,674,875 downwards.
AGGCCTTCGACACGTTCCTCACAAGAGGTTACTGCAAAAGCTAGTGGATCAGGCACACATAACAGGAAAGGCACTGCAATGGATCAGAGAATACCTGACAGGGAGGCAACAAAGAGTCATGGTACATGACGAGGTGTCAGAGTGGGTGCCTGTGACAAGTGGGGTTCCACAGGGGTCAGTCCTAGGACCTGTGCTGTTCTTGGTATATGTGAACGACATAACGGAAGGGATAGACTCAGAAGTGTCCTTGTTTGCAGATGATGTGAAGTTAATGAGAAGAATCAAATCGAATGAGGATGAGGCAGGACTACAAAGAGACCTGGACAGGCTACAAGCCTGGTCCAGCAACTGGCTCCTTGAGTTTAACCCTGACAAATGCAAAGTCATGAAGATTGGGGAAGGGCAAAGAAGACCGCAGACACAACATAATTTAGATGGCCAAAGACTGCAAACCTCATTCGAGGAAAATGATCTGGGGGTGAGTATAACACCGAGCATATCTCCTGAGGTGCACATCAATCAGATAACTGCTGCAGCATAGGGGCACCTGGCAAATCTACGGATAGCGTTCCGATACCTCAGTAAGGATTCGTTCAAGACTCTGTATACCATTTATGTCAGGCCCATACTGGAGTATGCAGCACCAGTCTGGAACCCACACCTGGTCAAGCACGTCAAGAAGTTAATGTACAAAGGTTTGCAACAAGACTAGTCCCAGAGCTAAGGGAAATGTCCTACGAAGAAAGGTTGAGGGAAATCGGCCTGACGACACTGGAGGACACGAGGGTCAGGGGAGACATGATAGCGACATATAAAATACTGCACGGAATAGACAAGGTGGACAGAGATAGGATGTTCCAGAGATGGGACACAGACACAAGAGGTCACAATTGGAAGTTGAAGACTCAGATGAATCAAAGGGATGTTAGGAAGTATTTCTTCAGTCATAGTCGTCAGGAAGTGGAATAGCCTAGAAAGTGACGTAGTGGAGGCGGGAACCATACATAGTTTTAAGGTGAGGTATGATAAAACTCATGGGGCAGGGAGAGAGAGAGGACCTAGTAGCAGTCAGCGAAGACGTGGGGCCAGGAGCTATGATTCGACCCCTGCAACCAGAAATAGGTGAGTACAGACACACACACACACACACACACACACACACACACACACACACACACACACACACACACACACACACACACACACACACACACACACACACACACACACACACACACACACACACACACACACACACAGACACACACACAGACACACACACACACAGACACACACACACACAGACACACACACACACAGACACACACACACACAGACACACACAGACACACACACACACACACACACACACACACACACACAGACACACACACACACACACACACACACACACACACACACACACACACACACACACACATACACAGACACACACAGACACACACAGACACACACACAGACACACACACACACACACACACACACACAGACACACACACAGACACAGACACACACACACACACAGACACAGACACACACAGACAGACACAGACACACACACACACACACACACACACACACACACACACACACAGACACACACACACACAGACACACACACACACACACACACACACAGACACACACACACAGACACACACACACATACAGACACACACACACACACACACACAGACACACACACACACAGACAGACACACACACACAGACACACACACACACACACACACAGAGCTGTGAATCGACCCCTGCAACCACAAATAGGTGAGTACACACACACACACACACACACACACACACACACACACACACACACACACACACACACACACTGGTACTGGAAAACCTCATGCATCAACATGTTAGAGACACTACCAGAGAGAGAGAGAGAGAGAGAGAGGTGAGAATGGTCCAGCAAGACTGGACCTTGTATTCACCTTGAGTAATTCAGACATCGAGGATATCATGTATGAAAGGCCCCTAGGAGTGAGTGATCATGTGGTTCTGTGCTTTAACTACATAGTTGAGCTACAAGTGGAGAGAGTAGCAGGAATATGATGGGAAAAACTACAAAAGGGGGGACTGCTCAAGCATGAGGAACTTCCTGCAAGACATTCAGTGGGAGAGAGAACTGACAGGAAAACCAGTACAAGAAATGATGGACTATGTGACAACAAACTACAAGGAGGCAGAGGAGAGGTTTGTTCCCAAGGGAAACAGAAATAATGGGAAGACCAGAACGAGTCCTTGGTTCACCCAAAGGTGTAGGGAGGCAAAAACTAGATGTACTAGAGAATGGAAAAGGTACAGAGACAAAGAACTCAGGAAAATAAAGAGATTAGCCGAAGAGCCAGAAACGAATATGCACAGATAAGAAGGGAGGCTCAGTGACAATTTGAAAATGACATGGCATCAAAAGTCAAGTCTGACCTGAAGCTGTTGTATAGCCACATCAGGAGGAAAGCAGTCAATGACTAGGTTAGTTTTCTGCGGAACTGGAGAAAATAATGGAGGCAGAGTTTTCTGCTGAATTAGATAAGAGGATGGAGGAGGAGGAGAAGAAGAAATGGGAGTCACAAGTCGAAACTGCAGAAGCCAGGATAAGGGCCCTAGAATATGAGGTAGATGGGCTGAAGCGAGTTACAGGGGTATTGCTCAGAAGAGACATAGCAACTGAAGCTGGTACACCCCTACTGAACGAGGAGCCCAATGGAAAGGAGACATAACTTATGCTTAGACCCTATCATCCTACCAAGCAGGGCCAAGGAATGAAGAGGGAGAGCAGTTGGGAGCAGGGATAGTGGTAAGGTAGGGGGGAGAAGGTGGCAAGGGAAATGGGTCACATGTAGAGGCATGACCATGCCACCAAGAGCTACAGGAAAAAAAAAGGAAGAAAATGGCCATATACAAGTGGGAACCAGAGATGCAGAGGGAAAGGCAATGGGAGGAGGAGAGGGACAGGTGGGTGTTTATTCATGGGCTTCAGGAGAGCAAAGGGAGGGCACATTGAAAGACAGCAGGAAGAAAAACAGGAGATTGAAAACATAGGCAAAGAGGACATGATTGAGATAGTAAATTTTCAGAGAATAGGGGGGTACTTGAAGGGGAGAAATCGGCTGGTCAAGGTGATTTTCAAGACAGAAACAGTGCAAAACAGGATCCTGCAAGAGAAACCACAGCTGAAGGAATCACCAACATGCAAGAGGATGTTCTTAGACTGAGACAAAACAAAAACAGAATGACAGCAGCTGAGGGAGAGGACACAGAAGTGAAAAGGGCTAGAAAGAGAGACAAGGACAGAATCAGCAGAGGTCAACCAAAGCAGGGCAAAGCAACAAACGCAAGTGCACACCGAACCACCCCCAGAACCCCACAACCAAACACGATATCTCAACACAAACCACAATCCACACTTACAGTCCCCACCCCAAACTATGCTGCAGAATCCCAGAGCACACTGCCAGGTCCCCCATTCCCTTCCCCACCTTCTAGGAGAGATAGGGGGGATATGATAATGACATAAGATACTGAGAGGAATCAACAAGGTGAACAGAGACAGGATGTTCCAGAGGTGGAACACAGCAACATGGGGTCACAGTTGGAAGTTGAAAACTCAGATGAATCACAGGGATGTTAGGAAGTATTTCTTCAGTCACAGAGTTGTCAGGAAGTGGAATAGTCTGGGAAGTGATGTAGTGGAGGCAGGATCCATACTTAGCTTTAAGAAGAGGTATGATAAAGCTCATGGAGCAGGAAGTGTGTCCTAGTAGCGACCAGTGAAGAGGTGGGGCCAGGAGCTGTGACTTGAACATTGCAACCACTACTAGATGAGTGCAACTAGGTGACTCTACACACACTGTACTCACCTATTTGTGGTTGCAAAGGTCAAGTCATAGCTCCTGGCCCCACCTCTTTGCTAGTTGCTACTAGGTCCACTCTTTCCCTGTTCCAAGAGCCTATCATACTTCATCTTAAAGCTATGTATGGATCCTGTCTCGACTAATTGTTCCATATCCTGACATATCTAAGGCTGAGGAAATACTCCTTACATGACTATGACTCATCTGAATTGTTAACCTCCAGTTGTGTCCCCTTGTTCCTGTGACCCATCTCTGAAACATTCTGGCCCTGTCCACCTTGTCAGTTCCTCTCATTATTTTATGTCATTATCATATCCCCCCCCCCATATCCCTCCAGTCTTCCAGTGTCATCAGGTTGAATTCCCTTAACCTTTACTCAGCTTGCTTAGCTTTGGGACTAGTCTTGTTGCAAACTTTTGCACTTTCTCCAATTTCTTGATGTGTTTGACCAGGTGTGGGTTCCAAATTGGTGCTGCATACTCTGATATAGGCCTGAGGTACACGGTGTACAGTGTCGTGAATGATTCCTTACCTAGATGTCGAAATGCTATTCTTAGGTTTGCCAGGTGCCCATATGGTGCAGCGGTTATTTGGCCGATGTGCACTTCAGGAGATGTACCTGATATGATGTTCCCCAAGATCCTTTTCCTTGAGTGATTCTTGCAGCCTTTTAGCCCCTAGGCTGTACTCTGTCTGTGGTCTTCTTTGTTTTTTCCCTATCTTCATGACTTTGAAGTTGGTGGGATTAAACTCCATGAGCTATTTGCAGTGGCAGCTTGTCCATAGGAGCTGCAGTCCCCCCAGATGCTCACTGCCAGACATATGACTTCATCAGCCTTATGCTAAAATAATTTGCAACTGACAAATATATTACAGGAAAAATCTGTTGTATGTTTTCAATGTATTTATAAGCAAATTTTTAGTTTTTTTTTTTGAAACGAGATAAATGTTTGAACATAGAAGTTTGATGCGGTACAGTAGTATACGTATTACTGGTGTTACATGTGGCAGCAAGGAGCTGCATCCGATTCAGCATACACCCAGTTAAATTTTAAAAATTATTACTTTAGTAACATTTATTATGCTGTTCTATGAGGCTTGCAGTCACGCACTCCCCTCATTCTACTTTTTGTCGAGCCGCCACTGTATAGTCAGACCAGGCTTGCAGCCTGTCCAGATCCTCTTGTAGTCTTAATTGATCCTTGTCCACTTATATTCTCCTCATTAGTTTCACATCATCTGTGAACAGGAACACCTCTGAATGTATCCCTTCTGTCATATCATTCACATATACAACAAACAGCACTTGCCCTAGGACTGACCCCTGTGGAACCCCACTCAACACATGTGCCCTCTCTGATACCTCATCACGTACCAACACAACGTTTCCTGTGTGTGTGTATGCACAGCATGTGCGTGCCTGTCTGTGTATGGATATACTATTCTTATACATGTATAGTGTGTGTGTTGGTACAGCATCTCGATATAGTGTGTTTTGTAAGATTGACACAAAACTAGTTTTTATATTACTGTCATAACACTGAATATATCAAATTTATTTTGTCTCGTCTATATTGAATACATTACATTACTCTTTTGCAGTTATTCACATTAATATTTGTTTCATCATTGAACATAATTTATTTGTATTAACAGAACTGAGGTAGGAAAGTATGCTGCATATTGTCAGCGAGCGCTTGAAAGAACTTTGGAACATGGAGGTCGAGAGGCTAAACCATCTCGAATGGAAGTCCTTTCTATTTTACTAAAGAATCCCTATCACCACTCGCTACCCCATGCTATACCCGTCCATTTCATCAATGGAACCTATCAGGTAAAAACATCAGAAATTATATATGTATATTTCTCATAATAAGTATGAAATAGTTTTAATTATGCATTGACTTTTTACCACCTGTCTGTTTTTACCTAGTAAAAATATTAGAAATAGTTATTTGATTGTACCTTTCATTTCCAAAATAGATACCCTGTACACATATGCATGAGGTAACTAATATAAAGTTTAAATTTAATTAATATACAAAGGAACCTTGGCTTATGAATGCCCCACCATGCAAATTTTTCAGGATATGAACAGTCACTCGATTGATTTTTTGCTTCTGGATACGAACGAAATTTCAGGATGTGAACTTTTCCCTCAAGGGAGGTTCCTTAGTGAGGGGCTCTTGATCAAGGGAATTGGATCTGTGCTCCACTTCCCTAAATTAATAATAATAATAATAATAACAAGGCTAACAGATTACTAGGATTTATCTCAAGAAGTATAAGTAACAGAAGTCCAAAAGTTATTTTACAGCTCTATACATCACTAGTGAGGCCTCATTTAGATTATGCTGCTCAGTTTTGGTCTCACTACAGGATGGATGTAGATTCATTGGAGAACATACAGAGAAGAATGACTAAATTAATTTACTGTGTAAGGAATCTCCCGTATGAAGATAGACTTAAAGCCTTAAATCTCCACTCTTTGGAGAGATGTAGAATGAGGAGAGATATCATTGAAGTGTATAGTGGATGACGGGCATAAACAAAGGATATATTAAAGTACTGAGGGTGTTGAACTAGGTAAGAACCAGAAATAATGAATTTAAGTTGGATAAATTTAGATTTAGAAAGGACATAGGTAAGTACTGGTTTTCTAACAGAGTTGTGGGTGCGTGGAACAATCTTCCCAGTAGGATGATCGAGGCTAGGACCTTGGATAGCATTAAAGAGAGATTGGACAAATTTACGAGTGGGAGGGGCTGGGTTTGATTGGTGTCATTGAGTACGGGAGCAACTTCTTGGGTAGCTTTGGGTAGAGGTCATTTTGATAAGGACCTGCCTTGTATGGATCAGTAGGCCTTCTGCAGTGTTCCTCCATTCTTATGTTCTTATAATAATAGTTATTATTATTACATATGTACTACTAATAATAATAATACACTTCAGCAGGCCTGTTGGCCCATACTAGGCAGGTCCTTCACAATCCGTCCCACCAACTCAATTTTCAATGTTGCCCAAGCATTAAGCTTTGATAATTCTATTTACTCGTGTGCAGGTCCCACTCACGTCCAACCCCTTTCACTCGTGTATTTATCCAACACAAATTTGAAACTACCCAAGGTAGTTTCAAATTTGTGTTGGCCTGTGGTGACCTGTACTTAACTCTGTGAAGACGTGTCTTGTGTGCTCTCTGTGAATTTGAACTAGATGTCCTCTCTTGAGCAACTCTACCAGCAGCTAAAGGAAGAACTGAGGAGGGCTAAGCTTGAGATACAGCGACTGACTGAGGAAAACAAGAAGATTCGTAGTAATCCTCCTGTTGAAAATCCTCAAGCCAAGAAAGGAACCTGAACAGTGGCTGGAAAGCATGGGACAAAGCTAAGGATCAAGAGGACGAATGGAGAGGTAGAATCAACGAAGATCCAGGAAACTGTTGTGGAAACATCAGACTCATTCTCCATGCTAACTGATAAATGTGAGTTGACTTCTGGGAACATCATGACGAATGACCCCAAGAAAGGTAAAAATGTTGTTGTTGGGGATAGCCAGGTTAGGTACATGGATAGGGCCATCTGCTTGAAGGATAGGAGTAGGAGGCAGATGGTGTGTTTTCCTGGGGTTGAGATGAAGGATGTTGTTAGCCATCTGGATGACATCATGAGAGGTAATGGGAACAATCTTATTATTTGTTTCAGTGCTGGAGGCAACAATGTTGATAGATGTAGGAGTGAGGACCTGATTAGCAGGTATAGGTCAGCAATAAAGATAATTAGGAGGAAGGGTGGGAACCCTGTCATATGTGGTATTTTCTCAAGGAGAGGAGTTGGAAATGAATGGGTGTTCAGGGCAATTGGTGTCAATTGCTTGCTGGACAAATACTGTAAGGAAAATGCGGTAACATTCATTGACAACTGGGACCTCTTCTATGGCAGAAATGACATGTATGCCATGGATGGGATTCACTTATCTAGGTCTGGGGTGGGGGCACTGGCAACTGCAGTAGAGGGAGCTGTTAGGACTTTAAACTAGGAATAGTTAGTGGTATGGGTTTTGGCAGGAAAACAGTGAAGTCCCATTGTGTAGTAATATGAGTACTAGGGGAACTAGTAATAGGCACAACCAACATAACCCAAACCAGCATGGTTTTAGAGCAGGACGATCATGTCTGTCACAGCTGCTGAACCATTATGACAGAATTATGGAGGCACTGGAAGATGACAAAAACGCAGATGTGATTTACACAGGTTTTGCAAAGGCGTTTGACAAATGTGATCATGGAGTGATAGCGCACAAAAGGAAGGCCATGGGCATTACGGGGAAGGTAGGCAGATGGATTTTCGATTTCCTAATGCATACAACACAAAAAGTAGTACTGAACAGGGCAAGATCCAGCATCAGCGAGGTCAAAAGCTCAGTGCCCCAAGGCACTGTCCTGGCACCTCTGCTGTTTCTCATCCTCATAGCAGACATAGACAGAAACACCCAGCACACTTTTGTATCATCATTTGCAGATGACACTAAAATAAGCATGAAAGTCAGTACGATAGAGGACACTGAAAAAGTACAGGAAGACATAAACAGGGTTTTCCAGTGGGCAGTGGAAAACATGATGTTCAATGGTGATAAGTTCCAGCTGCTTAGGTATGGAAAGAATGAAGAACTCAACAGGAACATTATATACAAAACTCAAGAGGGTCACCAAATAGAACGTAAGGAACACGTAAAAGACCTAGGAATAATTATGTCGGCGGACCTTTCTTTTAAAGACCATAACAAGACAAAGATCATGACAGCCAGAAAGATGACTGGGTGGGTATTGAGAACTTTCAAAACAAGGGAAACAATGCCGATAGTGACACTCTTCAAATCGTTAGTGCTCCCTCACTTAGAATATTGCTCAGTGCTGATGTCCTCATTCAGGGCAGGAGAAATATCGGAGCTGGAACAAATACTGTACAGAGATCGTTTATGGCGCACATTGAGCCAGTAAAGCACATAAACTACTGGGAACGCCTGCAAGTCTTGAACATGTACTCATTGGAGCGGAGGAGAGAGAGGTACATGATAATATACACCAAGAAGGTACTCGAGGGCTTGGTCCCAAATCTGCACACTGCCATAACAACATACTGGAGTGAGAGATATGGGAGGAAGTGTAAAATAAACCCAGTGAGGAGCAGGTGTGCATTGGGGACAATAAGGGAACACTGTATCAACATCCGGGGTCCCAGACTTTTCAACATCTTACCAGAAGATATCAGAAACACTGCTGGAACAAGTGTTGAAGCCTTCAAGAGGAAACTAGACAAGTATCTTCACCAGGTGCCAGATCAACCAGGCTGTGATGGATATGTGGGGCAGTGGCAACAGCAGCAGCAACAGTCTGGTTGACCAGGCGAGCACCAGACGAGCCTGGCTCATGGCCGGGCTCAGAGAGTAGATATACTCTCGAAATTCTTCAAAGGTATATCAAAGGTAAGGCAGAATGAGGTGGATATTGGAAAGCCAGTGGCACTAGGTGACAAGGACAGTAATAGGTTTAGTTGATAAATTAGACATGTGCAACACTTGGGTATCTTTAATGAGGAAACGTTTTGCCACACAGTGGCTTCATCAGTCCATACAAAGGAGAATGGTGAACAGGAGTAGTTTGAGGTAATCAGTCCCTCACCCTTCAGTCGATGGGGTCAGTCCATTAATCTTAAAAAGAATACAGCACATCTGCGGAGAAGTAGCTTATATACCATAGGGAGGAGAGTTGCAACAGTCGTAGGTGGTATCACATTTGTTAAATGTGGAAGTAGGTCATGCCCAAGGGTTAGGCAAGTGAAGAATTCCCTGTATTAAGATCCCAAGATGTTGCTGTGTCAGACAGGAATGTAGATGAATGGTTCAGAGAACCAACAAGTTGTTATATTAGACACATGGGCAACACTTGGGTATCTTTAATAAGGAAACGTTTTGCCACACAGTGGCTTCATCAGCCCATACAAAGCCTAGAATGGATGTGGTCAGTCCATCAATCTTGAAAAGAATATAGCATATCTATGGAGAAGTAGCTTATATACCGTAGGCAGGAGAGGCTCTTACTACAGGGAATTCTTCACTTGCCTAACCCTTGGGCATGACCTACTTTCACATTGGATATTACGATAAACTTTATAAACCGTAGGCATTGTTAGTCTAGGGGACTTTTTGATGAGAATTATTCTCTAGTTATATCGTAATAAGGTTGTAAGGAGATCGAAAAACTTTGTAAAATGTATCTTTAATATAAAGTAGATATTGTTATAGACAAAGTATTTTGTTGTACCTTATTCTTAATTATATATAAACAGACTTTATATACCACTTATGAATTAAGAAGACCTTTATTCTTAGTTGAATTAACCTTTAATATTCAGTTGAACAAAAAGTTACTTTATTCTCTATTTTCTAAGGAGATTAGGCTGATGGCTTAGAAAACTTGAAGTCTCTATATGCAAGAACTTCTGTATAATGAAAATTCCACAATTTCTGGTGACTTAAGTGAATAAAGCTCTAGTCCAAAAGCTTCACCGCTTAGGTTAAAATGAGTAAGCTGTGGAGACCCCCTCTATACCGAGAGAGTTGCTGTACTGCTTAATCCACCCCACTCAACCCTGACGTCAGCTCGCTTCAGGCGAGTGGTGTAGAGGCGAGGCCAAACAAACTGGTCGTTACCCCATTTCCTCACCAGAATAATTTTTTTTTTTTTTCAACAAGTCAGCCGTTTCCCACCAAGGCAGGGTGACCCAAAAAAAGAAAGAAAATCTCCAAAAAGAAAATATTTCATCATCATTCAACACTTTCACCACACTCACACATAATCACTGTTTTTGCAGAGGTGCTCAGAATACAACAGCTTAGAAGCATATACGTATAAAGATACACAACATATCCCTCCAAACTGCCAGTATCCCAAACCCCTCCTTTAAAGTGCAGGCATTGTACTTCCCATTTCCAGGACTCAAGTCCGACTATATGAATATAACCGGTTTCCCTGAATCCCTTCACTAAATATTACCCTGCTCACACTCCAACAGATCGTCAGGTCCCAAGTACCATTCGTCTCCATTCACTCCTATCTAACACGCTCACACACGCTTGCTGGAAGTCCAAGCCCCTCGCCCACAAAACCTCCTTTAACCCTTTGAGGGTCGACAGGCCCTCTCCGAAACTCGTTCTCAGGGTCGGCCAAATTTAAAAAAAAAAAAAAATTATTTTCTCTTATGAAAAGATAGAGAATCTTTTCCCGATCATAACGACACCAAAAGTTTGAAATTTGATAGAAAACTTACGGAATTATGCTCTCGCAAAGTTAGCGGTCTCGGCGATGTTTACGGATCGGCGATTTTGCCCACTTTGAGCCCCATTTTCGGCCAATTTCACTGTACTAGTCGACAAAAAACATGAATATTTCGCTAGAACTGCATTTTTTCTATCGAATGGGTGCAAGAAACCACCCATTTATAAATTCAACTATCCAGTACAGTGGTCAGAATTTAGCAATTTTGCCAATTTCACACAAATTTCAAAAGATGCCAATTTCGGAATAGGGTCCAGAATAAACAAGAAAGACATTCCTGGCACTAAAATGACATTTCCTCTAGTCATTAGTCACGTCTCAAGGCCCCTCTTATATTCTTTTGCTTTCCACTTTGAATTTTTATTCTCACAAAAAATATAAGATTTACTGTTATGCAGACTACTGCATTAGTGTAAAAAATGGTATAAATATTATTGGTGCACTTGTGAAAGAATATTGGACTCACCAGTTGACGTGTATTGCACGCTTGGCACGATTTGTTTACTTTTGAAGTTTGGTAAAAATCGAACATTTCTGCTACTTTGAGCTCAATTTCAAGGCACCTTTCATTGTAAAACCAGTCAAAATCATCTCAATTTCAGTAATATGTCTTCCATTCTATAAAATGAGACGAAGAAAACTAGAATACAACAATAAATACTATACGAAAATACACTGCAAAGTCGCTGATTTATTAACCCTTTGACTGTCGCGGCCGTATATATACGTTTGTAAGGTACCGTGTTTGACGTATATATACTCATAAATTCTAGCGGCTTCAAATCAGGCAGGAGAAAGCTAGAAGGCCCACATGTGAGAGAATGGGTCTGTGTGGTCAGTGTGCACCACATAAAAAAAATCCTGGAGCACGCAGTGCATAATGAGAAAAAAAAAACTCCGACCGTTTTTTTTAATTAAAATGCCGACTTTGTGGTCTATTTTCGTATAGTATTTGTGGTTGTATTCTCGTTTTCATGGTCTCATTTGATAGAATGGAAACTATATTATAGAAATGGAGGTGATTTTGATTAATTTTACCATAAAAAGAACCTGGAAATGGAGCACAAAGTACAGGAAATGTTTGATTTTTGCCGATGTTCAAAAGTAAACAAATGATGTCATTGTCCAATAAATGTCCAAATAGCCATTCTAATACACAGTCATGAATGGGTTGATGTAATTTTTACAATTATTACAGTATTGCAGTAGTCTGCATAACAGTAAATCTTCTATTTTTTGTTTGAATAAAATTTCAAAATAAAAAGCAAGAGTAATATCACAGGGACCTGGAGACATGACTGATGAACAAAGAAAATCTTATTTTAGAGCCAGGAATGTCTGCATTGTTCATTCTGGACCTTATTTTGAAATTGTCGTATTTTTTAATTTTCGTGAAATTGGCCAAATTGCAAATTTCTGACCATGTTATTGGGTAGTTGAAATCGGTAAATGGGCAGTTTCTTGTGCTCAATCGATAGAAAAAATAGAGTTCTGAAGAAATAGTTATGAGTTTGGTTGACTGGAATAACGGAATTAGCCGAAAATAGGGCTCAAAGTGGGCGAAATTGCCGATTTTTAAATATCGCCGAAGTCGCTAACTTCGCGAGAGCGTAATTCCGTCAGTTTTCCATCAAATTTCGTTTTTTTGGTGTCTTTACAATCGGGGAAAGATTCTCTATCATTTCATAAGAAAAAATAATTTTTTTTTTTTTCGAATATTTTGCGACACCAGGAGCAACTTCAGGATTGGGCCCTTCGACAGTCAAAGGGTTAAAAAAAAATGGAAAAAGTTTTTTTTTTCTCATTATGCACCATGTGCTGCAGGAATTTTTTTAGACTGTGCACACTGACCACATAGACCCATTCTTTCATATGAAGGCCTACCAGCTTTCTCCCACTAGATTTGAGGTCGCTAGAATTTATGAGTACTAGTACGTCAAAAACCCCTACGCGTAAGACGTACTAGTACGACGAAAACCCTCAAAGGGTTAACCCCCTCTCTCCAACCCTTTTGAGGACGACCCCTACCCCGCCTTCCTTCCCCTATAGATTTATATGCTTTCCATGTCATTCTACTTTGATCCATTCTCTCTAAATGACCAAACCACCTCAACAACCCCTCTTCAGCCCTCTGACTAATACTTTTATTAACTCCACACCTTTTCCTAATTTCCACACTCCGAATTTTCTGCATAATATTTACACCACACATTGCCCTTAGAAAGGACATCTCCACTGCCTCCAACCGTCTCCTCGCTGCTGCATTTACCACCCAAGCTTCACATCCATATAAGAGTGTTGGTACTACTATACTTTCATACATTCCCTTCTTTGCCTCCATAGATAACGTTTTTTGACTCCACATATACCTCAACGCACCACTCGCCTTTTTTCCTTCATCATTTCTATGATTAACCTCATCCTTCATAAATCCATCCGCTGACACGTCAACTCCCAAGTATCTGAAAACATTCACTTCTTCCGTACTTCTCCTCCCAAATTTGATATCCAATTTTTCTTTATCTAAATCATTTCATACCCTCATCACCTTACTCTTTTCTATGTTCACTTTCAACTTTCTACCGTTACACACATTCCCAAACTCATCCACTAACCTTTGCAATTTTTCTTTAGAATCTCCCATAAGCACAGTATCATCAGCAAAGAGTAACTGTGTCAATTCCCATTTTGAATTTGATTCCCCATAATTTAATCCCACCCCTCTCCCGAACACCCTAGCATTTACTTCTTTTACAACCCCATCTATAAATATATTAAACAACCATGGTGACATTACACATCCCTGTCTAAGACCCACTTTTACCGGGAAGTAGTCTCCCTCTCTTCTGCACACCCTAACCTGAGCCTCACTATCCTCATAAAAACACTTTACAGCATTTAGTAACTTACCACCTATTCCATATACTTGCAACATCTGCCACATTGCTCCTCTATCCACTCTATCATATGCCTTTTCTAAATCCATAAATGCAATAAAAACTTCCCTACCTTTATCTAAATACTGTTCACATATATGCTTCAATGTAAACACTTGATCTACACATCCCCTACCCACTCTGAAACCTCCTTGTTCATCCGCCATCCTACATTCTGTCTTACCTCTAATTCTTTCAATTATAACCCTACTGTACACTTTTCCTGGTATACTCAGTAAACTTTTTTTTTTTTTTTTTTTTTTTTATCACACTGGCTGATTCCCACCAAGGCAGGGTGGCCCGAAAAAGAAAAACTTTCACCATCATTCACTCCATCACTGTCTTGCCAGAAGGGTGCTTTACACTACAGTTTTTAAACTGCAACATTAATACCCCTCCTTCAGAGTGCAGGCACTGTACTTCCCATCTCCAGGACTCAAGTCCGGCCTGCCGGTTTCCCTGAACCCCTTCATAAATGTTACTTTGCTCACACTCCAACAGCACATCAAGTATTAAAAACCATTTGTCTCCATTCACTCCTATCAAACACGCTCACGCATGCCTGCTGGAAGTCCAAGCCCCTCGCACACAAAACCTCCTTTACCCCCTCCCTCCAACCTTTCCTAGGCCGACCCCTACCCCGTCTTCCTTCCACTACAGACTGATACACTCTTGAAGTCATTCTGTTTCGCTCCATTCTCTCTACATGTCCGAACCACCTCAACAACCCTTCCTCAGCCCTCTGGACAACAGTTTTGGTAATCCCGCACCTCCTCCTAACTTCCAAACTACGAATTCTCTGCATTATATTCACACCACACATTGCCCTCAGACATGACATCTCCACTGCCTCCAGCCTTCTTCTTGCTGCAACATTCATCACCCATGCTTCACACCCATATAAGAGCGTTGGTAAAACTATACTCTCATACATTCCCCTCTTTGCCTCCAAGGACAAAGTTCTTTGTCTCCACAGACTCCTAAGTGCACCACTCACTCTTTTCCCCTCATCAATTCTATGATTCGCCTCATCTTTCATAGACCCATCCGCTGACATGTCCACTCCCAAATATCTGAATACATTCACCTCCTCCATACTCTCTCCCTCCAATCTGATATCCAATCTTTCATCACCTAATCTTTTTGTTATCCTCATAACCTTACTCTTTCCTGTATTCACCTTTAATTTTCTTCTTTTTGCACACCCTACCAAATTCATCCACCAATCTCTGCAACTTCTCTTCAGAATCTCCCAAGAGCACAGTGTCATCAGCAAAGAGCAGCTGTGACAACTCCCACTTTGTGTGTGATTCTTTATCTGTTAACTCCACGCCTCTTGCCAAGACCCTCGCATTTACTTCTCTTACAACCCCATCTATAAATATATTAAACAACCACGGTGACATCACACATCCTTGTCTAAGGCCTACTTTTACTGGGAAATAATTTCCCTCTTTCCTACATACTCTAACTTGAGCCTCACTATCCTCGTAAAAACTCTTCACTGTTTTCAGTAACCTACCTCCTACACCATACACTTGCAACATCTGCCACATTGCCCCCCTATCCACCCTGTCATATGCCTTTTCCAAATCCATAAATGCCACAAAGACCTCTTTAGCCTTATCTAAATACTGTTCACTTATATGTTTCACTGTAAACACCTGGTCCACACACCCCCTACCTTTCCTAAAGCCTCCTTGTTCATCTGCTATCCTATTCTCCATCTTACTCTTAATTCCTTATTCCTCTATAATTTTTACAATCTCTTTTGTCCCCTTTCCCTTTATTTTATATAAAGGGACTATACATGCTCTCCACCAATCCCTAGGTACCTTCCCCTCTTTCATACATATATTAAACAAAAGTACCAACCACTCCAACACTATATCCCCCCCTGCTTTTAACATTTCTGTCATGATCCCATCAGTTCCAGCTGCTTTACCCCCTTTCATTCTACATAATGCCTCACATACCTCCCCCACACTTACATTCTGCTCTTCTTCACTCCTAAAAGATGGTATACCTCCCTGGCCAGTGCATGAAATTACCGCCTCCCTTTCTTCCTCAACATTTAAAAGTTCCTCAAAATATTCTCGCCATCTACCTAATACCCCCCTCTCCCCATCTACTGACTCCCCTACTCTGTTTTTAACTGACAATCCATACTTTCCCTAGGCTTTCTTAACTTGTTTAACTCACTCCAGAATTTTTTCTTATTTTCATTAAAATTTCTTGACAGTGCCTCTCCCACTCTATCATCTGCTCTCCTTTTGCACTCTCTCACCACTCTCTTTACCTTTCTTTTAATCTCCATATACTCTGCTCTTCTTATAACACTTCTGCTTTGTAAAAGCCTCTCATAAGCTACCTTTTTCTCTTTTATCACGCCCTTTACTTCATCATTCCACCAATCACTCCTCTTTCCTCCTGCCCCCACCCTCCTATAACCACAAACTTCTGCCCCACATTCTAATACTGCATTTTTAAAACTATTCCAACCCTCTTCAACCCCCCCTCCCCCACTACTCATCTTTGCACTAGCCCACCTTTCTGCCAATAGTCGCTTATATCTCACCCGAACTTCCTCCTCCCTTAGTTTGTACACTTTCACCTTCCTCTTACTTGTTGTTGCCACCTTCCTCTTTTCCCATCTACCTCTTACTCTACCTGTAGCTACAACTAAATAATGATTCGATATATCAGTTGCCCCTCTATAAACATATACATCCTGGAGCCTACCCATCAACCTTTTATCCACCAATACATAATCTAACAAACTACTTTCATTACGTGCTACATCATACCTTGTATATTTATTTATCCTCTTTTTCATAAAATTTGTATTACTTATTACCAAATCTCTTTCTACACATAGCTCAATTAAAGGCTCCCCATTTACATTTACCCCTGGCACACCAAATTTACCTACTATTCCCTCCATAACCTTTTTACCCACTTTAGCATTGAAATCCCCAACCACCATTACTCTCACACTTGATTCAAAACACACATAATGAAAATTGGGAAAGATGAAAATGAATATTTAATATTATAAAGCTGATTACTCTCGTTTTAGCATTTAACAATGGTAATCGCAATGTAATATTAGAAAGATGAACAAATATGAAAGACATATATATCATAACTGCATCTCTGCGTAACATTGGACAAATGTGATACCACCTACAACTGTTGTGCCTCTCCTGCCTATGGTATTTAAGCTACTTCTCGGCAGATATGCTGTATTCTTTTCAAGAGTGATGGACTGACAACATCGACTCTAGGCTGAGGGACTGATTAGAACATAACATAAGAATGGAGGAACACTACAGAAGGCCTACTGGCCCATACAAGGCAGGTCCTCTACCCAAAGCTACCCAAGAATTTACTCTAGTGCCCAATGACACAAATCAAACCCAGCCCCTCCCACTCATATATTTGTCCAATCTCTTTTTAAAGTTACCCAAAGTCCTAGCTTTGATCACCCTGCTGGGAAGATCGTTCCACACAACCACAATTGAGGTCAGGCTTATTGCGCAGTAATTTGATGGTAACGACTTGTCTCCTGCTTTAAAAATAGGAATTACATTAGCTATCTTCCACATATCAGACACTACACCTGTTTGAAGAGATAAATTAAAAATATTAGTTAATGGTTCACAGAGTTCCGTTTTGCATTCCTTAAGAACCCTTGAAAAAAGCTCATCAGGACCTGGTGATTTATTTTGTTTGTCTGTCTATTTGTTTCGTAACCATTTCACTAGTGACTATGTTACATAATTTATCTTCTTCAGGCCCACTATACAAATCAATTACAGGGATATTGCTAGTGTCTTCCTGTGTAAACACAGAGAGAAAATAATTATTTAAAATCGAGCACATTTTGTTCTCTTTGTTAGCAAGATGCCCATAGTTAATTTTAAGGGCCCCTATCTTATCTCTAACTTTTGTTCTATACACCTGGAAAAATCTTTTTGGTTTAGTTTTCAAATCCCTAGCAACTTCAATTTTGTACTCCCTTCTAGTTTTTCTTATCCCCTTTTTAATGTCCCTCTTAATGTCAATATACTATTTATAAGATGACCTTCACCTCTTTTGATACATCAATAAATTCCTTTTTTCATCCCTAAAAGATATTTGAGCCTATTATTCATCCATTTTGGGTCATTTTATTTCAATCTAATTTCTTTATAAGGAATAAATGTTCTTTGGGCAGCATGTATAGTGTTCGTAGTAGTCCTCCTGTTGTGAGTATTCAGGTCAAGAAGGGAACCTCGACAGTGGCTGGACAGCATGGAACAAAGTTGATGATCAAAAAGACGAATGGAAAGGTAGAAACGTTGAAGAAGAAAGAGACTGCCATGGAAACTGTTGTGGAAACATCTAATGCATTCTCCTTGCTTCCCGATGAATGTGAGTCGACTGCTGGGACTGTCACGACGAACGACACCAAGGAAGGTAAAACTGTTGTTGTTGGGGATAGCCAGGTTAGGTATACGGATAGGGCCTTCTGCTTGAAGGATAGGAGTAGGAGACAGATGGTTTGCTTTCCTGGGGCTGGGATGGAGGATATTGTTAGTCGGCTTGACAACATCATGAACCGTAATGGGATTAATCCTATTACATGTATCTGCCTCAGTGCTGAAGGCAATGATGTAGGCAAGCGTAGAAGTGAGGATTTAGTTAGAAGGTTCAGGACAGCAATAGACATAATTAGGAAGGAGGGACACCCTGTTATATGTGGCATTTTGCCAAGAGGGGGTGTTGGAAATGAATGGTTGCCCAGAGCAATTGGTATTAATTGTTGGCTGGACAAACACTGTAAGGAAAATGCAGTACCATTCATTGACAACTGGGACCACTTCTATGGCCGATTACATGTATGCCAGGGATGGGGTTCACTTATCCAGGGCAGGTGTGGGCTTTCTTGCTAGCTCAGTTGAGGGGGTTGTTAGGACTTTAAACTAGGATTAGTTAGAGGTATGGGTTTAGAAATGAAAAATAATGAGTATGGATATATTGACTTAGGCTTTGATATTATGAATCTTAATAATAACAGTCATGGAATAATGCTGGGTAATGATAATTTCAGAAATTGTGTAAAAGCAAATGTGAATAGGAAAAATGTGCAGAAGAAAAAACATATGATCGTATTTTATGCTAACAGTCGAAGTGTAAGAAATAAGATTAATGAACTACATTTGGTAGCATGTGCTAGGAACTTTGATGTCAGTGTATTAACTGAAACAGTTATAAAAATAGATGGAACATTAACAGAATCTGTTTGGGTAGAGTTTGTAGAAGGTTAAGATAAACTAATTCTAGATGTAATACATCGATCTCCAGGCTTGGATCACGATAGAGGGAGACTTTTTTGCGACGAAATTGTTAGGGCTTCTAGACACAATAACGTAGTAATAGTAGGGGATTTTAATTTTAGTCAAATTGACTAGACTTCTTTGACCAGTAATCTGGAGTCCAGTGACTTTATGGAAACAGTTCAGGGCTGTTTTCTGAAGCAGTGTGTAACAGCTTACCAGGGGTAATAATTTGCTCGACCTAGTCTTGTCAAATAAGGAAACACTCGTAAATAATCAGGAGATCACTGAAGAGCTTGGCGCAAGTGATCACAAATCCACCACTTTTAGCATTAACTGTGAATACAAGAATAATGATAATACGGTTGAAGCCCCTTATTTTCGTTCTACCAATTTTAATGGACTTGGGGAACACCTGTCTAATCTCGATTGGGGTAATCTAGCTAATGATTTTATTGACGATGATCATACTTACCACAAAAAAAATCCTGCAGCATGCAGTGCATAATGAGAAAAAAAACTGACCGTTTTTTTGGATTAAAACGCCGACTTTGAGGTGTATTTTCGTATATTATTTATTGTTATATTTTTGTTTTCATGGTCTCACATGAAAAAATGGAAAACATATTGCAGAAATAGAGATGATTTTTGACTAGTTTCACGATGAAAACAACCTTGAAATTGAGCTCAAAGTAGCAGAAATGTTCGATTTTACCAATGTTCAAGAGTAAACAAATCACACCACACGTCCAATACACATCAACTGGGGAGTCTAATATTCTTTCACTAGTGCACTGATATTATTTATACCATTTTTACAATAATGCAGTAGTCTGCATAACAGTAAATTTTGTATTTTTTGTATGAAAAAAAATCAAAATAGAAAGCAATAGTAATATAAGAGGGGCCCTAGAGATGTGACTAATGAAAAGAGGATATGTTATTTTAGTGCCAAGAATGTCTACATTGTTTATTCTGGGCCCTATTTTTGAAATTTGCGTCTTTTTTAATTTGTGTGAAATTGGTCAAATTGCCAATTTCTGACCACTTGATTGGGTAGTTCAAATCAGTAAATAGGCGGTTTCTTGTACTCAATTGATAGGAAAAATGGAGTATTAAAGAAATAGCTATGAGTTTGGTCAACTGGAACAACGGAATTGGCCAAAAATAGGGCTCAAAGTCGGCGAAATCGCAGATGCGTATGTCGCCGAGACCACTAACTTCGCAGGAGCGTAATTCCGTGAGTTTTTGACCAAATTTCGTACTTTTGGTGTCATTACCATCTGGAAAAGATTCTCTATCATTTCTTAAGATTTTTTTTTTTTTTTCAAAAGTTTTGCAACATAGAAGGACAGTTTCAGAAAGGGGCCTGCGACAGTCAAAGGGTTAATAATGTACAACGTGCACAGAGTATATACATTCCCCAGAGACAAATTAGGTCTAATAATAACAATCCAAAATAGGTTAACAGGAGGCTAAAGCATCCATTAGGGGAGAAAAGGGGAATTTATATGCGCATCAAAAGAGGAGATGTTAACCTTACTGACCAGTATGTTCAGCTTAAAAGAGAAGTAGAAAATGGGATTAGAAAGGCTAAACATGATTATGAAATTAGAGTTGCTAATGAGTCAGACTAATCCAAAGGGGTTCTTTCAAGTGTATAGGACGAAGGTGAAGGAAAAAGTAGGACCTCTAAAAACTGGGAATGGACAGCTGATGGATAACGAACTGGAAATGTGTTCCTTATTTAATGTCTATTTTTTGTCAGTTTTTACACAGGAAGACATGAATGAGATTCCAGAAATTATCAATACATAATTCAGTTTCTGATTTTATTTATTTATTTATTTATTTAATGTCTTTGCAAATAGTACATTGAGATTGTGTATATACAATAGTGGGACGCAATTCACAGAGAGCCTCTATTATGCCTTGGCATTATGGGCCAACTTAACATTATTGGCTTACATTCTACTTAATACTAAGAAATAGTATATCATAGTTGTACAGTAGGAAAGTAATTATTTCATAGTTGTACAGTAGAATATTAATTATAAATGAATCAAAATTTGTATAATACAAAGATATACGTATTTATATTCTAAAATGCTTTTGTGAAAAACAATGATTCAATTATATTCATGTCAACAATGGGTAAAAGGTTCAATGTGATTGTTACGGTTATGATGTGGGAGTGCATAGGTGAGTAAATGTATACTGAGTATTTAGCATTTAGTCTAGGGTGATTAAGTGGCTTTTGAGAAGTCTTAAATTGATTTTCAGACTGGGTTACTTTAATATCTTCTGGTAATGAATTCCATATTTTTGGGCCCTTTATGTGCATAGAGTTTTTACACAGTGTGACATGGACACGAGGTATATCAAAAAGAGATCTGTGTCTTGTGTTGTGGTCATGTGTCCTGTTTAGGTTGGTGAGGAAAAGTTTGAGTGGGGGTTTATATTTGCATGTATTGTTCTGTGTATGTAGTAGGCACATGAATAAGTATGGATGTTCTTAACGGTAAGCAGATTCAGGCTTGAAAATTGGTGGAGTATGCTGGTGGGAGTGGGAATTTATCATTCTTACTGCTGCCTTTTGCTGGGTTATTAGGGGTTTTAGGTGATTGGATGTTGTTGATCCCCATGCACAAATTCCATATGTAAGATAAGGGTATATGAGTGAATGGTACAGTGCCAGGAGAGCTGATTGTGGAACCTAGTACCTTATCTTTGATAGTATGCCTACATTCTTGGAGATTTTCTTGGTGATTTGTTGTATGTGTGTCCAGAACTTAAGGCTACTGTCAAGGTGGATACCTAGGAATTTTCCCTCTGTGAGTCTTGTGACTGATGATCCATTTAGCGTAATGTTAATTGGATCATTTGCAGCTTTGTTTCCAAACTGAATGACATAGGTTTTATCAGTGTTCAAGGTAAATTTGTTAGTCATCATCCAGGCAGATATTTTCTGTAATTCAGCATTGACTGTGTTTGCTAGTATGACTGCGTTTGGGTGGGAAAATACATATGTAGTGTCATCTGCAAATAATATGGGTTTGGGTAGCTGTGATGCATTCGGTAGATCATTGATGTAGATGAGAAAGAGGAGTGGTCCAAGGACACTTCCTTGTGGGACTCCTACTGTGATTGGTTGGGTGGAGGAGTTTGCATCATTTGCATACACATATTGAGTTCTGTTACTAAGGTATGACTTTAGGTAGTTGAGGGAGTGGCCTCTGATACCATAGTGCATTAATTTGGAGTACAGTAGTTCATGGTTGACTGTATCGAAAGCTTTACGTAAATCAATGAAAATGCCCAGCAGGACTTCTTTCTTTTCAAGTGCGGTATATATTAGTTCTAGCATGTGTATGATAGCATCATTTGTGCTTTTATTATTTCTGAATCCAAACTGACAAGGGTTTAATATGTTGTGTGAAACGAGGTAGGAATAGATCCGTCTATGAATTAACTAATATTACTGTCATGAGGGACGTGGTTATCAAACAGATAGACAAACTGAAGCAACATAAGTACCTGGGACCCGACGAGTTGTTTTCCAGGGTACTTAAAGAATGCAAGATGGAACTTAGTCAGCCATTAGCCCTTTCAGGGTCCGTGCCGTAGATCTACGGCTTTATGTTCAGTGACTTTGCAATGCTTTTTCGTATGTTTTTTATAGTTGTATTTGCAATTTCTTGTCTCATTTGATAGAATGGAAGACATATTACAGAAATACAGATGATTTTGATTGGTTTTAGCACTGGAAATTGCTTGAAACTGAGCTCAAAGTAGCAGAAATGTTAAATTTTTGCCCATGTTCAAGAGTAAACAAACGACCTCACACGTCTAATACACGCCAGCTGGTGGGTCTAATATACATTCACAAATGTGATGATGATATTTATACAGTTATTACAATATTGCAAAAAAGTAAATCTTCTATTTTTTGGTTTGAAAAAAAATTCATTATGTGAATAAAAAATCAAAATGGAATTAATTTGTAAAGCCTCAAAGCATAACTAATGAACAGAGGAAATCTTAGTTTAGTGCCAGGAATACCTGCATTGTTTATTCTGGACCCTATTTTGAAATTGGAATATTTTGAACTTTGTGTTAAATTGGCCAAATTACCAATTTCCCATCACTTTATTTTGTAGTTGAAACAGTTGGCTTGGCGATTTCTTGTGCTGAATCGATAGAATAGAAGTAATACTAGTGAAATAGCTAAGAATTTGGTCGACTGGAATAATGTAATTGGCCTAAAATGGGAGTCAAAGTCGGCAAAATTGCCGATTCGTAAATATCGCTGACACATCAAAATTTGTGAGAGCATAATTTCGTCAATTTTCCATCAAATTTTGTACTTTTTGTTTTATTACTTTCAGAAAAGATTCTCTACCATGTCATAAGAAAAAAAACAAAAATTTTTTTTTTTTAAATTCTTGGACCCTGGTGCGCACTTAGAAATTTGGCCTCAGGACCCTGAAAGGGTTAATGAGTGTGTTTAATTTTTCCCGTCCTTACTGGTGTTGTGCTTGAGATGTGGAAGATGGCTAATGTGGTTCCTATATTCAAATCAGGGGATTAGTCCATTCCTTCAGATTACCTTCCAATAAGCCTGACATATATAGTAGGCAAATTATTAGAATCAATTATAGCTGACATAATTAGAATTCACCTTGAAGAGCTTAATTTGATTAATGAATCTCAGCATGGGTTCACGAGAGGTTCCTGCCTGACAAATTTACTGACGTTCTTCAGTAGAGCATTTGAGGCAGTAAACAGTGATAAAGAATATTGTTTATTTGGATTTTAGTAAAGCCTTCGACAGAGTACCTCACAAGAGACTTGAGAAAAGTGGGAGCTCATGGTATAGGAGGTAAAGTTCTAGCATGGATAGAGGCATGGCTTACCAATAGAAAGCAGAGAGTTTCCATTAATGGGGTCAAATCTGAATGGGGATTAGTCACTAGTGGCATTCCACAAGGATCAGTTTTGGGCCCTCTGTTGTTCATATTTTATTTATTTTTTTTATTATCACACTGGCCGATTCCCACCAAGGCAGGGTGGCCCGAAAAAGAAAAACTTTCACCATCATTCACTCCATCACTGTCTTGCCAGAAGGGTGCTTTACACTACAGTTTTTAAACTGCAACATTAACACCCCTCCTTCAGAGTGCAGGCACTGTACTTCCCATCTCCAGGACTCAAGTCCGGCCTGCCGGTTTCCCTGAATCCCTTCATAAATGTTACTTTGCTCACAGTCCAACAGCACGTCAAGTATTAAAAACCATTTGTCTCCATTCACTCCTATCAAACACGCTCACGCATGCCTGCTGGAAGTCCAAGCCCCTTGCACACAAAACCTCCTTTACCCCCTCCCTCCAACCCTCCCTTGTTCATAATTTATATTAATGACCTTGATGAAGGAATTACAAGCGACACGAGCAAATTTGCTGATGATACAAAGCTAGGCATGATTCATTCTCAGGAGGATTCCAGTGAACTCCAGGAGGATTTTGAGAAATTAATGTCTTGGTCTGAAAAATGGCAGATGAAGTTCAATGTGGACAAGTGTAAATTACTAGTCCTTGGGAATGAAAATAACCCTCGAAGCTATAAACTAGGTGAAGTAGAACTTGATCGTACAGAATGTGAAAAAGACTTGGGAGTCATGGTAAGCAGAAATCTAAAGCCAAGACAGCAGTGCCTAAGTGTGCGCAACAAGGCTAACAGATTACTAGGATTTATTTCAAGAAGTATAAGTAACAGAAGTTTGAAAGTTATTTTACAGCTCTATACATCACTAGCGAGATCTCATTTAGATTACGCTGCTCAGTTTTGGTCTTGTTACTACAGGATGGATATAGACTCATTGGAGAACACACAAAGAAGAATGACTAAAATGATTTACGGTGTAAGGAATCTCCGTATGAAGACACATTTTAGAGCCTTGAATCTCCACTCTATGGAGAGACATAGAATGAGAGGAGATATCATGGAAGTGTATAAGTGGATGATGGGTATAAACAAAGGTGATATTAATAAAGTACTGAAGGTGTTCTCCTTGAAAAGGTTGGAGGGAGGGGGTAAAGGAGGTTTTGTGGGCGAGGGGCTTGGACTTCCAGCAAGCGTGTGTGAGCGTGTTAGATAGGAGTGAATGGAGACGAATGGTATTTGGGACTTGATGAGCTGTTGGAGTGTGAGCTGGGTAATATTTAGTGAAGGGATTCTGGGAAACCGGTTATTTTTATATAGCAAGACTTGAGTCCTAGAAATGGGAAGTACAATGCCTGCACTTTAACCCTTTCAGGGTCCGTCCCGTAGATCTACGACTTCACGTTGAGTGTCCAAACCGTAGATCTATGCCAAAATTCTAGCGCCGTCAAATTTAGCGCGAAAGCGCTCTTAGGCCTACATGTGAGAGAACGGGTCTGCGTGGTGGGTGTGCGCCATAAACAAAAAATCTAGGAGCCCGCATAGCATTGTGGGAATGCCGGCTCAGTTACCCTTGTTCACCATGCCTCGTCGCAAGTCAGCTCTCACTCCCCGGAAAATTGGGACTCTCCTCTTCCTATCTGATAGTTCTGACACTGATGGAAGTGGAAATGAAGATGAATTCTATGGCTTTGATCAGTTAGTGACCAAAAGGAATGATCAGGATATCGATAATAGTGCAGAAAACCCTGACGATCCTCAACCTTCTACCTCTGGTGTGGGCACTCGTGACTCAGGGTCGGTTGTGCCTCAACGCAAGAGAAAACTAATATTTTCGCGTGGCCAGGCCCTCTGACTTCAGTAATGATGATGATAGTGACGTGGATTGTGATCTTATTGCGCTCGACGATCATTCGAGTAGTGATAGTGATGAATTGTATTCACCAGTGAAGCATCGGTATGTTCGCCGCCGCATGCACTCGGGTAGTGTACCCTATGCTGTGCCCAGGGGACGGAGTACATCCCGGAGTACATCCCGTGGCCCTACACCAGTTTTAGGTAGTGATAGTGAAGATGATGTGGCTACACTTGGCATGGATAGACTACAGGCATCAGTGGATGGTGGTAGTGGTGATGGTAGTGGCACCACCATGCGTGACTCACCAGCCCAGGCTGGGACCCACGCTGCTGACTCGTCAGTTCAAGGACAAAGCGGAGCGTCAGCCACCAGCCAACCACAACTACCCACACAACCAGCCTGTGATGTCCAGTATCTACCAGCAAACCGTATGTGGGATTGGCAGCAAAATCCCAATTTTGTTCCCAAGCCTCACCATTTTGATGACTCTCAAAGTGGAATTGTACCTACTTGTCCCCTTGGAACCATGGCCAATGAACTGGAATTCTTTGAATTATTCTTTGACCAGCCATTGATGGAAACTATTGTCAGGGAAACTAATAAGTATTTTGAGTACACCATGGCAAATACGATCATATCACCACAGTCAAGACTACACAGGTGGAAAGAGACGACTGTTGCAGAAATGTATTTGCTTTTTGCAACAATAATGCTTATGCCTCATGTCTATAAGTATAATATAAAAGCATACTGGTCCACAGATTGGCTAATTTCTACCCCGGTCTTCAGTGAAATCATCCCAGTGAACAGGTTTATCTTACTGTTACGTATGTTGCACTTCTCTGACAAAACCAGGCCTGACAGAAGTGACAGGTTATACAAGATTAGAAATGTTTTCATGTATCTCAAACAAAAGTTCAGCATATACTTTTATCCATTCAAGAATCTTGTAATTGACGAGTCTTTGATTTTGTTCAAAGGTAGACTGTCATTCAAGCAGTATATACCGAGCAAGAGGAAACACTTTGGTATAAAACTGTTTGTACTCTGTGACTGTGACAGTGGCCTGGTGTTGGATATTGCTGTATACACGGGAAGTAAAACATTAAAAGATACCAAGATGTTATTGGGTGTCTCAGGTGACGTAGTGAGAAACATGATGGCACCTTATCTTGGTAAGAGGCATACATTATATACCGATAACTGGTACACAAGCCAATTACTCAGTGATTTCATGCGAGTGAACAAGCCAGATGTGTGTGGCACAGTGCGTTCTAATCGTAAACATATGCCCAGGCTCAACGCAGGTGCTCGTGGTGATGACGTGCAGGTGTTTACTGCCAATGACATCATGGCATTACGGTGGCATGACAAACGAGATGTCACATTGTTGACAACCATTCACCGTAATGAAATGCAAGACAGTGGCAAAGTTGATCGAGTGACTAATGAACGTATTCGAAAACCAGTGACGGTGATTGATTATACACAAAACATGCGCTTGGTTGACAAATGTGACATGCAGATTGGTTTTGTTGACTGTGTTCGTAAGAGTTACAAGTGGTACATGAAACTTTTCTTCCATCTCATGGACATTTCAATGCTCAATGCATATAATATGTAACAAATAAAGACTGGCAACAGACCACCGTATGGTGAATTTTGTTTGTCTGTTGTCAGACAACTCATAATGAAGTACCAGGTAAGAACACCTGCTATACAACAAGGTCCTCTAATTACTCAGGATATACCAAAGCATTTGAGGAGGGAAGGTGATCATTTCATAATACAGCTTCCTTCAACTCAGAAGAAATTTGCTCAGAAGAGATGCATCATCTGTGCACAAACAAAACGAAGACAACAAAGACGTAAAGACACTCGGTTTATGTGTGAGGAATGTAAGGTGCCTCTGTGCTTGGTGTCTTGTTTCAAGGAGTTCCACAAGCTCCAGCAGTTCTAAAACCATGTCCAGTGATTGTAAATATGTAAATATATGATAGAACATTAGTATTATGCAAGATTTGTGCATTTTTTTTTTTTTTTTTTTAACAAGTCGGTCGTCTCCCACCGAGGCAGGGTGACCCAAAAAAGAAAGAAAATCCCAAAAAGAAAATACTTTCATCATCATTCAACACTTTCACCACACTCACACATTATCACTGCTTTTGCAGAGGTGCTCAGAATACAACAGTTTAGAAGCATATATGTATAAAGATACACAACATATCCCTCCAAACTGCCAATATCCCAAACCACTCCTTTAAAGTGCAGGCATTGTACTTCCCATTTCCAGGACTCAAGTCCGACTATATGAAAATAACCGGTTTCCCTGAATCCCTTCACTAAATATTACCCTGCTCACACTCCAACAGATCGTCAGGTCCCAAGTATCATTCATCTCCATTCACTCCTATCTAACATGCTCATGCACGCTTGCTGGAAGTCCAAGCCCTTCACCCACAAAACCTCCTTTACCCCCTCTTTCCAACCCTTTCGAGGACGACCCCTACCCCTCTTTCCTTCCCCTATAGATTTATATGCTTTCCATGTCATTCTACTTTGATCCATTCTCTCTAAATGACCAAACCACCTCAACAACCCCTCTTCTGCCCTCTGACTAATGCTTTTATTAACTCCACACCTTCTCCTAATTTCCACACTCCGAATTTTCTGCATAATATTTACACCACACATTGCCCTTAGACAGGACATCTCCACTGCCTCCAACCGTCTCCTCGCTGCTGCATTTACCACCCAAGCTTCACATCCATATAAGAGTGTTGGTACTACTATACTTTCATACATTCCCTTCTTTGCCTCCATAGATAACGTTTTTTGACTCCACATATACCTCAACGCACCACTCACCTTTTTTCCCTCATCACTTCTATGATTAACCTCATCCTTCATAAATCCATCCGTTTATTCTAATAAACAACAGTGGTAAACAATAATATGATAACTTTAGTGCGGTTATTGTGTTCAATACAGTGAGTTTATATATATATACATTATATACAGTATTGGTCTCTCAGGCCCCAAATGTTAGTAGGAAAAGAAAAAAATTGGGAAAGAAAAGAAAGAACTATAAAAACCACTAAATAATGTAATGCGCGTATGTGGAATTCGTGGATGTTGCCGCCACCACATCATTTTGGACAAACTTTTTGGCACTGTATCTCGGTAAGTACTGATTAGATTTTTTTTTTTTGTCTTATTACCTTCACAAAAATATGCTCTTTAATTCTGTAAGAAATTTTTTTTTTTTTTTTTTTTTTTTTTTTTTTTTTTTTTTTTTTTTTTTTTTTTTTTTTTTTTTTTTTTTTTTTTTTTTTTTTTTTTTCAAAATTTCTTGGACACTGGAGCACCACTTCAGATTTTGGCCTTGGACCCTGAAGGGGTTAAAGGAGGGGTTTGGGATATTGGCAGTTTGGAGGAATATGTTGTTTATCTTTATATGTACAGTGGACCCCCGCATACCGATTTTAATCCGTGCAAGAGGGGTCATTGGTATGCGAAATAATCGGTATGCGAATGAATTTTCCCCATAAGAAATAATGGAAATCAAATTAATCCGTGCAAGACACCCAAAAGTATGAAAAAAAAAAATTTTTACCACATGAAATGTTAATTTTAATACACACAAACTGAAAAAGGCATGCACACTTACATGACACTTACTTTTATTGAAGATCTGGTGATGATTGATGGGATGGGAGGAGGGGAGAGAGTGTGTTAGTGTTTAGAAGGGGAATCCCCTTCCATTAAGACTTGAGGTGTCGAGTCCTTTTCTGGGGTTGCTTCCCTTCTTCTTTTAATGCCACTAGGACCAGCTTCAGAGTCACTGGACTTCTTTCGCACAACATATCTGTCCATAGTGGCCTGTACCTCTCGTTCCTTTATGACTTCCCTAAAGTGTTTCACAACATTGTCAGTGTACAGGTTGCCAACACGGCTTGCAATAGCTGTGTGAGGGTGATTTTCATCAAAAAAGGTTTGCACTTCAAGCCACTTTGCACACATTTCCTTAATCTTTGTAGTAGGCAACTTCTTCAATTTCTCTCTCCCCTCCTCTGAACCAGTTTCCTCAGGTCTGGCCTCTTGCTGTTGAAGTTGATCTATCAGCTCATCAGTGGTTAGTTCTTCATTGTCCTCCTCCACCAACTCTTCCACATCCTCCCCATTAACCTCCAACCCCAAGGACTTTCCCAATGCCACAATGGATTCCTCAACTGGCATAATCCTCTCAGGGTTAGCCTCAAACCCTTCAAAATCCCTTTTGTCTACACATTCTGGCCACAGTTTCTTCCAAGCAGAGTTCAAGGTCTTCTTAGTCACTCCCTCCCAAGCCTTACCTATAAGGTTTACACAATTGAGTGCTCTCTCCAAAACTCTCTTAGAGTCAGTTGAGTTTCTGAGGTCACTACAAAGCACCTTTCAAACAGAGCTTTTGTGTACAGTTTTTTGAAGTTCGCAATAACCTGCTGGTCCATGGGCTGCAGGAGAGGAGTGGTATTAGGAGGCAAAAACTTGATGTTAATGAATTTCATGTCCCCATAAAGTCGCTCTGCCATGTCTGTAGGATGACCAGGGGCATTGTCTAACACCAGGAGGCACTTAAGTTCTAATTTCTTTTCAGTTAGGTAATCTTTCACATTGGGGGCAAATGCATGGTGTAACCAGTCATAGAAAAAGTCCCTAGTGACCCATGCCTTAGTGTTTGCCCTCCACAGCACACACAAATTCTTCTTGAGGACATTCTTTTGCCTGAACGCTCTGGGAGTTTCAGAGTGATACACTAATAAAGGCTTAACTTTGCAATCACCAGTAGCATTGGAACACATCAACAAAGTAAGCCTGTCTTTCATAGGTAATGTAGGTCCTGCTTGGCATTTTCTTCCAAAACAGGCCTGTTTCATCACAATTAAACACTTGTTCAGGTTTCAGTCCTTCAATCTCTATGTATTCCTTGAATTCATGCACATATTTTTCAGCCGCTTTGTGGTCCGAACTGGCAGCCTCACCATGCCTTATCACACTATGTATGCCACTACGCTTCTTAAATCTCTCAAACCAACCTTTGCTGGCCTTAAATTCACTCACATCAGCACTAGTTGCAGGCATTTTTTTAATTAAATCCTCATGCAACTTCCTAGCCTTTTCGCTTATGATCGCTTGAGAGACGCTATCTCCTGCTAGCTGTTTTTCATTTATCCACACCAATAAGAGTCTCTCAACATCTTCCATCACTTGCGATCTCTGTTTCGAAAACACAGTTAAACCTTTGGCAAGAACAGCTTCCTTGATTGCCTTTCTGGTGCCCACAATAGTAGCGATGGTTGATTGGGGTTTCTTGTACAACCTGACCAGGTCGGCGATACGCACTCCACTTTCATACTTATCAATGATCTCTTTCTTCATCTCTATTGGAATTCTCACCCTTATTGCTGTAGGGTTGGCACTAGAAGCTTTCTTGGGGCCCATGGTCACTTATTTTCCAGAAAAAGCACCGAAAACACTGTAATAATGCGAAATATTCCGATTGTATGCTTGGATGTTACCGTGGAGGCTGGCTGGTAAACAATGCCACTGGCGGCACATGTGAGGCTGGCTGAGGGCGCACATTGGACGCGTCTCGGACGAAAATCGGTGAGCAGGTTTTTAAGCGGTATGCGAGGCAAAATTTTTGCGATTAAAGCAAGCGGTATGCGGATTAATCGTTATATGATGCCAACGGTATGCGAGGGTCCACTGTATATGCTTCTAAACTGTTATATTCTGAGCACCTCTGCAAAAACAGTGATTATGTGTGAGTGAGGTGAAAGTGTTGAATAATGATGAAAGTATTTTCATTTTGGGGATTTTCTTTCTTTATTGGGTCACCCTGCCTCAGTGGGAGATGGCCAACTTGTTAAAAAAAAAAATAGATTTACAAAGGACATAGGTAAGTACTGGTTTTCTATCAGAGTTGTAGATGTGTGGAACAATCTCCCGAGTAGGGTGATCGAGGCTAGGACCTTGGGTGGCTTTAAAAAGAGATCGGACAAATATGTGAGTGGGAGGGGCTGGGTTTGATTGGTGTCATTGGATACGGGAGGATATTCTTGGGAAGCTTTGAGTAGGGGTCGTTTTGATAAGGACCTCCCTTGTATGGGCTAGTAGGCCTTCTGCAGTGTTCCTCCATTCTTATGTTATGTCATATTGGTAGCTCTTTGTTACCCCAGTCAACAGATAAGTGTTCTCTAAGCCCATTGTAATCTGCTAAGCGAAAATCTGGGACCATTACTGAATTATCCCTACTGTCATACTTCCATTCTATACTAAAGGTAATTGATTTGTGATCGCTTGTGCCGAGTTCCTCTGTACAGTGGACTCCCGGTTATCGGCCAACTCGGTTATCGGTGGGTTTTTCAGTGCCCAGTTATCGGCCATTTCCTCGGTTATTGACGGTTTTGGACGCATCCATCCGCTGACTGGGGCAGCTTGCACTTCAGTTTGGCTTTGTCTCTCAGTGGCTGAGGAGGCTTCTGCTCATACATCCAAACATTTTACTTGTTTACCATTGTTTTTAGTGGTTTTTCTTGCAGTGCAAGTGTGAAATAAGTAACATGGCTCCAAAGAAAGTTCCTAGTAAAGTTCCTGTGGTAAAGAAAGTGAGAAACACCATGGAATTTAACCCCTTCAGGGCCCAAGGCCAAAATCTGAAGTGGTGCTCCAGTGTACAAGAAATTTTGAAAAAAAAAAAAATTATTTTTTCTTTCAGAATTAAAGAGCATATTTTTGTGAAGGTAATAAGACAAAAAAAAAAATTCCTGATCAGTACTTACCGAGATACAGTGCCAAGAAGTTTGTCCAAAATGATGTGGTGGCGGCAACATCCACGAATTCCACATACACGCATTACTTTATTTAGTGGTTTTTGTAGTTTTTTCTTTTCTTTTCCAATTTTTTTCTTTTCCTACTAACATTTGGGGCCTGAGAGACCAATACTGTATATAATGTATATATATAAACTCTATTGAACACAATAACTGCACTAAAGTTATTATCATATTATTGTTTACCACTGTTGTTTATTACAATAAACATGCACAAATATTGTATAATACTAATGTTCTATCATATATTTACATATTTACAATCACTGGACATGGTTTTAGAACTGCTGGAGCTTGTGGAACTCCTTGAAACAAGGCACCATACACAGAGGCACCTTATATTCCTCACACATAAACCGAGTGTCTTTGCGTCTTTGTTGCCATTGTTTTGTTTGTGCACAGACAACACATCTCTTCTGAGTTGAAGGAAGCTGTATTATGAAATGATCACCTTCCCTCCTCAAACGCTTTGATATATCCTGAGTAATTCGAGGATCTTGTTGTATAGCTGGTGTTCTTACCTGGTACTTCATTATGAGTTGTCTGACAACAGACAAACAAAATTCACCATACGGTGGTCTGTTGCCAGTCTTTATTTGGTACATATTATATGTATTGAGCATTAAAATGTCCATGAGATGGAAGAAAAGTTTCATGTACCACTTGTAACTCTTACGAACACAATCAACAAAACCAATCTGCATGTCACATTTGTCAACCAAGCACATGTTTTGTGTATAATCAATCACTGTCACTGGTTTTCGAATACGTTCATTAGTCACTCGATCAACTTTGACACTGTCTTGCATTTCATTACGGTGAATGGTTGTCAACAATGTGACATCTTGTTTGTCATGCCACCGTAATGCCATGATGTCATTGGCAGTAAACACCTACACGTCATCACCACGAGCACCTGCGTTGAGCCTGGGCATATGTTTACGATTAGAACGCACTGTGCCACACACATCTGGCTTGTTCACTCACATGAAATCACTGAGTAATGGGCTTGTGTACCAGTTACCGGTATGTAATGTATGCCCCTTACCAAGATAAGATGCCATCATGTTTCTCACTACGTCACCTGAGATACCCAATAACATCTTGGTATCTTTCAATGTTTTACTTCCCGTGTATAC
This sequence comes from Cherax quadricarinatus, assembly GCF_038502225.1. NCBI lineage: Eukaryota > Metazoa > Arthropoda > Malacostraca > Decapoda > Parastacidae > Cherax > Cherax quadricarinatus. The sequence continues at coordinate 38,640,567 of NC_091300.1, read as the reverse complement.
AACAATATCCAACACCAGGCTACTGTCACAGTCACAGAGTACAAACAGTTTTATACCAAAGCGTTTCCTCTTGCTCAGTATATACTGCTTGAATGACAGTCTACCTTTGAACAAAATCAAAGACTCATCAATTACAAGATTCTTGAATGGATGAAAGTATATGCTGAACTTTTGTTTGAGATACATGAAAACATTTCTAATCTTGTATAACCTGTCACTTCTGTCAGGCCTGGTTTTGTCAGAGAAGTGCAACATACATAACAGTAAGATAAACCTGTTCACTGGGATGATTTCACTGAAGACCGGGCTAGAAATTAGCTGATCTGTGGACCAGTAAGCTTTTATATTATGCTTGTAGACATGAGGCATAAGCATTATTGTTGCAAAAAGGAAATACATTTCTGCAACAGTCGTCTCTTTCCACCTGTGTAGTCTTGACTGTGGTGACATGATCGTATTTGCCATGGTGTACTCAAAATACTTATTATTTTCCCTGACAATAGTTTCCATCACTGGCTGGTCAAAGAATAATTCAAAGAATTCCAGTTCATTGGCCGTGGTTCCAAGGGGACAAGTAGGTAGAATTCCACTTTGAGAGTCATCAAAGTGGTGGGGCTTGGGAACAAAATTGGGATTTTGCTGCCAATCCCAGATACAGTTTGCTGGTGGATACTGGACATCACAGGCTGGTTGTGGTGGGCTGGTGGCTGATGCTCCGCTTTGTCCTTGAACTGAGTCAGCAGCGTGGGTCCCAGCCTGGGCTGGTGAGTCATGCATGGCGGTGCCACTACCATCACCACTACCACCATCCACTGATGCCTGTGGTCTATCCATGCCAAGTGTAGCCACATCATCCTCACTATCATAATCTAAACCTGGTGTAGGGCCACGGGATGTACTCCGGGATGTACTCCGTCCCCTGGGCATGGCATAGGGTACATTACCCGAGCGCATGCGGTGGTGTACATACTGACGCTTCACTGATGAATATGATTCCTCACTATCACTACTCGAATGATCGTCGAGCGCAATAAAATCACAATCCACGTCACTATCATCATCATTACTGAAGTCAGAGGCCTGGTCACGCGAAAATATTAGTTTTCTCTTGCGTTGAGGTACAACCGACCGTGAGTCACGAGTGCCCACACCAGAGGTAGAAGGTTGAGGATCGTCAGGGTTTTCTGCACTATTATCGAATCCTGGTCATTCCTTTTGGTCACTAACTGATCAAAGCCATAGAATTCGTCTTCATTTCCACTTCCATCAGTGTCAGAACTATCAGATAGGAAGAGGAGTGTTATGGGGCTATAGGACCCAACATGTATTTATAAGTAACAGTTACTCTGAAATACCTAATTATATTGAATTGATGGGGACTTTGCTCTAAATGTCAGAAGGACTGATCAACCTTATGACTGAGAGGCAGCTGGGTCAAGCCTTTTTCTCAATATAATATGTTATCCTATAGACACACACAATTTAAATAAGTAGTTTATAAAGTTGTATTTCTTTTTGTAAAAGTAAATTAAGGTGTGGTAGAATTGTGGTAACTGGAGAATTGTGCTTGGCAACAGTCTTTTGTTTTGGTGGGAGGAGCTTAGCCAGGCTCTCTCTCTCTCTCCCTCTGACTGACTCTCTCTCTCTGTGGCTGACCTTCAACCTGGCAGGATCTCTGGGTCCTTCTCCTATCTTTTGGGGCATCATGTGTGCTCCAGGGGTGAGTTTTTATAATTTAAGTTGTGGCCACCATACCCAGGGTGACTAAAGTGTGTCAAAACACTGGTTAGCCCAGAGTTATGTCAAGAGAGAAGGACAAAAGTTAATAAGGTACACCATGTGGGAGAACAGCTATGGAGTGTGTAGATCTTTGTTTTTAAAGTGTGAGGCTGTAATTGTATATTCTGTACATATCTATTGAGAATACAGTTATATTTTTATAGTAGTAGTTTACATAACCTGTGAAGAGGGCTGGTGAAAGGGTATCAGAGACACTCAAGATGATCAGCCATGATGTAAGTATTACCCCTAGACAGATAAGGCCGTTAAGTAAAAAGCTACCCCACACTAGAACATGTAGTGAGAACCTTACTATCCAAGAAAAAAGGGAAACCAACGTAACAAGGAGAGTCCCAATTTTCCGGGGAGTGAGAGCTGACTTGCAACGAGGCATGGTGAACAAGGGTAACTGAGCCGGCATTCCCACAATGCTATGCTGGCGCCTAGATTTTTTGTTTATGGCGCACACCCACCATGCAGACCCATTCTCTCACATGTAGGCCTATGAGCGCTTTCGCACTAAATTTGACGGCGGTAGAATTTTCACTCAACCTGAAGCCGTAGATCTACGGGACGGACCCTGAAAGGGTTAAGCGTGAAGTGATCGAAAAGTTTGAGAGTGGTATAAAGGTGATGGAACTTGCCAGGATGTACAGCAAGAATAAATAGACAATTACATCCATCCTGGCAAAGAAAGAACAAATTAAAGATGCTAATGTTGCAAAAGGAGTAGTTTTTCTAACTGAACAATGGACACCGATAATGGAAGAGATGGAAAAGTTATTATTATTGTGAATTAAGGAAAATGATTTAGTGTGAGACAGTGTAGTGGAGTCTACTATTTGTGAGAAGGCAAAGCAGTTGCATTAGGATCTTGCAAAGAAATTGCCTGGAACAAGTGCTGCAGTTTGTGAATTTAGGGCCAGCAAAGGATGGTTTGATAGATTTAAGAAGCGTAGTGGCATACACAGTGTTGTAAGGCATGGTGAGGCTGCAAGTTATGACGAATGTGCAGCTGAACAGTATGTTCACGAATTCCAGGACTATGTAAAGGCTGAAGGATTCGAGCTCAACAAGTTTTCAATTGTGATGAAAAGGCCTGTTTTGGAAGAAAATGCCAAAGAGGCCCTACATTACCCAGGAGGAAAAGGCACTGCCTGGGCACAAGCCTATGAAAGGAAGGCTTGTTCTTTTGTTGTGTGGTAATGCTAGTGGGGATTTCAAAGTGAAGCCTTTACTTTTGTATCACTCAGAAAATCCCAGTGTGTTTAAGAAAAACAATGTTATGAAGAATAGATTGTGTGTGATGTGGAGAGCTAATCATAAGGCATGGGTCACAAGGCAAATTTTCAAAGAGTGGGTTAATGCTCCTGTACATCCTCCAGACTTGGAAGACCAAGTGTTTAGGGACTTTAGTTTTATAAAAGTGAAGTTCTTGCCTCCTAACACCACTCCTCTTCTCCAGCCCATGGACCTGCAGGTCATTTCTAACTTCAAAAAACTCTACACAAGAGCAGTCTTAGAAAAGTGCTTTGAAGTGACCTCGGACACTCAGTTGACCCTAAGAGAGTTCTGGAGGAATCACTTCACTATCCTCCATTGCATAAGCCTTATAGGTAAGGCTTGGGAGGGAGTGACTTCCAGGACTTTGAACTCTGCTTGGAGAAAACTGTGGCCAGATTGTGTCCAAGAGAGGGATTTTGAAGGGGGTGAGACTCACCACGACCCTGACCCTGCTGACCCTGTGGACTCTATTGTGTCTTTGGGGAAGTCCCTGGGGTTGGAGGTGAGTGGTGAGGATGTGGAAGAGTTGGTGGAGGACCACAGGGAAAAGCTTACCACTGAAGTGCTGCAAGAGCTTCAACTTGAACAGCAACAGATTGCAGCTGAGGAACTTGCTTCAGAGGAGGAGGAAGAGGGAGTGGAGGAGGTGCCTTCTTCAGAGATTAAAGAGGTGTGTGCAGTGTGGACCAGGGTGCAAGCTTTTGTAGAGAAACACCACCCAGACAAAGCTGAAACAAGCCATATCTGCAATGTGTTTAGTGACAAAACCCTGTCCCACTTTAGGGAAATCTTAGAGATGCCAGAAACAGAGCACTCTGGACAGTTATTTTGTGAAACAGGGGTCCAGTGACTCTCAAGCTGGTTCTAGTGGTATTAAAAGACAGAGAAGGGAAGTAACCCCAGAGAAGGCATTACTACCTAAAGTCTTCATGGAGGGGGATTCCCCTTCCAAACACTAACTCCTCCCTATCTTCCAGAAGCCAGCATTAGCCTTCAATAAAGGTATGTAATACTTAATTGTAAAAAAAAAAAATATTTTTTTGTGATAATTTTTGTTGAGAACGAATTAATTTCATTTCTATTAATTCTTATGGGAAATATTAATTCAATTATCGGCCATTTTGGTTATCAGGCAATCTTCAGGAATGGATTATGGCTGATTACTGGGGTTCCACTGTAATTTCTAAATTTGTAACAAGGGTTTCTATATTTGCCAGAACTAAGTCAAGCAGGTTATTTCCCCTTGTATGTTCTGTGTCACAAACTGCTTCAAAAAAACAGTCCTGAATTATTTCTAAGAAGTTGTTTGATTTTAAATTCCCAGTCAAGAAATTCCAATCAATCTGACTAAAGTTAAAGTCCCCTAGAATTACTACATTATCATGTCTTGTGGCCTTTACAATTTCCTCCCATAGTAATCTCCCTTGGTCCCTGTCTAAGTTTGGGGGACTGTATATCACTCCTATAATCAATTTTTCATGTCCCTTTGAAAATTCTATCCAGACAGACTCTGTATGTGTTACTTTAGACTCAATACCCATTTTTATGCAACAGTTCAAACGATCACGGACATACAGTGCCACCCCAGCCCCCTTCCTGATTCTTCTTATCTACTTGGAACAGTGTAAAACCCTGAATGTGACATTCCACAGGCATGTCCCGACTTTTGGAATTAAACCGTGTCTCATTGATGTCAAATACATCAATGTTACCTGCCCTAGCAACTAATCTCAACTCGTCCATCTTATTCCTAGCACTACAGCTATTAGCATAATACATTTTGAAAGACCCTCCTTTCTCTTTACCCTTCCTGCTCATTTCCATTTTTCCACTAAACCTAATACTGTCCTTGTCACCTAGTGCCACTGGCTTCCCAATATCCACCACAATAAAATGTCACATTAGTTGCACTTGTGTCCTTTTACTTTACTTTTACTTTTTTCTGTCTCATAAACACGCTAGATAACAGGGATATCTTGCTACTCCTACTTACACTTTGGTCACACTTCACAGATACGCACATGCATATATATATACGTACATACATCTAGGTTTTCTCCTTTTTCTAAATAGCTCTTGTTCTTCTTTATTTCTTCTATTGTCCATGGGGAAGTGGAAAAGAATCTTTCCTCCGTAAGCCATGCGTGTCGTATGAGGCGACTAAAATGCCGGGAGCAATGGGCTAGTAACCCCTTCTCCTGTAGACATTTACTAAAAAAGAGAAGAAGAAAAACTTTATAAAACTGGGGTGCTTAAATGTGCGTGGATGTAGTGCGGATGACAAGAAACAGATGATTGCTGATGTTATGAATGAAAAGAAGTTGGATGTCCTGGCCCTAAGCGAAACAAAGCTGAAGGGGGTAGGGGAGTTTCGGTGGGGGGGAAATAAATGGGATTAAATCTGGAGTATCTGAGAGAGTTAGAGCAAAGGAAGGGGTAGCAGTAATGTTGAATGATCAGTTATGGAAGGAGAAAAGAGAATATGAATGTGTAAATTCAAGAATTATGTGGATTAAAGTAAAGGTTGGATGCGAGAAGTGGGTCATAATAAGCGTGTATGCACCTGGAGAAGAGAGGAATGCAGAGGAGAGAGAGAGATTTTGGGAGATGTTAACCCTTTCAGGGTCCGTCCCGTAGATCTACGGCTTTACGTCCAGGGTCCAAACCGTAGATCTACGCCATGAGCTCAGCTCACTCTGATAAACTGTGAATGGTACATTTGGGCCTAGATATGAGAGAATACATCTATGTGGTATGTGTGCACCACATAAAACAGATCCTGCAGCACACTGTGTATAATGAGAGAAAAAAACTTAAATCATGATTTTTCGATTAAAACAGCAACTTTGCAGTGTTTTTTCGTATGTTTTTTATAGTTGTATTTGCAGTTTCTTGGTTTCATTTGATAGAATGGAAGACATATTACAGAAATAGAGATGATTTTGATTGGTTTTAGCACTGGAAATGGCTTGAAACTGAGCTCAAAGTAGCGGAAATGTTAAATTTTTGCCGATATTCAAGAGTAAACAAACGACCTCACACGTCTAATACACGTCAGCTGGTGGGTCTAATATACATTCACAAATATGGTGATGATATTTATACAATTATTACAGTATTGCATAACAGTAAATCTTCTATTTTTTGGTGTGAATAAAAATTCATTATGTGAATAAAAATCAAAATGGAATTTATTTGTAAAGCCTCAAAACATAACTAATGAACAGAGGAAACGTTAGTTTAGTGTCAGGAATGCCTACATTGTTTATTCTAGACCCTATTTTGAAATTGGAATATTTTGAACTTTGTGTTAAATTGGCCAAATTAACAATTTCCGATCACTTTATTTTGTAGTTGAAACAGTTGACTTGGCGATTTCTTGTGCTCAATCGATAGAATAGAAGTAATACTAGTGAAATAGCTAAGAATTTGGTTGATTGGAATAATGTAATTGGCCTAAAATGGGAGTCAAAGTCGGCAAAATCGCCGATTCGTAAATGTCGCTGACACATCAAAATTCGCGAGAGCATAATTTCGTCAATTTTCCACCAAATTTCGTACTTTTTGTTTTATTACCTTCACAAAAAGATTCTCTACGATTTCATAAGAAAAAATAACAAATTTTTTTTTTGAAAATTCTTGGACACTGGTGCGTGACTCCAGATTTGGGCCTTGGACCCTGAAAGGGTTAAGTGAATGTATAGGAGCCTTTGAACCAAGTGAGAGAGTAATTGTGGTAGGGGACCTGAATGCTAAAGTAGGAGAAACTTTGAGAGAGGGTGTGGTAGGTAAGTTTGGGGTGCCAGGTGTAAATGATAATGGGAGCCCTTTGATTGAACTTTGTATAGAAAGGGGTTTGGTTATAGGTAATACATATTTTAAGAAAAAGAGGATAAATAAGTATACAAGATATGATGTAGGGCGAAATGACAGTAGTTTGTTGGATTATGTATTGGTAGATAAAAGACTGTTGAGTAGACTTCAGGATGTACATGTTTATAGAGGGGCCACAGATATATCAGATCACTTTTTAGTTGTAGCTACACTGAGAGTAAAAGGTAGATGGGATACAAGGAGAATAGAAGCATCAGGGAAGAGAGAGGTGAAGGTTTATAAACTAAAAGAGGAGGCAGTTAGGGTAAGATATAAACAGCTATTGGAGGATAGATGGGCTAATGAGAGCATAGGCAATGGGGTCGAAGAGGTATGGGGTAGGTTTAAAAATGTAGTGTTAGTGTTCAGCAGAAGTTTGTGGTTACAGGAAAGTGGGTGCGGGAGGGAAGAGGAGCGATTGGTGGAATGATGATGTGAAGAGAGTAGTAAGAGAGAAAAAGTTAGCATATGAGAAGTTTTTACAAAGTAGAAGTGATGCAAGGAGGGAAGAGTATATGGAGAAAAAGAGAGAGGTTAAGAGAGTGGTGATGCAATGTAAAAAGAGAGCAAATGAGAGAGTGGGTGAGATGTTATCAACAAATTTTGTTGAAAATAAGAAAAAGTTTTGGAGTGAGATTAACAAGTTAAGAAAGCCTAGAGAACAAATGGATTTGTCAGTTAAAAATAGGAGAGGAGAGTTATTAAATGGAGAGTTAGAGGTATTGGGAAGATGGAGGGAATATTTTGAGGAATTGTTAAATGTTGATGAAGATAGGGAAGCTGTGATTTCGTGTATAGGGCAAGGAAGAACAACATCTTGTAGGAGTGAGGAAGAGCCAGTTGTGATTGTGGGGGAAGTTCGTGAGGCAGTAGGTAAAATGAAAGGGGGTAAGGCAGCCGGAATTGATGGGATAAAGATAGAAATGTTAAAAGCAGGTGGGGATATAGTTTTGGAGTGGTTGGTGCAATTATTTAATAAATGTATGGAAGAGGGTAAGGTACCTAGGGATTGGCAGAGAGCATGCATAGTTCCTTTGTATAAAGACAAAGGGGATAAAAGAGAGTGCAAAAATTATAGGGGGATAAGTCTGTTGAGTATACCTGGCAAAGTGTATGGTAGAGTTATTATTGAAAGAATTAAGAGTAAGACGGAGAATTGGATAGCAGATGAACAAGGAGGCTTTAGGAAAGGTAGGGGGTGTGTGGACCAGGTGTTTACAGTGAAACATGTAAGTGAACAGTATTTAGATAAGGCTAAAGAGGTCTTTGTGGCATTTATGGATTTGGAAAAGGCATATGACAGGGTGGATAGGGGGGCAATGTGGCAGATGTTGCAGGTGTATGGTGTAGGAGGTAGGTTACTGAAAGCAGTGAAGAGTTTTTATGAAGATAGTGAGGCTCAAGTTAGAGTATGTAGGAAAGAGGGAAATTATTTCCCAGTAAAAGTAGGTCTTAGACAAGGATGTGTGATGTCACCGTGGTTGTTTAATATATTTATAGATGGAGTTGTAAGAGAAGTAAATGCGAGGGTTTGGCAAGAGGCGTGGAGTTAAAAGATAAAGAATCACACATAAGTGGGAGTTATCACAGTTGCTCTTTGCTGATGACACTGTGCTCTTGGGAGATTCTGAAGAGAAGTTGCAGAGATTGGTGGATGAATTTGGTAGGGTGTGCAAAAGAAGAAAATTGAAAGTGAATACAGGAAAGAGTAAGGTTATGAGGATAACAAAAAGATTAGGTGCTGAAAGATTGGATATCAGATTGGAGGGAGAGAGTATGGAGGAGGTGAATGTATTCAGATATTTGGGAGTGGACGTGTCAGCGGATGGGTCTATGAAAGATGAGGTGAATCATAGAATTGATGAGGGGAAAAGGGTGAGTGGTGCACTTAGGAGTCTGTGGAGACAAAGAACTTTGTCCTTGGAGGCAAAGAGGGGAATGTATGAGAGTATAGTTTTACCAACGCTCTTATATGGGTGTGAAGCATGGGTGATGAATGTTGCAGCGAGGAGAAGGCTGGAGGCAGTGGAGATGTCATGTCTGAGAGCAATCTGTGGTGTGAATATAATGCAGAGAATTCGTAGTTTGGAAGTTAGGAGGAGGTGCGGGATTACCAAAACTGTTGTCCAGAGGGCTGAGGAAGGGTTGTTGAGGTGGTTCGGACATGTGGAGAGAATGGAGCGAAACAGAATAACTTCAAGAGTGTATCAGTCTGTAGTGGAAGGAAGGCGGGGTAGGGGTCGGCCTAGGAAAGGTTGGAGGGAGGGGGTAAAGGAGGTTTTGTGTGCGAGGGGTTTGGACTTCCAGCAGGCATGTGTGAGCGTGTTTGATAGGAGTGAATGGAGATAAATGGTTTTTAATACTTGACGTGCTGTTGGAGTGTGAGCAAAGTAACATTTATGAAGGGGTTCAGGGAAACCGGCAGGCCGGACTTGAGTCCTGGAGATGGGAAGTACAGTGCCTGCACTCTGAAGGAGGGGTGTTAATGTTGCAGTTTAAAAACTGTAGTGTAAAGCACCCTTCTGGCAAGACAGTGATGGAGTGAATGATGGTGAAAGTTTTTCTTTTTCGGGCCACCCTGCCTTGGTGGGAATCGGCCAGTGTGATAATAAAATAAAATAAAAATAAGAACATAAGAAAGGAGGAACACTGCAGCAGGTCTGTTGGCCCATACTTGGCAGGAGAATCTACACAAGATGTCCTCTGTTGAGCAACTCTACCAGCAGCTAAAAGAGGAGCGGAGCTTAGGGTTGCTAAGCTTGCGATATGGCGATTGACTGAGGAAAACAAGAGGATTCGAAGTAATCCTCCTGTTGTGAGTCCTCAGGTCAAGAGAGGAACCTGGTCAGTGGCGGGCCAACATGAAACGAAGCTGAAAATCAAGAAGACTGTTGGAGTGGCGGAAACAAAGAAGATCCAGAAGACTGCTGTGGAGACTTCCAACCCATTTTCAGCGCTACCCGATGAATGTGTGTTGTCTACTGGAAACGTCACAATGAGTACCAAGGAATCATTGGCAGAGGAGGGTGAATCGACATCCCTTGAAACTCCAGCGAAGACCATTGAGAACGTCACTACAAACTCCACCAGTGAAAGTAAGAACATTGTTTTAGTAGGGGACAGTCAAGTGAAATTTATGGATAGGGCATTTTGTCTTAGGGACAGGGAGAGGAGGCAGAGGGTATGTTTTCCTGGGGCTGGGATGGGAGATATTGTTAGCCATCTGGATGATATCATGAAGGGTAATGGGAGTCATCCTATTATCTGCCTCGGTGAGAGAGGCAATGACGTAGGAGTGAAGACCTGATTAGCAGGTATAGCCTGGAGTTTACCTGGAGAGAGTTCCGGGGGTCAACGACCCCACGGCCCAGTCTGTGACCAGGCCTCCTGGTGGATCAGAGCCTGATCAACCAGGCTGTTACTGCTGGCTGCACGCAAACCAATGTACGAGCCACAGCCCGGCTGATCAGGAACCAACTTTAGGTGCTTGTCCAGGGCCAGCTTGAAGACTGCCAGGGGTCTGTTGGTAATCCCCCTTATGTATGTTGGGAGGCAGTTGAACAGTCTCGGGCCCCTGACACTTATTGTATGGTCTTTTAACGTGCTAGTGACACCCCTGCTTTTCATTGGGGGGATGTTGCATCATCTGCCAAGTCTTTTGCTTTCGTAGTGAGTGATTTTCGTGTGCAAGTTCGGTACTAGTCCCTCTAGGATTTTCCAGGTGTATATAATCATGTATCTCTCCCGCCTGCGTTCCAGGGAATACAGGTTCAGGAACCTCAAGCGCTCCCAGTAATTGAGGTGTTTTATCTCCGTTATGCGTGCCGTGAAGGTTCTCTGTACATTTTCTAGGTCAGCAATTTCACCTGCCTTGAAAGGTGCTGTTAGTGTGCAGCAATATTCCAGCCTAGATAGAACAAGTGACCTGAAGAGTGTCATCATGGGCTTGGCATAGGTATAGGACAGCAATAGAGATAATTAGGAAGAAGGGTGGGAACCCTGTGATATGTGGCATATTGCCCAGCAGAGGAGTTGGAAATGAATGGTTGTCCAGGGCAATTGGTGTCAATTGCTGGCTGGACAAACACTGTAAGGAAAATGCAGTAGCATTCATAGACAACTGGGACCTCTTCTATGGCAGAAATGACATGTATGCCAGGGATGGAGTTCACTTATCTAGGTTTGTGGTGGGAGCACTGGCCAGTGCAGTGGAGGGAGCTGTTAGGTCTTTAAACTAGAAATAGATAGTGGTATGGGTTTTCGTGGAAAATCAATGTATCCTTAGTGTAGCAATAGTGCGAGTTGTAAGGAAACCAGTTATAGACAGAATGAGGTAGAGTTATTGGTGAACATAGGAAAGCCAATGGCATTAGGTAATAAAAAGAGTAACAGGCATAGTGGAGGAACAGAAATCAGCAAGAAGAAAAGAGAAGGGAGGGTTTCTAAAAATATATTATGCTAATAGTCGTAGTGCGAAAAATAAGATGGACGAATTGAGATTAGTTGCAAGTGAGGGTAGCATTGATATTTTTGCCATAACTGAGACGTGGTTTAATATGAAAAATAGGGACATGCCTGCTGAATGTCACATTCAGGGTTTTAAGTTGTTCCAAGTAGACAGAAGTATTGGGAAGGGGGTGGGGTGGCACTCTGTCCGTGATCGTTTAAATTGTTACATAAAAATGGGTATAAAGTCTGAAACATATACTAAGTCTGTTTGGGTAGAATTTTCAGAGGGGCATGAAAAATTGATTTTAGGCATGATATACCGTCCCCCAAACTTGGATAGAGACCGATGAAAACTACTCTGGGAGGAAATTGTTAAGGCCACAAGGCACAATAATGTTGTGATTCTAGGGGACTTTAACTTTAGTAATATTGATTGGAATTTTATGTCTGGGAATTTAGAATCTTAACGACTTTTTAGAAGTAGTTCAGGATTGTTTTTTTAAGCAGTTTGTGACAGAACATGCAAGGAGAAATAACCTGCTTGACAGGTGTAGTGTCTGATATGTGGAAGATGGCTAATGTAATTCCTATTTTTAAAGCAGGGGACAAGTCGTTATCGTCAAATTACCGCCCAATAAGCCTAACCTCAATTGTAGGCAAATTACTAGAGTCAGTTATAGCTGATAATATAAGAAGCCATCTGGATAAGCACAGCTTGATTAATGATACTCAGCATGGATTCACAAGAGGCCGTTCCTGCCTAACTAATTTATTAACCTTCTTCAGTAAAGCTTTTGAGGCTGTTGATCATGATAAAGAATACGATATTGTTTATTTAGATTTTAGTAAGGCTTTTGTTAGAGTACTGCACCAGAGACTGTTAAAAAAAAGTGGCAGCTCATGGCATTGGGGGAAAAGTGCTGTCATGGATCGAGTCATGGCCCACTAATAGGAAGCAGAGAATATGCTTAAATGGGGTTCAATCCGAGTGGGGATCTGTAACAAGTGGCGTACCATAGAGATCAGTCTTAGGCCCGTTGTTTATAATATACTATATCAATGACCTTGATGAGGGTATTACTAGTGATATGAGCAAACTCGCCGATGACGCAAAGATAGGTAGGATAATTAATTCAAACGTAGATGTTAGGGAACTTCAGGAGGATTTAGACAAACTCTATTCTTCGTCAGAAAAGTGGCAGATGCAGTTCAATGTAGATAAATGCAAGGTTCTGAAGCTCGGGAGTGCCCATAACCCTAGCACTTGTAAGTTAAATAATGTAGAACTTAGCCATACAGATTGCGAAAAGGACTTGGGGGTTATGGTGAGCAGCAACCTTAAACCAAGACAGCAATGCCTAAGCATACGTAATATGGCAAATAGATTATTGGGATTTATATCAAGAAGTGTAAGCAACAGAAGTCCAGAGGTTATACTGCAGCTTTATACATCATTAGTAAGGCCTCACCTAGATTATGCAGCTCAGTTCTGGTCTCCATATTACAGAATGGATATGAATTCGTTAGAAAACATTCAGCGTAGAATGACTAAATTAATACATAGCATTAGAAATCTTCCTTATGAAGAAAGATTGAAGGCTCTTAAATTACATTCACTTGTTAGATGAAGAATGAGGGGAGACATGATCGAAGTGTATAAGTGGAAGATGGGTATTAATAAAGGGGATATTAATAAGGTCTTGAGAATCTCTCTCCAGGAGAGATCCCGCAGTAATGGATTTAAATTAGACAAGTTTAGATTTAGAAAGGACATAGGAAAGTATTGGTTTGGAAATAGGGTAGTTGATGAGTGGAACAGTCTACCTAGTTGGGTTATTGAGGCTAGGACTTCGGGTAGTTTCAAAGTTAGATTGGATAAATATATGAGTGAGAGGGGTTGGATTTGAGTGGGACTTGCAAATGAGTGGATAGAGTTATCAGAGCTTATTTCTTGGGAAGCATTGAAAATTGGGTTGGGCAAATGTTTTGTTAGTGGGATGGATTGTAAAGGACCTGCCTAGTATGGGCCCAAAGAACATTTATCCCGTATAAAGAAATTAGATCTAAATAAAATGACCCAAAATGAATGAATAATAGGTTCAAATATCTATCAAGGCATAAAGGAATTTATAGGCATATCAAAAGAGATGAAGGTCATCTTATGAATCGGTATATTGACATTAAGAGGGACGTTAAAAAGGGGGTAAGAAAAGCTAAACAGGACTATGACATTAAAGTTGCTAGGGATTTGAAAACTAATCCAAAAAGTTTCTTCCAGGTGTATAGAACAAGAGTTAGAGATAAGATAGGTCCCCTCAAAAATAACTACGGGTATCTTACTGACAAAGAGAATGAAATGTGCTCGATTTTAAATAATTATTTTCTCTTGGTTTTTACACAGGAAGACACTAACAATATCCCAGTAATTAATTTTTATAGTGAGCCTGAAGAAGATAAATTATGTAATATCGCAGTCACTAGTGAAATGGTTATGAAACAAATAGACCAACTGAAGCAAAATAAGTCGCCGGGACCTGATGAGATTTTTTCACGGGTTCTTAAGGAATGCAAAATGGAACTGTGAACCATTAACTAATATTTTTAATTTATCTCTTCAAACAGGTGTAGTGTCTGATATGTGGAAGATGGCTAATGTAATTCTTATTTTTAAAGCAGGGGACAAGTCGTTACCGTCACATTACCGCCCAATAAGCCTGACCTCAATTGTAGGCAAATTACTAGTCAATTATAGCTGAGATTATAAGAAGCCATCTGGATAAGCATAATCTGATTAATGATACTCAGCATGGGTTCACGAGAGGCTGTTCTTGTCTAACTAATTTATTAACTTTCTTCAGTAAAACTTTTGAGGCTGTTGATCACGATAAAGAATTTGATATTATTTACTTAGATTTTAGTAAGGTTTTTGATAGAGTTCCACACCAATGACTGTTAAAGAAAGTGGCAGCTCATGGCATTGAGGAAAAAGTGCTGTCATGGATCGAGTCATGGCCCACTAATAGGAAGCAGAGAGTGTGCATAAATGGGGTTAAATCCGAGTGGGGATCTGTAACAAGTGGCAAGTTGTTGTTTATAATATATACGATGATCTTGACGAGGGAATTACTAGTGAAATGAGCAGATTTGCCGATGACACAGATAGGTAGGATAATTGATTCAAATGCAGATATCAGGGAACTTCAGGAGGATTTAGACAAACTCTATTCTTGGTCAGAAAAGTGGCAGATGCAGTTCATTGTAGATAAATGCAAGGTTCTGAAGCTCGGGAGTGTCTATAACCCTAGCACTTTTAAGTTAAATAATGTAGAACTTAGCCATACAGATTGCTAAAAGGAATTGGGGGTTATGATAAGCAGTAACCTTAAACCATGACAGCAGTGCTTAAGCATACATAATAAGGCAAACAGATTACTGGGATTTACATCAAGAAGTGTAAGCAACAGAAGTTCAGCAGTTATATTACAGCTTTATACATCATTAGTAAGGCCTCATCTAGATTATGCAGCTCAGTTTTGGTCTCCATATTACAGAATGGACATAAATGTGTTAGAAAACATTCAGCATAGAATGACTAAATTAAGAACATAAGAACATAAGAAAGGAGGAACACTGCAGCAGGCCTGCTGGCCCATACTAGGCAGGGCCTTCACAGGCCTTCCCACTAACAAAATATATGCCCAAACCAATTTTTAATGCTACCCAAGAAATAAGTTTTGATGATTCTATTTACTCATTACGCATGTCTCGCTCAAATCCAACCCATCACTCATGTATTTGTCTAACCTAGATTTGAAACTACCCAACATTTTAGCTTCAATAACCCTACTAGGTAGACTGTTCCACTCAACTACCCTATTTCCAAACCAATACTTTCCTATATCCTTTCGAAATCTAAACTTATCCAATTTGAATCCATTATTGCGGGCTCTTTCTTGAAGTGATATCCTGAAAACCTTATTTATATCCCCTTTGTTAATACCCATCTTCCACTTATACACTTCGATCATGTCTCCCCTCATTCTTCGTCTTACAAGTGAATGTAGTTTAAGAGTCTTCAATCGTTCTTTGTATGGAAGATTTCTAATGCTATGTATTAATTTGGTCATTCTACGCTGGATATTTTCTAGCTAATTTATGTCCATTCTGTACTATGGAGACCAGAACTGAGCTGTGTAATCTAGGTGAGGCCTTTCTAATGATGTATAAAGTTGTAAAATAACTGCTGGACTTCTGTTGCTTACACTTCTAAATATAAATCCCAGTAATCTGTTTGCTTTGTTACGTATGCTTAGGCACTGCTGTCTTGGTTTAAGGTTGCTGCTTACCATAACCGCCAAATCCTTTTCGCAATCTGTATGGCTAAGCTCTACGTTATTTAACTGATAAGTACTAGGGTTATGGACACTCCCGAGCTTCAGAACCTTGCATTTATCTACATTGAACTGCATCTCCCACTTTTCTGACCAGGAACTGAGTTTGTCTAAATCCTCCTGAAGTTCCCTGACATCTAAATTTGAATCAATTATCCTACCTATCTTTGTGTCATTGGTGAATTTGCTCATATCACTAGTAATTCCCTCATTAAGGTCATTGATATATATTATAAACAACAACGAGCCCATGACTGATCCCTGTGGGACACCACTTGTTACAGATCCACACTCAGATTTAACCGCATTTAAGCATACTCTCTGCTTCCTATTGGTGAGCCATGACTCGATCCATGACAGCACTGTTCCCCCAATGCCATCAGCTGCCACTTTCTTAAACAGTCTCTGGTGCGGTACTCTAACAAAAGCCTTACTAAAATCTAAGTAAACAATATTGAATTCTTTATCATGATCAACGGCCTCAAAAGCTTTACTGAAGGTGGTTAATGAATTAGTTAGGCAGGAATGGCCCCTTGTGAATCCATGCTGAGTATCATTAATCAAGCTGTGCTTATACAGATGGCTTCTTATATTATCAGCTATAATTGACTCTAGTAATATGCCTACAATTGAGGTCAGGCATATTATTGGGTAGTAATTTGACGGTAACGACCTGTCCCCTGCTTTAAAAATAGGAATTACATTAGCCATCTTCCACAAATCAGACACTACACCTGTTTTAAGAGAAATATTAAAAATATTAGTCAGTGGTTCACAAAGTTCCATTTTACATTCTTTAAGAACTGTTGAAAAAAGTTCATCAGGGCCTGGGGATTTATTTTGCTTTAACCGGTCTATCTGTTTGATAACGATTTTGCTAGTGACTGTGATATTGCTTAATTTATCATCTTCAGGCCCACTATAAAAATTAATTACTGGGATATTGTTCGTGTCTTCCTGAGTGAAAACCAAGAGAAAATAATTATTAAGAATAGAGCACATTTCATTATTCTTGTCAGTAAGATGCCCAGTTATTTATAAGGGGACCTATCTTATCTCTAACTTTTGTTCTATAACCCTGGAAAAAAACTTTTTGGGTTAGTTTTTGAATCCCTAGCAACTTTAATTTCATAGTCCCGTTTAGCTTTTCTTATCCCCTTTTTAATGTCCGTCTTAATGTCAATATACTGATTCATAAGAGGACTCTCACCTCTTTTGATACGACTATAAATTTCTTTTTCCTGCCCTAAAAGATATTTGAGCCTATTATTCATCCATTTGAGGTCATTTCTATTCGATCTAATTTCCTTATATGGGATAAATGTCCTTTGGGCAGCATGTATTGTGTTAAAGCTGTCATACTGATAGGTCTTTGTTACCCCAGTCCACAAATGATAAGTGTTCTCTAAGCCCATTGTAATCTGCTAAGCAAAAATCTGGGACCATTACTGAATTATCCCTACTATCATAGTTCCATTCAATTTGTGATTGCTTGTGCCAAGTTCCTCTGTAATTTCTAAATTATTAACAAGGGTTTCCCTGTTTGCCAAAACCAAGTCAAGCAGGTTATTTCCCCTTGTTGGCTCTGTCACAAACTGCCTCAAAAAACAATCCTGAACTACTCCTAAGAAGTTGTTTGATTCTAAATTCCCAGTTAAGAAATTCCAATCAATATGACTAAAGTTAGTCTCCTAGAATTACCATGTTATCGTGCCTTGTGGCCTTAACAATTTCCTCGCATAGTAGACTCCCTTGGTCTCTGTCTAAATTTGGGGGACGGTATATCACACGTAAAATCAATTTTTCATGCCTCTCTGAAAATTCTATCCAGACTGTGTATGTGTTACTTCAGACTTATACCCGTTTTTATGCAACAGTTCAAGCGATCTCGGGCATACAATGCAACCCCACCACCCTTCCTGATACTTCTATCTACTTGGAACAATTTAACGCCCTGAATGTGACATTCTGCAGGCATGTCCCGACTTTTTGAATTAAACCACATCTCATTTATTGCAAATACATCAACGTTACCTGCACTAGCAACTAATCTCAACTTGTCCATCTTATTCCTAGCACTACGGAAATTTGCATAATGTATAGTTAAAGACCCTCCTTTTTCTTTACCCTTCCTGCTCATTTCTGTTTTTCCACTAAATCTATTACTGTCCCTGTTGCCTAGTGCCACTGGCTTTCCAATATCCACCTCATTTTGCCTATTACTAGTTCTCCTAGTACTCATATTACTACACTGGGACTTCACTGTTTTCCCACCAAAACCTATACCACTAACTATTCCTAGTTTAAAATCCTAACAGCTCCCTCCATTGCAGTTGCCAGTGCCCCCACCCCACACCTAGATAAGTAAACCCCATCCCTGGCATACATGTCATTTCTGCCATAGAAGAGGTCCCAGTTGTCAGTGAATGTTACTGCATTTTCCTTACAGTATTTGCCCAGTCAGCAATTGACACCAATTGCCCTGGACAGCCATTCATTTCCAACTCCTCTCCTTGGCAAAATACCACACATGACAGGGTTCCCACCCTTCCTCCTAATTATATCTGTTGCTGACCTATACCTGCTAATCAGGTCCTCACTCTTATGTCTGCCAACATCGTTGCCTCCAGCAATGAGACAGATAATAGGATTGCTCCCATTACCTCTCATGATGTCACTTAAATGGCTAACAATATCCTCCATCCCAGCCCCAGGAAAGCAAACCCTCTGTCTCCTACTCTTGACCTTCAAGCAGAACGCCCTATCCATGTACCTAACCTGGCTATCCCTTACAACAATAATCTTACGTTCCTTGGTGTCGTTTGTGATGACGTTCCCAGTAGTCGACTCACATTCGTCGGGTAGCACGGAGAATGCATTAGATGTTTTCACAACAGTTTCCACAGCAGTTTCTTTCTTCTTCATTGTTTCTACCTTTCCATTCGTCGTCTTGATCGTCAACTTCTTTCCATGCTGTCAAGCCACTGTCCAGGTTCTCTTCTTGACCTGAGGACTCAAAACAGGTGGACTGCTTCGAATTCTCTTGTTTTCCTCAGTCAATCACCGTATCTCCATCTTCACTACCCTCAATTCTTCCTTCATCTGCTGGTAAAGAAATCACAATTTAGTTTATTACCTTTGTAAATTGTGACTTCATTACCTTTGTAACTTGCTCAGCTATCAAAACTTTGAGGCCCAGTCTCTGGACCCATTATGTACCTCTGTAATCTTTTGACTACCGCCCACAGGATGGGTATGGGGTGCATAATAAAGATATTAAACTAACTAAAAAGTTGCTCGATGGAGGGCATCTTGATTCAGTCCAAGGAGAGTACACTAACGTCCTCACTGAGCTAAGTACACGTCACCACTGACATGGTGGAAGATGGGTATTAATATAGGGGATATAAATAAGAACATAAGAAATGAGGAGCATTCCAGCAGGCCTGCTAGGCCATACTAGGCAGGTCTTTCACAGTCCATCTCACTAACAGAATATTTGCCCAACTCAGTTTTCAATTCTACCCAAGGAACAAGCTTTGATAATTCTATTAACTAATGACGTATAAAGCTGAAGTATAACAGCTGGACTTCTGTTGCTTACTCTTCTTGATATAAGAACTTAAGAAAGGAGGAACACTGCAGCAGGCCTGTTGGCCCATACTAGGCATGTCCTTCACAATCCATCCCACTAACAAAACATTTGTCCAGCCCAATTTTCAATGCCACCCAAGAAATAAGCTTTGATAACTCTATCCACTCGTATCCAAGTCCCACTCAAATCCAACCCGTCTCACTCGTGTATTTATCCAACCTAAATTTGAAACTACTAAAGGTTTTAGCCTCAATAACCCAACTAGGTAGACTGTTCCACTCATAAACTACCCTATTTCCAAACCAATACATGTACTTACTTGTATCCTTTCTAAATCTAAACTTGTCTAATTTGAATCCATTATTGCGGGTTGTCTCTTAGAGAGATATCCTTAAGACCATATTAATATCCTCTTTATTAATACCCATCTTCCATTTGTACACTTCGATCATGTCACCCCCTCATTCTTCGTCTTATAAGTGAATGTAATTTAACCCTTTGAGGGTCGACAGGCCCTCTCCGAGACTCGTTCTCAGGGTCGGCCAAATATAAAAAAGAAAAAAAAAAAATTTGTCTTATGAAAAGATAGAGAATCTTTTCCCGATCATAATGACACCAAAATTATGAAATTTGATGGAAAACTTACGGAATTATGCTCTTGCGAAGTTAGCGGTCTCGGCGATTTTGCCCACTTTGAGCCCCATTTTCGGCCAATTCCACTGCACTAGTCGACAAAAAACATGAATATTTCGCTAGAACTCCATTTTTTCTATCGAATGAGTGCAAGAAACCATCTATTTACCAATTTCAACTATCCAGTACAGTGGTCAGAATTTAGCAATTTTGCCAATTTCACACAAATTTCAAAAGATGCCAATTTCCGAATAGGGTCCAGAATAAACAAGAAAGACATTCCTGGCACTAAAATGACATTTCCTTTGTTCATTAGTCACGTCTCAAGGCCCCTCTTACATTCTTTTGCTTTCCACTTTGAATTTTTATTCTCACAAAAAATAGAAGATTTTCTGTTATGCAGACTACTGCATTAGTGTAAAAAATGGTATAAATAATATTGGCACACTTGCAAAAGAATATTAGACTCACCAGTTGACGTGTATTGGATGCTTGGCATGATTTGTTTACTTTTGAACTTTGGTAAAAATCGAACATTTCTGCTACTTTGAGCTCAATTTCAAGGTACTTGTCATTGTAAAACCAGTCAAAATCATCTCAATTTCTGTAATATGTATTCCATTCTATAAAATGAGACCAAGAAAACTAGAATACAACAATAAATACCATACGAAAATACAGTGCAAAGTCGCTGTTTTATTCCAAAAAAACGGTCAAAGTCTTTTTTTCTCATTATGCACTGTGTGCTGCAGGATTTTTTTTATACTGTGCACACTGACCACATAGACCCATTCTTTCATATGTAGGCCTACCAGCTTTCTCTCACTAGATTTGAGGGCGCTAGAATTTAGGCGTTCTAGTACGTCAAAAACCCTGGGTCGTAAGCCGTACTAGTACGGCCAAAGCCCTCAAAGGGTTAAGGGACTTCAATCTCTCTTCATAAGGATGATTTCTAATGCTATGTATTAATTTAGTCATTCTACGCTGAATGTTTTCTAACGAATTTATGTCCATTCTGTAATATGGAGACCAGAACTGAGCTGCATAATCTAGGTGAGGCCTTACTAATGATGTATAAAGAACATAATAGAGGAACACTGCAGAAGGCCTACTGGCCCATACAAGGCAGGTCCTTATCAAAATGACCTCTACCCAAAGCTACCCAAGAATTTACTCCCATACCCAATGACACAAATCAAACCCAGCCCCTCCCACTCACATATTTCTCCAATCTCTTTTTAAAGCTACCCAAAGTTCTAGCCTCGATCACCCTACTAGGAGGATTGTTCCATGCATCCACAACTCTGTTAGAAAACCAGTACTTACCTATGTCCTTTCTAAATCTAAATTTATCAACTTAAATCCATTATTTCTGGTTCTTACCTGGTTCGACACCCTCAGTACCTTATTAATATCTCCTTTGTTTATGCCCGTCATCCACTTATACACTTCAATGATATCTCCGATCATTCAACATCTCTCCAGAGTGGAGATTTAAGACTAAGTCTATCTTCATACGGGAGATTCCTTACATTGTAAATCATTTTAGTTATTCTTCTCTGTATGTTCTCCAATTATTATTATTATAATCAAGGGGGAAGCGCTAAACCCATAGGATTATACAGCGCCTGGGGGGGGGGATGTGGAAGGCATTCAGGCTTAATTTGGGGAACTGGAGCACAGATCCAATTCCCTAAATCAAAAGCCTCTCACCAACATCAAGGAACCTTTCGTGAGGGGATGTTCTATAATGAGTCTATATCCATCCTGTAGTAAGGAGATCAAAACTGAGTGGCATAATCTAAATGAGGCCTCACTATTGATGTATAGAGCTGTAAAATAACTTATGTACTTCTGTTACTTATACGTCTTGAGATAAATCCTAGTAATCTGTTAGCCTTGTTGCGCACACCAAGGCACTGCTGTCTTGGTTTTAGATTTCTGCTTACCATGACTCCCAAGTCTTTTTCACATTCTGTATGATCAAGCTCTACTTCACCTAGTTTATAGCTTCAAAGGTTATTTCATTACCAAGGACTAGTACCTTACACTTATCCACATTAAACTTCATCTGCCATTTTCAGATCAAGACATTAATTTGTCCAAATCCTCCTGGAGTTCATTGCTATCCTCCTCAGAATGTATTATACGGCCTGTCTTTGTATCATCAGCAAATTTACTAATGTCACTCGTAATCCCTTCATCAAGGTCATTAATGTAAATTATGAACAAGAGAGGGCCTAAAACTGATCCTTGTGGAACGCCACTAGTTACTAATCCCCATTCAGATTTGACCCCATTAATGGAAACTCTGCTCTCTGTTGGTAAGCCATGCTTCTATCCATGCTAGAACTTTACCTACTATACCATGAGCTGCAACTTTTCTTAAGAATCTCTTGTGAGGTACTTTATCGAAGGTTTTACTAAAATCCAAATAAACAATATCATATTTTTTTTTATCACTGTCTACTGCCTCAAATGTTCTATTGAAGAACATCAGTAAATTTGTCAGGCAGGAATGACGTCTTGTGAACCCATGCTGAGATTCATTAGTCAAATTATGTTCAAGGTGACTTCTAATAATGTCAGCTATAATTGATTCTAATAACTTGCCCACTATAGATGTCAGGCTTATTGGACTGTAATTTGAAGGAGTGGACTTATCCCCTGATTTGAATATAGGAACCACATTAGCCATCTTCCACATCTCGGGCACAACACCAGTTAGGATGAATTCATTAAACACGCTCATTAATGGCTGACTAAGCTCCATCTTGCATTCCTTACGTACCCGGGAAAACAACTCGTCAGGTCCCAGGGACTTACTATGCTTCAGTTTGTCTGTTTGATAACCATGTCCGTTGTGACAGTTATATTAGATAATTTGAATTCGTCAGGAACTGAATACAGGTCTCCCTCAACATTCGCGAGGGTTAGGGGATCAAGATCCTTGTTGCGAATGTTGAAATATCGTGAATGTTTGGTGCCCCAATATATTGTAGGGAAATATAATACAGTACTGCAGGGAAATATAATACAATACTGCTTCCTTAATTTGTTGAACCATGAACAATCATAAAATACATGAAAATGTCGTAAATTGTACTAAATACCTACATGTTATTTAATACCACTGCCTCCACCAATGCCTCTACCACTTCCTCAACCACTGCGAGTCCCTGCTACCCTCCCTCTGACCCCTGCAACTGGCAGCCAGCCCTCCCACCAATGTGTGGTGAGTGTTTTGTTTGTTCATTATTTGCTATTAAATAATGTAAACCCATTCATGACTGCATATTGGAATGGCTATTTGGACAGATATTGGACAGTGACATCATGTGTTTACTCTTGAACACAGCAAAGAATCAAACATTTCTGCTACTGCTAATAATAACAATAGTAATAATAATAATAATTACGATAGAATTGAAGGAAATTGTACAAAAAATACGAGGGAGTGGTTGACACATTGTCAGTGTGGCTTTGTTTATGCTGGAGTGAGCATTAGTCTCCGTGCTCTTCCAAACATTTCACAATAATTCATTGTGTTTGGTGCTTGTAGGTTGAGTGCGACTGGAGTGGTTGAGGCAGTGGTTGAGGCAGTGGTTGAGGCAGTGGTTGAGGCAGTGGTTGAGGCAGTGGTTGAGGCAGTGGTTGAGGAAGCGGTTGAGGCAGTGGGTGAGGCAGCGGTTGAGGCAGCGGTTGAGGCAATGGTAGAGGCAGCGGTTGAGGCAGTGGTATTTAATAACATGTATGTTATAAATAATAATAGTACACATTATTAATAACATGTATTATTATTATTATTAATAACATGTATGTTATTAACCCTTCGACTGTCGCAACCCCCAATCCTGAGGTGTCTCCTGGTGTCGCAGAATTTAAAAAAAAAAAAATTATTTTTTCTTAAGAAATGATAGAGAATCTTTTCCCAATTGTAATGACACCAAAAAAACGAAATTTGATGGAAAACTGACGGAATTATGCTCTCGTTAAGTTAGCGACCTTGGCAATATTTACAAATCGGCGATTTCGCCCACTTTGAGCCCTATTTTCGGCTAATTCTATTGTTCCAGTCGACCAAACTCATGGCTATTTCTTTAGAACTCAGTTTTTTTCTATCGAGTGAGTACAAGAAAATGCCCATTTACCAATTTCAACTACCCAATAACATGTTCAGAAATTTGCAATTTGGCCAATTTCACGAAAATTAAAAAATATGACAATTTCAAAATAAGGTCCAGAATGAACAATGCAGACATTCCTTGCTCTAAAATAGCATTTTCTTTGCTCATCAGTCATGTCTCCAGGCCCCTCTGATATTACTCTTGCTTTCTATTTTGAATTTTTATTCAAAAAAAAAATAGAAGACTTACTATTATGCAGACTTCTGCAATACTGTAATAATTGTATAAATAACATCAACCCATTCTTGACTGCATATTAGAATGGCTAGTTGGACATTTATTGGACAATGGCATCATTTGTTTACTTTTGAACATTGGCAAAAATCAAACATTTCCCCTACTTTGAGCTCCATTTCTAGGTTCTTTTTATAGTAAAATCAGTTAAAATCACCTCTATTTCTATAATATGTTTTCCATTTTATCAAATGAGACCAAGAAAAAGAGAATACAACCATAAATACTATACGAAAATAGACCACAAAGTCGGCATTTTTTTTTCTCATGCACTGCGTGCTCCAGGATTTTTTTTATATGGTGCACACTGACTACACAGACCCATTCTCTCACATGTGGGCCTTCCAGCTTTCTCCTGCTTGATTTGAAGCCGCTAGAATTTATGAGTATATATACGTTAATCACGGTACCTCGTAAGACGTATACAGGAAGGCCCCACTTATACGGCTGGTTAGGTTCCAGGCTACCGCCGTAAAGCGGAAACCGCCGTAAAGTGGAAACCGCCGTAAAGTGGAACACCCTTTTTTTCCACTTACAAATGCATACAAACACTAGATAACAAGTTTACACTAACATATATTAAGTTAGCAATAGAACCAGGCATCAAAAAACAATAAAAAGTACAATACACACATAGTGCACTCATTACTTACCTTAAAATATTTATAGTCTTAATCTAGGGTGTGACAAGTAGTGAGTCAAGTGTGGTATGTATGGTATTACCATACCAGTAAGATAAAGCATCCCAGAGCGATGTATATACAGTTCACTCATTACTTACCTTAAAATATAGGGTGAGATGAGTAGTATTTATTGTAAAAAATAAAGTGTCAGCCAGGCTACCATACCAGGCCAACCCACCCACACATATATTCTATGATATTTAAGCATCCCAGAGCGATAAAATGTATATACAGTTCACTCATTACTTACCTTAAAATATTTGTAGTCTTAATGTAGGGTCAGGAGTAAGTAAATGAGATAAAACGAATAAATGAGAGAGAGAAAGAATGAGTGCATGAGAGAGTACAGGCGCAGAGTTATGTAAACAAACCAGGCGAAGGTAAGTTTTGTAAACAAACAAAGTGTACACGTCTGGTTTGTGTACAAGTTACATTGTGTACAGGTTGTCTCTACATTGATATGGTAGAATAAATAAAGAAGAACACTCCCATTCTCATGTAACATCATTTTAAGAAGAAATGATGCTCTGAGTGAAGGCAATGGAAATAAGTCACTCTGTCTGACTTTTTTGGGTTATCCTAGGTTCTCTACACATATGTTGTTATGTATGATAATCTATGTAACTGTATTTGTGTATACCTGAATAAACTTACATACATACGAAAGGAATAATTTTCTACAGTTACCCCCAGTAACACATTTTCTCTTATGTTAGATTAGAGAAAATGTTATTCTTGGCATCACTTGTACAAGTTATCTGGCTACAACATCTCATACTTATGTTTATTTATTATATTGTAGGGTGTATTTATCATCTTTTTATGTTATGTATCGTGTTTATTATATAATTTTGAAAAAATATCATGGATGGATTAATGAAAATGTGTATATTAATGTAATATACAACATTTAATAAGACTCGGTGATTATTATTATTATTATTAGCATTTCTAATATGGCGTCACTTGTGCAAGTCGTCTGCTACCACATCTCATATTTATGTTTATTTATTCTATTGTGGGGTGTATTTATCATCTTTTTATGTTATGTATCATGTTTATTATATAATTTTGAAAAAATATCATAGATGGATTAATGAAAATGTGTATTTAACGTAATATACGACATTTAAATGAGACGATGATTATTATTATCATTACTAATATGACGTCTGGAGACATAAGACACTTACCAATTTTAATGTGTACCTGCATGCCAGCACAGTATGTAAGTTTATTTAAGTACAGGTATACATAAGTATAATTATCACTTCTAGTGCCAACCCTGTGGTAAAAAGGGTGAGAATTAGTATGGAAATTAAGAAAGATTTTGAAGGGTTTGGGGCTAACCCTGAGAAGCCTATGCCAGTTGTGGAATCCATTGTGCCTACTTCAAAGATTAAGGAAATGTGTGCAGAGTGGTTTGAACTGCAAACCTTTATAGATGAAAATCACCCTGACACAGCTGTTGCAAGCCGTGCTTGTGACTATTTCAATGACAATGTTATGGCCCATTTTAGGAAAGTCTTGAAGAAACGGGAGGTACAGAGCTCTATGGACAGATTTGTTGTGCGACAGAGGTCCAGTGACTCTGAAGCTGGTCCTAGTGGCATTAAAAGAAGAAGGGAAGTAACCCCAGAAAAGGACTTGCTACCTCAAGTCCTAATGGAAGGGGATTCCCCTTCTAAACAGTAAGAAGATAATGCTCTCCCCTCCTCCCATCCCATCAATCATCACCAGATCTTCAATAAAAGTAAGTGTCATGTAATTGTGCATGCCTTTTTCAGTTTGTGTGTATTAAAATTAACATTTCATGTGGTAAAAAAAAATTTTTTTCATACTTTTGGGCGTCTTGCACGGATTAATTTTATTTCCATTATTTCTTATGGGGAAAATTAATTCGCATAACGATTATTTCGCATAACGATGAGCCCTCTTGCACGGATTAAAATCGTTAACCGGGGGTCCACTGTATATATAAAATATGAAATAACTTTTAAAAACATTTGAAATTTTGGAGTTTCCAGACAAAATGGAGAGACTTAGTGCTTACTGAGCTCACGAAGAATGTAAACAAACAAGGTGGGGCGCGGTGACCGTATTAGAAAGTCAGGTGGGGGGAGCCGTATAGCGAGTTTTGGTCATAATTTGAAATGACCGTATTAGCGGAACGCCGTAAAGTGAAACGCCATAAAGCGGGGCCTTCCTGTATATACGGCCGCATCAGTCAAAGGGTTAAATACCACTGCCTCAACTGCTGCCTCACCCACTGCCTCAACCGCTGCCTCAATCGCTGCCTCAACCGCTGCCTCTACCATTTCCTCAACTGCTGCCTCACCCACTGCCTCAACCGCTTCCTCAACCACTGCCTCAACCACTGCCTCAACCGCTTCCTCAACCACTGCCTCAACCACTTCCTCAACCACTGCCTCAACTGCTTCCTCAACCACTGCCTCAACCGCTTCCTCAACCACTGCCTCAACCACTCCAGTCGCACTCAACCTACAAGCATCAAACACAATGAATTATTGTGAAATGTTTGGAAGAGCACGGAGACTAATGCTCACTCCAGCATAAACAAATCCACACTGGCGATGTGTCAACCACTCCCTCGTATTTTTGTACAATTTCCTTCTTCAATTCTATCGTATTTATTATTATTACTGTTGTTATTATTAGCAGTAGCAGAAATGTTTGATTCTTTGCTGTGTTCAAGAGTAAACACATGATGTCACTGTCCAATACCTGTCCGAATAGCCATTCCAATATGCAGTCATGAATGGGTTTACATTATTTATACTGTAGTTTAATAGCAAATAATGAACAAACAAAACACTCACCACCCAGTGGTGGGCGGGAAACTTAAACATAATTTGGCAGCTGGGAATTTGGCGGCTGGAAATTCGTGAATGTGTGAAGCCCGCGAAAGTTGAAAACACGAATGTTGAGGGAGACCTGTAATTGTTAATTTCTGGAATCTCATTTATGTCTTCCTGTGTATAGACTGACAAAAAATAGTCATTAAATAAGGAACACATTTCCAGTTTGTTATCCATCAGCTGTCCATTCCCAATTTTCAGAGGTCCTACTTTTTCCTTCTCCTTCGTCCTATACACTTGAAAGAACCCCTTTGGTGAAAGGGGTTCAAGGCCTTATTTATATCCCTTTTACTGATACCCATCTTCCACTTATGCACTTCGATGATGTCTCCCCCTCATTCTTCGGAAAAATGCTCTCATGGATCGAGTCATGGCTCACAGACAGGAAGCAGAGTGTGTGCATAAATGGGGTTAAATCCGAGTGAGGATCTGTAACAAGTGGCATTCCACAGGGATCAGTTTTGGGCCCGTTGTTGTTTATAATATATATCAATGATCTTGATGAGGGAATTACAAGTGATATGAGCAAATTCGCCGATGACAAAGATAGGTAGGATAATTGATTCAAACATAGATATCAGGGAACTTCAGGAGAATTTAGACAAACTCAGTACCTGGTCAGAAAAGTGGCAGATGCAGTGGTGACCTGTACTTAGCAAGTGGGGCCCTACTGTATAGGCAGGAAGAGGTGGTGGTAGTAGTAGTAGTAGTAGTACAAGAATGGTATATAATACCGACAAGATGAAATTAAGACACATGCGCAACACCCAGGCACCTCTATCGTAGACGCTTCGCCATCCAGCCAGCCACTGGATGGCGAAACGTCCACAACAAAGACACCCAAATGCCGCACATGTGTCTTAATTTCATCAGTAGTAGTAGTAGTAGAAGAGGTAAACGTAATTTCTTCTCTCCCAAACTCTCTACTCCTGGGAACTCTTCTATCCTCTGCCTTCCCTACATTTCCGGTCTTTCTAATCTCAACAATTCTCTCCGTCCCTTAGACATCAAGCTTACCTTCCGCCAGACTAACACTCTTCGCACTGATCTCGTTCATACCTCTCCTCCCTCTACAGATGTTCCTGGTGTCTACTCTATTTCTTGCTCCTCCTGTCCTCTTCAATACTTCAGAGAAACTGGTCAATCTCTTTCTGACAGACTTAGGGAGCACAAAAATAGTGTTAGGCTTGCCGACACTAACAATGCTCTTTTCTGTCACGTCAGAGATCATAGCCATCCTATTGACTGGTCTTCTGCTAAAACTGTCTTCCCTACTTCCAACTTGAACAGTCGCTGTCTTGTTGAATCCTCTCTAATACACAACTTTCCTTGTATGAATCTTAGCCCTGGCCTCGTCTCTGTAGATGCCTTCCTCTCCCACTACATGTAAAATGCTCCAAACTTCAGAACACCCGTGACTTAACCTGACTCCTCATTTTTTCTCTTTCTTTTTCTTTCTTCTTTCTTTTTCTTTTTCTTTCTTTTTCTTTTTCTTTCTTTTTCTTTCTTTCTTTTTCTTTCTTTTTCTATTTCTTTCTTTCTTTTTCTTTTTCTTTCTTTCTTTTTCTTTCTTTCTTTTTCTTTTTCTTTTTCTTCTTCTCCCTCTTCCCCTTTCCTCTTTCCTTTTTCTCCTTTGGGTTGTCTTTCTCTCTTCTGTCTCGTGTTTCTGTTCCTTCTTCATTTATTTCACCACTTCCCCTTTCACGCACCTCTGTGCGCTTGCTCTCCCTCTGTGGGCACCTAGCTCCCTTGCAGTGCTCCCCTTCCTTTGTATTTGACTGGCTCGTCCTCCTTATTCCCCACTTCTACCACTACCTCTTCTACTGCTACTACTGATGAAACTAAGACACATGTGCGGCGTCTGGGTGTCTTTGTTATGGACGTTTCACCATCCAGTGGCTGGCTGGATGGCGAAGCGTCTATGATAGAAGTGCCCGGGTGTTGCGCATGTGTCTTAATTTCATCTTGTCGGTATTATATACCATTCTTGTACTACTACTACTACTGCTACTACTACCACCGCTACTACTACCATCACCTCTTACTGCCTATATATAGACGTCCTGCTCCACTTCTGGTTAGTGTGACTTTGTAAATGGTCCAAGTCGGACCGAAACGTCGTCGTAAGCTTCTCTCTCTTATGTGTGGGTTATTTGTACATCAAATCTCTGTCCCAGACTTTCGCTTGGCCGATTCCATGGGACTGAAAAATTACCTGGGTGGGCTAAATTGGAATAACCTGATTATGGGTCAGGTAGGTGATCTTGGTTGCCAGTATGACATTTTTCAGAGCATAGTTCTAGCTGCCCGGACAACTTTTGTTCCAAGTAGGGAAATTAGATCTAACAAAAATGATCCCAAATGGATGAACAATGGATTAAAACATCTCGTTGGTCAAAAGAGAGGCATATACAGGCGTATCAAAAGAGGGAATGGGCAGTTAAGAAATCATTATATTCAATTAAAGAGAGAAATAAAAAAAGGAATAAGAAAAGCAAAAAGGGATTATGAGGCTAAGGTTGCAAGGGATTCGAAGACTAACCCAAAAGGGTTATTTCAGGTATACAGAAGTAAGATTAGGGACAAGATAGGCCCACTTAAGAGTAACTCTGGTCAGATCACTGACAGTGATAAGGATGTGTGTGAAATTTTCAATACCTACTTCCTCTCAGTTTTTACCCAGGAAAATACTAGCGAAATTCCTTAAATAATAGATTATGTAGAACAGGACGATAATAAACTATGCATGATTGTGGTAACCTGTGACATGGTCCTCAGACAAATTGAGAAATTAAAACCTAACAGATCCCCAAGCCCTGATGAACTGTTTGCAAGGGTGTTAAAGGAATGTGAAGAGGAACTTAGCATACCTTTGGCTAATCTTTTCAACATATCACTACAAACTGGCATAGTGCCAGACAAGTGGAAAATGGCAAATGTTATACAGAAGGGCCCCGCTTTATGGTGTTTCACTTTACGGCATTCCGCTAATACGGTCATTTCAAATTATGACCAAAACTCGCTATATGGCTCCCCCCACCTGACTTTCTAATACGGTCACCGCGCCCCACCTTGTTTGTTTACATTCTTCGTGAGCTCAGTAAGCACTAAGTCTCTCCATTTTGTCTGGAAACTCCAAAATTTCAAATGTTTTTAAAAGTTATTTCATATTTTATATATACTCTGATAATTATACTTATGTATACCTGTACTTAAATAAACTTACATACTGTGCTGGCATGCAGGTATACATTAAAATCAGTAAGAGTGTCTTATGTCTCCAGACGTCATATTAGTAATGATGATGATAATCATCGAGTCTCATTTAAATGTCGTATATTACGTTAAATACACATTTTCATTAATCCATCTATGATATTTTTTCAAAATTATGTAATAAACATGATACATAACATAAAAAGATGATAAATACACCCCACAATAGAATAAATAAACATAAATATGAGATGTGGTAGCAGACTTGCACAAGTGACGCCATATTAGAAATGCTAATAATAATAATAATAATCACCGAGTCTTATTAAATGTTGTATATTACGTTAATATACACATTTTCATTAATCCATCTACGATATTTTTTTCAAAATTATATAATAAACACGATACATAACATAAAAAGATGATAAATACACCCTACAATAGAATAAATAAACGAAAATATGAGATGTGGTAGCCAGATAACTTGTACAAGTGATGCCAAGAATAACATTTTCTCTAATCTAACATAAGAGAAAATGTGTTACTGGGGGTAACTGTAGAAAATTATTCCTTTCGTATGTATGTAAGTAAGTTTATTCAGGTATACACAAATACAGTTACATAGATTATCATACATAACAACATATGTGTAGAGAACCTAGGATAACCCAAAAAAGTCAGAGTGACTTATTTCCATTGCCTTCACTCAGAGCATCATTTCTTCTCAAAATGATGTTACATGAGAATGGGAGTGTTCTTTATTTATTCTACCGTATCAATGTAGAGACAACCTGAACACAATGTAACTTGTACACAAACCAGACGTGTACACGTCGTTTACAAAACTTACCTTCGCCTGGTTTGTTTACATAACTCTGCGCCTGTCCTCTCTCATGCACTCATTCTTTCTCTCTCTCATTTATTCGTTTTATCTCATTTACTTACTCCTGACCCTACATTAAAACTACAAATATTTTAAGGTAAGTAATGAGTGAACTGTATATACATTTTATCGCTCTGGGATGCTTAAATGTAATAGAATATTATGTGTAGGTGGGTTGGCCTGGTATGGTAGCCCGGCTGACTACCATACATACCACACTTGATTTTTTACAATAAATACTACTCATCTCACCCTATATTTTAAGGTAATTAAGGTAATTAATCAGGCCTAATAAAAATACTAATGATGCTATTATACACATGCTAGAACATATATACACTGCAATAGAGAAAAAAGAAGTCCCACTGGGGATCTTCATTGACTTACGTAAAGCTTTTGATACAGTTGACCATGACTTGCTCCACGTAAAATTGTCACACTATGGTATAAGAGGGCACTCCCTCAACTACCTCAAGTCATACCTCAGCAACAGAAGCCAATATGTGTATGCAAATGGGGCAAACTCCTCTGCACAACCAATTACAGTTGGTGTCCCACAGGGAAGTGTCCTTGGCCCTCTTCTCTTTCTCCTATACATAAATGACCTACCAAATGCTTCGCAATTACTCAAACCCACACTATTTGCAGATGACACTACATACGTCTTCTCCCACCCGAGCTCAGTCACGCTAGCCAATACTGTAAATACCGAATTACAGAAAATATCTACCTGGATGAGAACTAACAAACTTACACTAAACATTGACAAAACCTACTTCATTCAGTTTGGTAACAGAGCTACAGATGTCCCTCTTAACATAATGATAAACGGATCACCTATCACAAAGCTAACAGAGGGAAAATTCTTAGGAATCCACCTTGATAATAGACTCAAATTTCATACACATATACAACAAATTTCTAAGAAAATTTCCAAAACTGTAGGCATACTATCGAAGATACGGTACTGTGCTCCACAGTCAGCCCTCCTGGCCCTATATCACTCTCTTATTTACCCCTATCTCACCTATGGAATTTGTGCATGGGGCTCAACAACAAGTAACCATCTCAGACCACTAATTACCCAACAAAAGGCTGCAGTTAGAATAACAAATTCTCACTATAGGCAGCACACTCCACCAATATTCAATACACTAAACCTCCTCACCATACAAAACATCCATACTTACTACTGCACCTATTACATACATAGAACACTTAACTCTGATATTAACCCTCCCCTCAAACATCTCCTTGCCAACCTCAACAGAACACATGACCATAACACAAGGCACAGATCACTCTTTGATGTTCCTCGTGTCCATCTCACACTATGTAAAAACTCAATGCACATAAAAGGCCCTAAAATCTGGAATTCATTACCTGTAAATATAAAAGAAACACTACCTGTTTATAAATTCAAGTCTCTTCTCAAAGATCACTTACTCACCCAAAACCAAATAAATACT
This sequence comes from Cherax quadricarinatus, assembly GCF_038502225.1. NCBI lineage: Eukaryota > Metazoa > Arthropoda > Malacostraca > Decapoda > Parastacidae > Cherax > Cherax quadricarinatus. The sequence goes on along the minus strand of NC_091300.1, from coordinate 38,607,009 downwards.
GAATAACTGAACCTTATAAATTGTATATCTTAAATGTTTCTCACAATTATATCACATAAATGTTAAACCTAAAACCCAATCTAACTTTATTATTTTTTAAATACACTACCTAACAGAATACTCCATTCTACTGAATGTACAACAATGCATACAACCATATGACCTGTCTTTGTAATACTCACTTGTGCTTTATAGTAACCTGTTTACATTAATGTTTTATCACTGATTTCATCATTGCTTAGTTAATCTTAAGTTAATTTTAAGCCAGCCCGTAATGCTATGCATAGTATAAGTGGCTTTGGCATACTGCTCTTACCTGTATTTGTTGTACCTCTGTATGTGTGCTCAAATTTTTAAATAAATAAATAAATAAATAAATGAGTGAACTGTATATACATTTTATCGCTCTGGGATGCTTAAATATCATAGAATTGTATGTGTGGGTGGGGTGGCCTGGTATGGTAGCCTGGCTGACTACCATACATACCACACTTGATTTCTTACAATAAATACTTGTCTCACCCTAGATTAAGACTATAAATATTTTAAGGTAAGTAATAAGTGCACTATGTGTGTATTGTACTTTTTTATTGTTTTTTGATGCCTGGTTCTATTGCTAACTTAATATATGTTAGTGTAAACTTGTTATCTAGTGTTTGTATGCATTTGTAAGCGGAAAAAAAGGGTGTTCCACTTCACGGCGGTTTCCGCTTTACGGCGGTAGCCTGGAACCTAACCAGCCGTATAATTGGGGCCCTCCTGTCCCTATTTACAAGGCAGGTGAAAGGTCCTTAGCTTCGAACTATAGACTAATAAACCTTACCTCCATAATGGGTAAATTTATGTAATCAGTAAATGCTGAAGCAATTTGTAGCCATCTTAACAGGCATAAATTGATTAATGAATCTCAACACGGTTTTATGAAGGGGGGTTCCTGTCTTACTAATTTATTAACTTTTTTCACTAAGGCATTTGAGGAGGTAGATCATGGTAATTAATATGATATGGACTTCAATAAGGTTTTTGATAGAGTTCCACATCAAAGGCTATTGAGGAAACTTAAGGCACACGGAATAGGGTAGAGGCATGGCTGACGAATAGGCAGCAGAGAGTTTGCATAAATGGTGAGAAATCAGAATGGGGGCACGTCACAAGCAGTGTTCTGCTGGGGTCAGTGTTGGGATCTTTGTTGTTCACAATTTACATGAACAACATAGATGAGGGAATTAATAGCGACATAAGTAAATTTGCTGATGGCACCAAAATAGGCCATCCAATTCTTTCTAATGATACTAGAACACTCCAGGATGATTTGAATAGACTGATGCAATGGTCGGAGAAGTGGCAGATGCAGTTTAATATAGACAAATGCAAAGTACTAAATGTTGGACAGGAAAATAACCATGCCGCATATAAACTAAATAATATATATTTTAATGCTACTGATTGTGAAAAGGATTTAGGAGTTCTAGTTAGCAGTAATCTAAAACCAAGACAACAGTGCATTAGTGTTCACATTGAAGCTAACAGAATCCTTGGTTTCATATCTAGGAGTATAAATAATAGAAGTCCTCAGGTTGTTCTTCAACTCTATATATCCTTGGTTAGGCCTCATTTAGATTATGCTGCACAGTTCTGGTCATCGTATTACAGAATGGATATAAATGCACTGGAAAACGTAAAGAGGAGGATGACAAAGTTGATCCCATGTATCGGAAATCTTCCCTATGAGGATAGACTGAGGGCCCTGAATCTGCACTCTATCGAAAGGCGTAGAATTAGGGGAGATATGATTGACATGTATAAATGGAAAACAGGAATAAATAAATGGGATGTAAATAGCGTGCTCAAAATAACCAGCCAAGACAGGACTTGCAGCAATGGTTTCAAGTTGGAAAAATTAAGATTCAGGAAGGATATAAGAAAGTACTGGTTTGGTAATAGAGTTGTGGATGAGTGGAACCAACTCCCAAGTACAGTTGTGTAGTTTTAAAAATAGGTTAGATAAATACACGAGTGGATGTGAGTTGGACCTGACTAGCTTGTGCTACTAGGTCTGATGCTGTGCTCCTTCCTTAAGTGGAAGTGACCTGACTAGGTGGGTCATTGGGCTAATCCGGGGGGGGGGGGGGCATGGACCTGCGTTGCATGGGTCGGTGGGCCTGCTGCGGTGTTCCTTCTTTCTTGTGTTCTTATGAGTGGGTGTGGGTGGGTGTGAAATGGACCTGACTAGCTACTAGGTTGGACGCAGTGGTCCTCCCTTAACCCTTAAACTGTCCAAATCTAGATCTATGTTTTTTCAACATTTGAAAGTATGTAAATAAAGTAGATCTTTTCTTTTTTTACATTTGAAAACATGTAAAAAACTTTGATCTACATTTTTTTTTTTATTTTTGAAAATATGTAAAAAAAAAGTAGATCTGCTTTTGGAGCACTACGCATGTGAACATAGATCTGCTTGGACAGTTTAAGGGTTAAGTGACGTGTCTGAACTCACTAGGTCAAGGCATTGACTTAAGCCGGTGGGGAGAATTGGAGCTGCCTCGCATAGACCAGTAGGCCTGTTGCAGTGTTCCTCATTTCTTATGTTCTTATGAGGGCAAATATTCTGTTAGTGGGATGCATCTATGAAGGACCTGCTTAGTATGGGCCAACAGGCCTGCTCCAGTGTTCCTCCTTTCTTATGTTCTTATGTAATGGGATCAATCCTATTATCTGACTCGGTGCTGGAGGCAATGATGTAAGCAAGCATAGAAGTGAGAATTTAGTTAGAAGGTTCAGGATAGCAACAGACATAATTAGGAAGAAGGAGGGGCATCCTGTTATATGTGGCATTTTGCCAAGAAGGGGTGTTGGAAATGAATGGTTGTCCAGAGCAGTTGGTATTAATTGTTGGCTGGACAAACACTGTAAGGATAATGCAGTACCATTCATTGACAACTGGGATCACTTCTATGGCCGAAATGACATGTATGCCAGGGATGGGGCTCACTTATCCAGGGCAGGTGTGGGTTTTCTTGCTAGCTCAATTGAGGGGGTTGTTAGGACTTTAAACTAGGATTAATTTAGAAATGAAAAATAATGAGTATGGATATACAGTAGACCCCCACCTTACAATATTAATCTGTTCCTGAGAGCTCATCATATGGTGAAATTATCGTAAGGTGAATTAATTTTCCCCATAAGAAATAATGGAAATCAAATTAATCCGTGCAAGACACCACAAAATATGAAAAAAAAAAAATTTTTACCACATGAAATATTAATTTTAGTACACACAAACTGACACTTACCTTTATTGAAGATCTGGTGATGACTGATGGGATGGGAGGAGGGGAGTGTGTGGATGTTATTAACCCTTAAACGGTCCAAATGTATATATACGTTCACTCGCGGAGCGCCCCAAATTTTTTGAGAGAAAAAAAAAAATTTTTTTAAAAGGAAAAAAAGAGCATATGGTACCCAGGCATCAACAATTATTTTAATATGGCACACAGTGAGTGTTCACACCCATTCTCTCATTTCTAGGTGACTCAGGCTTATTGTGGCAATGTTGAATGAATGACAAAGAAAACGTATATATACGTTTGGGGCACTATGCTCGTGAACGTATATATATGTTTGGACCGTTGAAGGGTTAATGTTTAGAAGGGGAATCCCCTTCCATTAGGACTTGAGGTATCAAGTCCTTTTCTGGGGTTACTTCCCTTCTTCTTTTAATGCCACTAGGACCAGCTTGAGAGTCACTGGACCTCTGTCGCACAACATATCTGTCCATAGAGGCCTGTACCTCCCGTTTCTTTTTTATTTTTCTAGAGTGGTTCACAACATTGTCATTGTACAGGTTGCCAACACGGCTTGCAGTAGCTGTGTCAGGGTGATTTTCATCAAAGAAGGTTTGCACTTCAAGCCACTTTGCACACATTTCTTTAATCTTTGAAGTTGGCAACTTCTTCAATTTCTCTCTCCCCTCCTCTTAAACAGTTTCCTCAGGTATGGCCTCTTGCTGTTGAAGATGATCTTGCAGCTCATCAGTGGTTAGTTCTTCATTGTCCTCTTCCACATCCTTCCCACTAACCTCCAACCCCAAGGACTTCTCCCAATGCCACAATGGATCCCTCAACTGGCATACACTTCTCAGGGTTAGCCTGAAATCCTTCAAAATCCCTTTTGTCTAAACATTCTGGCCACAGTTTCTTCCAAGCAGAGTTCAAGGTCCTCTTAGTCACTCCCTCCCAAGCCTTACCTATAAGGTTTACACAACTGAGGATACTAAAGTGATCTTTCCAAAACTCTCTTCGAGTCAATTGAGTGTCTGAGGTCACTTCAAAGCATTTTTGAAACATAGCTTTTGTGTAGAGTGTTTTGAAGTTTGAAATGACCTGCTGGTCCATTGGCTGCAGGAGAGGAGTGGTATTAGGAGGCAAAAACTTGACCTTAATGAAGCTCATGTCCCCAGAAAGTCGCTCTGCCAAGTCTGAAGGATGACCAGGAGCATTGTCTAATACCAGGAGGCACTTAAGGTCCAATTTATTTTCCAGGAGGTAATCTTTCACAGTGGGGGCAAATGCATGGTGTAACCAGTCATAGAAAAAGTCCCTAGTGACCCATGCCTTACTGTTTGCCCTCCACAGCACACACAAATTAGCCTTGAGGACATTGTTTTGCCTGAACACACTGGGAGTTTCAGAGTGATACACCAATAAAGGCTTCACTTAGCAGTCACCACTAGCATTAGCACACATCAAGAGAGTAAGCCTGTCTTTCATAGGCTTATGTCCTGGGAGTGCCTTTTCCTCCTGAGTAATGTAGGTCCTGTTTGGCATTTTCTTCCAAAACAGGCCTGTTTCGTCACAATTAAACACTTGTTCAGGTTTCAGTCCTTCACTGTCTATGTACTCCTTGAATTCCTTCACGTACTTTTCAGCCGCTTTTTGGTCCTAACTGACAGCCTCACCATGCCTTATCACACTATGTATGCCACTACTATTCTTAAATCTCTCAAACCAACCTTTGCTGGCCTTAAATTCACTCAAATCACCACTAGTTGCAGGCATTTTTCTAATTAAATTGTCATGCAACTTCCTAGCCTTTTCACATATGATCGCTTGAGAGATGCTGTCTCCTGCTATCTGTTTGTTGTTTATCCACACCATAACAGTCTCTCAACATCTCTGAGTACTTGCGATCTCCTGTTCGAAAACAAAGTTGCACCTTTTGCAAGAACAGCTTCCTTGATTGCCGTTTTGTTGGCCACGATAGTAGCGATGGTTGATTGGGGTTTCGTGTACAACCTGGCCAACTCTGAGACATGCACTCCACTTTCGTACTTAGCAATTATCTCTTTCTTCATTTCCATAGTAATTTTCACCTTTTTTACCACAGGGTTGGCACTAGAAGCTTTCTGGGGGCCCATGGTGACTTATTTTGCAGGTACAATCACTTAAAACGCTGTGGTAATATGAAATGTTCCGATTGTATGCGTGGATGCGACCGCACTGGCTGGCTTGTAAACACTGGCACCCACGGGGCAGCTGAGGCGTGTTCAGGCCACACGGGACGTATCTCAATCGCGTGAGGGGAGTTTTTTAGCATGAGGTGAGGCAAAATTTTTGTGGTAAAATGTATCGTATGGTGGATTTAACGTAAGGTGATGCCATCATAAGGTGAGGGTCCACTGTATTGACTTAGGCATTGATATTATGAATCTTAATAGTACCAGTCATGGAGTAACTCTGGGTAATGATAATTTCAGAAATTGTGTAAAAGCAGAGGTGAATAGGAAAAATGTGCAGAAGAAAAAACATATGATGGTATTTTATGCTAACAGGCGAAGTGCAAGAAATAAAATTAATGAACTACATTTGGTAGCATGTGCTGGGAACTTTGATGTCATTGCCTTAACTGAAACCTGGTATGATTTAAAGAGTTGGGATATGATTGCTGAGTGTAATATTAAAGGATTTAAGTTGTTCCATGTGGATAGATGTAATGGGAAGGGGGGAGGAGTTGCATTATATGTTCGAGAAAATATTAATTGTTGCATAAAAACCGGTATAAAACTAGATGGAATAGTAACAGAATCTGTTTGGGTAGAGTTTGCAGAAGGTCAAGAAAAATTAATTCTAGGTGTAATATACTGACCTCCTGGCTTGGATCACGATAGAGGGAGACTTCTTTGGGACGAAATTGTTAGGGCTTCTAGACACACTAATGTAGTGATAGTACGGGATTTTAACTTTAGTCAAATTGACTGGAATCCTTTGACTGGTAATCTGGAGTCCAGTGGCTATGGAAACAGTTCAGTACTGTTTTCTGAAGCAGTGTGTAACAGAGCCTACCAGGGGTAATAATTTGCTCGACCTAGTCTTGTCAAATAAGGAAACACTCGTATATAATCTGGAGATTACTGAAGAGCTTGGTGCAAGTGACCACAAGTCTATCACTTTTAGCATTAACTGGGAATACAAGAATAATGGTAATACGGTAAAAAAAAAATCTCTGATTTTCGTTCTGCTGATTATAGTGGACTTAGGGAACACCTGTCTAATCTCGATTGGGGTTATCTAGCTAATATTTTTATTGACGATTATCATGCTTATGATTACGAAGGGATCTGCGTTTATGATTTTTTCTTAACCCTTTCAGGGTCACTAGGCCCTCTCAGAGACTTGTTCTCAGGGTCGCCAAAATTAAAAAAAAAATAATAATAATAATTTTTTCTTATGAAAAGATAGTTTTTTTTCTAAACATTATAGGCTAAATGAAAATTTTTTACCATCAGTACTTACTGAGATACAGAGGTGTGAAGTTGACAGAAAATGCCCCCTATATGGTAACATCACCGACTGCCGTCACCCGGTATTACTTTATTTTCTTTTTTAGGTACTGTTTTCTATTATTTTTTATTTTTTTTTTCCAAGTAACTTTTATGGCCTGTGAGACCAATATGAACACTATTTTATAAGTTTTTTCTCTTTATTTACTGCACAATAACTTCACAAACACTGTTGTCCTTATATTGTTTATAATTGTTGTTTACACACACAAACGATATAAAATGTTGTTTATTACTATTTTTCTATATTTTATATACACATATAGTCACTGGGAATGTTTCTAGAAGTTCTGCAGCCTGTGGAAGTCTTTGAAACATGGTGTCATGCACAGTGGTGTTTTACACTCCTCACACACAAAACGAGTGTCTCTGCATTGTTGTGGGCGTTTTTTTGTATGTGCACAGACGTAACACCTCTTCTGAGCCTTTTTCTTGAAAGCAGTAGCAGGCAGTTTTACTAGGAAGTGATCACCATGCTTCAGACGAGCAGGTAGTTGTTGATAATTTAGTGGGCGGTCTATTGCAGGTGTTGTTCCTTGGTACTTGAATACTATTTGTCTGATGACAAACAGAATTTGCCATATGGTGGTTTGTTTCTGGTCCTCAACTTATACATTATTATAAGCATTGAGCATGGAAATGTCCAGAAGATGGAAAAAGAGTTTTATGTACCACTTATAACTCTTGCGAGCACAATCAGCAAACCCAGTCTGCTTGTCACATTTGTCCACTGAGTGCATATTGAGGGTGTAGCCAATCACAGCTGCAGGTTTTAGAATGGGTTCATTGCTTTCTCTATGCTGCCTGCCAGTGTCTGCCATTTCATTAGGGTGAACTGATGACAACAGTGTGACATCTCATTTGTCATGCCACTGAAATGCCATGATGTCATTGGCAGCAAACGCCTGCACCTCACCTCTATGAGTGCCAGCGTCAAACCTGGGTATATGTTTACGATTTGCACGCACTGTGCCACACACATCTGTCATGTTCACTCGCAAAAAATCACTGAGTGAGGGGCTTGTGTACCAGTTATCAGTATATAATATATGCCCCTTACCAAGGTATGGTTCTATCATTGTTCTAACCACATCACCAGAGATGCCCAATAACTTCCTGGTATTTTGCAATGTATAACTTCCAGTGTACACAATAATATCCAATACCAGACCACTATAACAATCACAAAGCACAAACAACTTTTATACCAAAGCGTTTCCTCTTGCTTGGTATGTACTGCTTGAAAGAGTCTTTCTTTGAATAGAATCAAAGACTCGTCAATTACAAGCTTCCTGAAGGGACTGTGCTTATACACATGTGGCATAAGCATTATTGTGGCAAAGAAAAGATACATCTCAGCCACAGTTGTCTCCTTCCACTGGTGTAAACGTGATTTTGGTGAAAGTATTGTGTTTGCCATGGTTTACTCGTAGTATCTGTTGCTTTCCCTGACAATAATTTCCATCAGGGGTTCGTCAAAGAATAACTCGAAACATTCCAGTTCACTGGCATTGTTTCCCAGTGTACAACATGGCCGTATTCCACTTTGGCTTTCATCAAACTGGTGGGGATTTGGAACAAAATTGGCAGCTTCCTGCCAATCCCAGGTGTGGTCTGCTGGTGGGTACTGGACATGGACAGGTGGTTGTGGAGTTGGTGGTTGTTGAGATTGTGGTTGTGGAGGCTGGTATGGTGGGTGGGTGGGGGGTGGTGGCCTTTGATGTAGGTCAGCTGAGGCAGCAGCGTGGGTGGCAGCATGGCCCACTGCTGGTGCCTCACGGCCGGCACCACCACTACCACCATCATGCACATTTTCCATCCCAATTGCAACACTATCATCGTCATTTTCACTGTCTGTTACTGTTGTACAGCCACGGGATGTACTCCTAGATGTACTCCTTCCCCTTGGAATAGCATATGGCACGCTACCAGAGCGCATATATCGTCATATATACTAACGCTTCACTGGAGAATATTCCACTTCACTATTGGAACTGGTTTCAAGAGCTTGTAGTTCATATTCACTATCACTATCATCACCAATGCTCACATCTGAGTCCGAGATTTGGGAAAATAGGAGTGTCCTCTTTGATTCTGGTACAAATGAACGTGAACAAGACGGCCCAGCACCAGAGTTGGAAGGCTGAGGGTCGTCTGGGTTTTCCTCACTATTACCGATATTATGGTCATTAGTTTTGGTCACAACCTCGCCAGAACCTTGAAACTCATCTTCACTGGCACTTCCATCTGTATTAGAACTGTCACCAGGGAACAAAAGTGTCCCAATTCGCCAAGGAGTGAGGAGCTTCTTACCACAAGGCATGGTGAACAAGGTCTACTAAAATGCCATTCCCACAATGCGCCACTCGGTCCCAGATTTCTTTTCTACTGCGCACACCGACCACCGACCACACACACCCATTCTCTCACATCTAGGCCTACCAGCCTTTTCCCGCGAGATTTGAAGGCGCTAGAATTTATGCGTACTAATACGTCAAAAACCCTGGCGCATAAGCCATACTAGTACGGCCAAAACCCTGAAAGGGTTAATGTACACCCTGCTCAGAGTATATACATTCTCCGGAGAGAAATTAGGTCTAATAACGATCCCAAATGGGTTAACAGGAGGCTAAAGCATCTGTTAGGAGAGAAAAGGGGAATTTATAGGCACATCAGAAGAGGAGAGGTTAGCCTTACTGACCAATATGCTCAGCTTACAAGAGAAGTAAAAAAGGGGATTAGAAAAGGTAAACGTGACTATGAAATTAGAGTTGCTAATGAATCAAAGACCAATCCAAAGGGGTTCTTTCAAGTGTATAGGACAAAGGTGAAGGAAAAAGTAGAACCTCTGAAAATTGGGAATGGACAGCTGACGGATAACGATCCAGAAATGTGTTCCTTATTTAATGACTATTTTTTGTCAGTTTTTACACAGGAAGACACAAATGAGATTACAGAAATTAACAATTATTCAGTTCCTGATAAATTCAAATTAACTAATATTAATGTCACGAGGGACATGGTTATCAAACAGATAGACAAACTGAAGCAACATAAGTCCCCGGGGCCCGACAAGTTGTTTTCCAGCGTACTTAACCCTTTGAGGGTCGACAGGCCCTCTCAGAAACTTGTTCTCAGGGTCGGCCAAATTTCAAAAAAAAAAAAAATTATTTTTTCTTATGAAAAAATAGTTTTTTTTTCTAAACATTATAGGATAAACAAAAAAATTTTACCATCAATACTTACGGAGATATGGAGGCATGAAGTTTGCAGAAAATGAGCCGTGTATGGCAACAGCGGCAACTGCCGCTCACCCGGTAAACTTTAGTTTACTTGTATTTGAAGGTTTGTTGTTTTTTCACTATTTTATTTTTTCACATAACTTATGTGGCCTATGAGACCAAAGTAAGGTGCAATGTACTTATATACACTCGTTGTATACAGCACAATAAGCACACAAACATAATTATCAATATATTGTTTACAAAACTTGTTTACAAAAACAAACAATACAAAACATTGTTTATTATTATTGTTCTATAATATATATACCAATATACAGTCACTGAACATATTCCTATTAGTTCTGCAGCTTGTGGAACTCTTTGAAACATGGTGTCATACACAATGGTGTTTTATCTTTCTCCCTCATTCTATCTCTTTCAATCTGTCTGTCTCTTTCTATCTGTCTATCTCTGTCTCACAGGTACACATAAATACAAGTATACGTAGTATAAATTACCTAGGATAACCCAAGAAATCCAGACAAAGTGCTATACTCTGCTTGAAGATGTGAGTAAAAGTGATGATGCAGTCTTGTGGCTCTCTGAGACAGAGAGCTAGACGGATAGACAGACAGGGAGCTTGACAGACAAATAGACAGACAGAAATGTTAGTGTACCAGCAGAAACAAAGGGAGGGCAATGTTCATCTAATCTTTTCTTATCAGTTCCACCCTCGTTTACGCTCATCAAAAGTCATCTCTTATCAGATGTTATCTCTTATCTTGTCACTGTCATGGGGTGGACTTTTTTTTTTCTTGCTTCAAGGGAAAAATATTATTACATCATCTTCTTCCTCTTCTTCCTCCTCCTCCTCTTCCTCTTCTTCCTCCTCCTCCTCCTCCTCTTCCTCTTCCTCATCCTTCTCCTCTTCTTCCTCTTCCTCCTCTTCCCCCTACTCTTCCTCCTCCTCCTCCTCTTCTTCCTCTTCCTCCTACTCTTCCTCTTCTTACTCCTCCTCTTCCTCCTCCTCCTCCTCTTGCTCCTCCTCCTCTTCTTCCTCTTCCTCCTTTTCCCCCTACTCTTCCTCCTCTTCCCCCTACTCTTCCTCATACTCTTCCTCTTCCTCCTACTCTTCCTCTTCCTCTTCCTCCTCCTCTTCCTCCTCCTCCTCCTCTTCCTCCTCCTCCTCTTCCTCCTACTCTTCCTCCTACTCTTCCTCCTCCTCTTCCTCCTCCTTCTCCTCTTCTTCCTCTTCCTCCTACTATTCCTCTTCCTCTTCCTCCTCCTCTTCCTCTTCTTCCTCTTCCTCCTACTATTCCTCTTCCTCCTCTTCCTCTTCCTCCTACTCTTCCTCCTCTTCCTCCTCCTCCTCTTCCTCTTCCTCCTACTCTTCCTCCTCCTCTTCCTCCTCCTCCTCCTCTTCTTCCTCTTCCTCCTAATCTTCCTCCTACTATTCCTCTTCCTCTTATTCCTCTTCCTCCTATTCTTCCTCTTCCTCCTCCTCCTCTTCTTCCTCTTCCCCCTACTCTTCCTCCTTCTCCTTCTCCTTCTCCTCCTCCTCCTCCATAGTGTAAATTACCAGGAGTCAGCAGCTGTCAAAATGACATATTGTCTCATTACTCACTCCCCCTCCCGCCTGTCAAAACAATGGGGTCGGATGCTGCTTCCCCTCCTCCATTCTATCTAATTATCTTTCTCCCTCATTCTATCTCTTTCTGTCTGTCTATCTCTGTCTCACAGGTACACATAAATACAAGTATACATAGTATAAATTACCTAGGATAACCCAAGAAACCCAGACAAAGTGCTATACTCTGCTTGAAGATGTGAGTAAAAGTGATGACGCAGTCTTGTGGCTCTCTGAGACAGAGAGCTAGATGGATAGACAGGGAGCTTGACAGACAGACAAATAGACAGACAGAAATGTTAGTATACCAGCAAAAACAAAGGGAGGGCGATGTTCATCTAATCTTTTGGTATCAGCTGCACCCTCATTTACCCTCATCAAACGTCAGCACTTATCAGATGTTATCTCCCCTTATCTTGTTACTGTCATGGGTGAACATTTATTATTACATATGATTATTATTATTACCTATTATTATTATGTATTATTATTATGTATTATTGTTATCATTACGTATTCTTCTTCCTCCTCCTCCTCCTCTTCTTCCTCCTCCTCCTCCTCCTCCTCCTCCTCCTCCTCCTCCTCCTCCTCCTCCTCCTCCTCTTCCTCCTCTTCCTCCTCCTCCTCCTCCTCCTCTGCCTCCTCCTCCTCTGCCTCCTCCTCCTCCTCTGCCTCCTCCTCCTCCTCTGCCTCCTCCTCCTCTTCTTCCTCCTCCTCCTCCATTCTTGGAACAAGTTTGAAGAGCTTGCAGTTCATAATCACTATCACTATCATCACCAATGCACACATCTGAGTCTGGGATTTGGGAAAAATAGGAGTTTCCTCTTTGATTCTGGTACAACTGAACGTGAACAAGACGGCCCAGCACCAGAGGTGGAAGGCTGTGGGTTGTCTGGGTTTTCCTCACTATTACCCATATTATGGTCATTAGTTTAGGTCAAAACCTCACCAGAACCTTGAAACTCATCTTCACTGTCACTTCCTTCTGTATTAGAACTGTCACTGGGGAACAAAAATGTCCCAATTCGCCGAGGAGTGAGGAACTTCTTACCGCTAGGCACAGTGGACATTGTGTACTATGATGGCATTCCCACAATGCACCACTGGGTCCCAGATTTTTTTCCTACTGCGCACACCCACCACACAGACCCATTCTCTCACATCTAGGCTTATCAGCCTTTTCCTGCAAGATTTGACAGCGCTAGAATTTATGCATACTAGTACGTCAAAAACCCCTGCGCGTAAGACGTACTAGTACGGCGGAAACCCTCAAAGGGTTAAGGAATGCAAGATGGAACTTAGTCAGCCTTTAACGAGTGTGTTTAATGCATCCATCCTTACTGGTGTTGTGCCAGAGTTGTGGAGGATGGCTAATGTGGTTCCTATATTCAAATCATGGGATAAGTCCGTTCCTTCAAATTACTGTCCAATAATAAGCCTGACATCTATAGTGGGCAAGTTATTAGAATCAATTATAGCTGACATTATTAGAAGTCACCTTGAAGAACATAATTTGAATAATGAATCTCAGCATGAGTTCACGAGAGGTCGTTCCTGCCTCACAAATTTACTGATGCTTTTCAATAGAACATTTGAGGTAGTAGACAGTGATAAAGAATATGATATTGTTTATTTGGATTTCAGTAAAGCCTTCGACAGAGTACCTCACAAGAGACTCTTAAGAAAGGTGGCAGCTCATGGTATAGGAGGTAAAGCTCTAGCATGGATAGAGGCATGGCTTACCAATAGAAAGCAGAGAGTTTCCATTAATGGGGTCAAATCTGAATCTGGATTAGTCACTAGTGGTGTTCGACAAGGATCAGTTTTAGGCCCTCTGTTGTTCATAATTTACAATAATGACCTTGATGAAGGGATTACAAGTGACATGAGCAAATTTGCTGATGATACAAAGATAGGACGTATGATTCATTCTGAGGAGGATAGCAATGAACTCCAGGAGGATTTGGACATACTAATGTCTTGGTCTGAAAAATGACAGATGAAGTTCAATGCCAATAAGTGTAAGGTACTAGTCCTTGTTAATGAAAATAACCCTTGAAACTATAAACTAGATGAAGTAGAGCTTGATTATTCAGAATGTGAAAAAGACTTGGGAGTCATTGTAAGCAGAAATCTAAAGCCAAAACAGCAGTGCCTAAGTGTGCACAACAAAGCTAACAGATTACTAGGATTTATCTCAAGAAGTATAAGTTACAGAAGTCCAAAGTTATTTTACAGCTCTATACATCAATAGTGAGGCCTCATTTAGATAATGCTGCTCAGTTTTGGTCTTCTGACTACAGGATGGATACAGACCCATTGGAGAACACACAGAGAAGAATGACTAAAAATGATTTACTGTGTAAGGAATCTCCCGTATGAAGATAGACTTAAAGCCTTAAATCTCTACTCTCTGGAGAGACGTAGAATGAGGGGAGATATCATTCAAGTGTACAGTAGGGCCTCACTTATACGACAGGTTAGGTTCCAGGCTACCACCATAAAGTGGAAATCGCCGTAAAGTGGAACACCCTTTTTTTCCTCTTACAAATGCATACAAATACTAGATAACAAGTTTACACTAACATATATTAAGTTAGCAATAGAACTAGGTATCAAAAAACAATAAAAAAGTACAATACACACACAGTGCACTCATTACTTACCTTAAAATATTTATAGTCTTAATCTAGGGTGAGACAAGTAGTATTTATTGTAAGAAATCAAGTGTGGTATGTATGGTAGTCACCCGGGCTACCATACCAGGCCACCCCACCTACACATAATATTCTATGACATTTAAGCATCCCAGAGCGATAAAATGCATATACAGTTTACTCATTACTTACCTTAAAATATTTGTAGTCTTAATGTTGGGTCAGGAGTGAGTAAACGAGATAAAATGAATAAATGAGAGAGAGAGAGAGAATGAGTACATGAGAGAAGACAGGTGCAGAGTTATGTAAACAAACCAAGCAAATGCAAGTTTTCTAAACAAAGTGTACATGTCTTGTTTGTGTACAAGTTACATTGTGCACAAGTTGTCTCTACATTGATATGGTAGAATAAATAAAGAACACTCCCATTCTCATGTAACACCATTTTTAGAGGAAATGATGCTCTGAGTGAAGGCAATGGAAATAAGTCACTTTGACTTTTTTGGGTTATCCTAGGTTCTCTACACATATGCTGTTATGTATGATAATCTATGTAACTGTGTTTGTGTATACCTGAATAAACTTACATACGAAAGGAATAATTTTCTACAGTTACCCCCAGTAACACATTTTCTCTATGTTAGATTAGAGAAAATGTTATTCTTGCCGTCACTTGTACAAGCTATCTGGCTACGACATCTCATATTTATGTTTATTTATTCTATTTATTCTATTTGTGTTATGTATCGTGTTTATTATATAATTTTGAAAAAATATCATGGATGGATTAATGAAAATGTGTATATTAACGTAATACATGACATTTAACCCTTTCAGGGTCCCCAGGCCCTCTCCGAGACTTATTTTCAGGGTCCCCAACATAAAAAAAAATTATTTTTTCTTATGAAAAGATAGAGAATATTTTTTTCGATCATAATGACACCAAAAGTATGAAATTTGATGAAAAACTTACGGAATTATGCTCTCGCGAAGTTAGCGGTCTCTACGATGTTTACGCATTGGCGATTTTGCCCTCTTTGAGCCCTATTTTCGGCCAATTCCAGTGTACTAGTCGACAAAAATCATAACTTTCACGAACTCCATTTTTTCTATTGAATGAGTACAAGAAACCACTCATTTACTGATTTCAACTATCCAATAAAGTGGTCAGAATTTAGCAATTTTGCCAATTTCACACAAATTTCAAAAGATGCCAATTTACGAATAGGGTCCAGAATAAACAAGAAAGACATTCCTGGCACTAAAATAACAAGTTCTCTGTTCGTTAGTCACATCCCCAGGCCCCTCTTATATTTCTTTGGCTTTCTACTTTGAATTTTTATTCTTACAAAAAATAGAAGATTTACTGTTATGCAGTCTACTGCGTTAGTGTAGAAATGGTATAAATAATATCAGTGCACTTGTGAAAGAATGTTAGACTCACCAGTTGACCTGTATTGGACACTTGGCATGATTTGTTTACTTTTGAACTTTGGTAAAAATCGAACATTTCTGCTACTTTAAGCTCAATTTCAAGATACTTTTCATTGTAAAACCAGTCAAAATCATCTCAATTTTTGTAATATGCCTTCAATTCTATAAAATGAACCAGGAAAACTAGAATACAACAATAAATACCATACAAAAATACAGTGCAAAGTCGCTGTTTTAATCCAAAAACATGGTCAAAGTTTTTTTTTTTTTCTCATTACGCACTGTGTGCTGCAGGATTTTTTTTATACTGTGCACACTGACCACATAGACCCATTCTTTCATATGTAGGCCTACCAGCTTTCTCTCGCTAGATGTGAGGGCACTAGAATTTAGGCATACTAGTACGTCAAAAACCCTGGTGCATAAGCCGTACTAGTACGGCCGAAACCCTGAAAATGTTAATGAGACTCAGTGATTATTATTATTATCATTTCTAATATGGCATCACTTGTGCAGGTTGTCTGCTACCACATCTCATATTTATGTTTGTTTATTCTACTGTGGGGTGTATTTATCATATTTATGTATATGTTATGCATCGTGTTTATTACATAAGTTTGAAAAAATATCATAGATGGATTAATGAAAATGTGTATATTAACGTAATATATGACATTTAAATGAGACTCGGTGATTATCATCATCATTACTAATATGACGTCTCGAGACATAAGACTGATTTTTACGTGTACCTGCATGATAGCACAGTATGTAAGTTTATTTAGGTACAGGTATACATAAGTATAATTATCAGAGTATATATAAAATATGAAATAACTTTTAAAAACACTTGAAATTTTGGAGTTTCCAGACATAATGGAAAGACTTAGTGCTTAGGGATCTAATGGAGAATGTAAACAAACCGGGTTGGGCACGGTGGCCATATTAGAAAGTCAGGTGGGGGGAGCTGTATAGCGAGTTTTGGCCATAATTTGAAATGACCGTATTAGCAAAACACCGTAAAGTATAAGTGGATGACAGGCATAAACAAAGATATTAATAAGGTACTGAGGGTGTCAAACCAGGTAAGAACCAGGAATAATGGATTTAAGTTGGATAAATTTAGATTTAGAAAGAACATAGGTAAGTACTGGTTTCTAACAGAGTTGTGGATGTGTGGAACAATCTTCCCAGTAAGGTGATCGAGGCTAGGACTTTGGGCAGCTTTAAAAAGAGATTGAACAAATATACGAGTGGGAGGGGCTGGGTTTGATTTGTGTGATTGGGTATGGGAGTAAATTCTTGGGTGGCTTTGGGTAGAGGTCATTTTGATAAGGACCTGCCTTGTATGGGCCAATAGGCCTTCTGCAGTGTTCCTCCATTCTTATGCTCTTATGTAGATAAATGCAAGGTTCTGAAGCTCGGGAGTGTCCATAACCCTAGCACTTATAAGTTAAATAATGTAGAACTTAGCCATACAGATTGCAAAAAGGACTTAGGGGCTATGATAGGCGGTAACCTTAAACCAAGACAGAAATGCCTAAACATACATAATAAGGCAAGCAGATTACTGGGATATATATCAAGAAGTTGGTTTAGAAAGACACGTAAGCAAACACTATGACATATTTATTAGAAAACGTTTCGGTCCTGGGACCTTGATCACTTCTAACATGTTAAAGTGATCAAGGTCCCAGGATCGAAACGTTTTCTAATAAATATGTCATTGTGTTTGCTTACGTGTCTTTCTAAACCAACTTGTCGGTATTTATTACCAAGGTTTATACCATATCAAGAAGTGTAAGCAACAGAAGTTCAGTGGTTATATTACAGCTTGATACATCATTAGTAAGGCCTCACCTAGATTATCAGCTTAGTTCTGGTTTCTGTATTACAGAATGGACATAAATTCATTAGAAAAGATTCAGAATAGAATGACTAAATTAATGCATAGTATTAGAAATCTTCCTTATGAAGAAAGATTAAAGACCTTTAAATTACATTCACTTGTTAGACGAAGAATGAGGGGGGGACATGATCGAAGTGTATAAGTGGAAGGTGGGTATCAATAAAGGGGATATAAATAAGATCTTGAGGATATCCCTCCAAGAGAGAACCCGCAGTAATGGATTCAGGTTAGACAAGTTTAGAATTAGAAAGGATACAGGAAAGTATTGGTTTGGAAGTAGGGTAGTTGAGGAGTGGAACAGTTTGCCTGGTAGGGTTTTCGAGGCTAAAACCTTGGGTAGTTTCAAATTTAGGTTGGATAAATACATGAGTGAGAGGGGTTGGATTTGAGTGGGACTTGCATATTGGTAAATAGAATTATCAAAGCTTATTTCTTGGGTAACATTGAGAATTGGGTTGGGAAAATATTTTGTTAGTTGGCTGGTTTGTGAAGGACCTGCCTAGTATGGACCAACAGGCCTGCTGCAGTGTTCCTCCTTTCTTATGTTCTATACAAGTGAATGTAATTTAAGGGTCTTCAATCTTTCTTCATAAGGAAGATTTCTAATGCTATGTATTAATTTAGTCATTCTACACTGAATGTTTTCTAATGAATTTATGTCCATTCTGTAATATGGATACAGAACTGAGCTGCGTAATCTAGGTGAGGCCTTACTAATGATGTATAAAGCTGTAATATAACCTCTGAACTTCTGTTGCTTACACTTCTTGATATATATCCCAGTAATCTTTTTGCCTTATTACATACACTTAGGCATTGCTGTCCTGGTATAAGGTTACTGCTTATCATAACCCCCAAGTCCTTTTCGTAATCTGTATGGGTAAGCTCTACATTATTTTATTTATAAGTAACAATGATGCACCTGTTGTGCATTCTTTGAGTGATGGGGAAATTAGATGTATTGTGATATATAAATAGGCCATAGGGTTGATATTAGCATCATATTGAAGTATTTTTGTCGTGCCTCCTAAGAACAGGAATTCTGCTGGAACGGATTAATGCCATTTCAATTAATTTGAATGAGGAAGATTGATTCAGCATACAAACATATCAGGATGCGAACGAGGTCATGGAATGGATTAAATTCATAAGCCGAGGTTCCATGGTATTATAGTTCAGAGCGGTGCTCTTAACTGAAAATATTATCCCATTAATTTTTTCCAAAGGTTATTGGCTTTGATGGCTCCACAACTATTGATGAATTCCTTTCATCACTAAATCAAGAAATTGGTTGTCGCGACGTTCACCAGTCAGGGTTTGCTCTCTTCTCTGATGATCCAATTGAAAAGGATTTGGAGCACTGTTTGAATCGTAATGCTAAGGTTTGTACATTGTTATTTTGTCTAAGTCTGAACATAAAATATAAAGTGGAATGCTAAAAGTTCATCTTATCAGTGCTGGAGGTGTTCTAAAGTTAGGGTTCATCAGGGCTGGAGGTGTTTTAAAGTTAGGGTTCATCAGACATAACTCAGTGTGAAAAATTAAGGAATGCTTTCAAGGGAAAATTTACAAAACAAAAATTAAAGCACAAATCAAACAATGTATTTTATGGCATCAAAGAGGCTATTTTTTTCCCCCAAATAAGTTGAAAAGTTACCAGCATCTTGCAGGCCGAAGGTTACATTGCACATTGGCCTAAGCCTAGAGAAGTGTTTCCATACTAGACAGTAATCGAAGCTCCTGTATATGATATGACCTAGTAATGAAGTGTGTAAATTTTTTTTCTATAAAATGATGAATAACTAACAAAAATAATCATAAAAATTCATTGGCAATTGATGCTATTTGTGTAAAAACATATAAAAAGAGAGTTGTTCTTCAATTCTTCTGCAGTTACCCCAGTAATAAACACAGTTTCTCTGGTGGTAGTGGGCCACAGTGTAAAATTATAATACATACTTGCCGTACACACCTTTATGTACACGGCTACCACACCTCACAATTATCTCAATTTTTTCTCATGTGACTGTCTGTATTATGTTTTATGTGATGTGCAGTATGTTTCTTATATAATTAAGAAAAACATATGATAGCCAGAATAATTAAAATGTTAAAAATATATTAGATATATGACATTTTATAGCTCCCTAAGCGACATAGTATTTACATCATGGTATCTCCAGCACTACTGAGACATACTTTTAGCTTCTCTCTTGACTAGAATAGCTTCTTCCACTTTGTAATGATGCCAAATGGTGATTAATAGTAAAAAAAAATTTGCCAAAAACTCATTACATATTAACTGTGGCATCATCACTACAAATGTAGTGACTATAATTTGCTGTAGAAACATGGTATGATCAGACTTGTACCAAATTGTTGCCAGATTCTTGAACTATTTTTCTGTAAGCCTAACTTTTTTTTTTTATCACCTGCTGTGCCCAGCTCAAGTGCGGGCAAGCAAGCTAGTTAGTTTATTTAGGCACAGGTACACATAAGTACACTTATCATACATAGTGTAAACTACCTTCGATAATAATAATAATCTTTATTTCTACAGGCACATGTACAATGTATTACAGGCCTAGCTGACATCAGTGACATACTACTATATAGAAAGCCCCTTGTTATGCAGAGCATTTCAGGCAAATTAGGTCAGTTTTATCCCCAGGATGCGACCCGCACCAGTCGACTAACACCCAGGTACCTGTTGTACTGATAGGTGAACAGGGACAGCAGGTGTCTTAAGGAAACACATCCTAATGTTTCCACCCATACCAGGGATCAAACCACAAACCTCAGTGTGTAAGCTGGGTGCACTATCACTCTCCTTTACACCATTGAGTATATAAATAAGAGTTCAAGGCATTCCCAGTAATTTAAATGCTTTATTGGCTCTGTGTAGGCTGTAAATAATCTCTGTATCTGTTCTAGCTTTGATATTTCTCCTCCCATGAACTGGGCTGTCAGCACTAAATAATATTCCAAATGAGAAAGCACAATCATTTTGAAGTGTCACCATTGGCTCTGTTTCCCTTGTTTTGAAAGTTATCATTCTCCCCTCTGTCATCTTCCTGGCTGTCACGACATTGGTTTTAGTATATTTTTTGAAAGAAAAGTCAGCTGACATACTTATTCTCAAGTTTTTCACCTGTTCCTTTTGTTCTGTTTGATGATCCTCTTAAGTTTCGTATACAGTGTCCCTTTTGAGTTCTTCACTTTTTCCATACCTAAGCAGCTGGAGCTTACCACCATTGAACATCATGTTGTTCTCCACTTCCCACTGGAAATCCTTCTCATATCTTCCTGCAGTTTCTCAGTGTCTTTTACTAAGGTAACTTTCATGCTTATTTTAGTGTCACCTGCAAATGATGATGCAAAACTGTGACAGGTGTTTTTATCTACTTCTGCTATGAGGATAAGAAGCAGCAGAGGTGCCAGCCAGGACAGTACCCTTGGGTTCTGAGCTTTTTACCTCAGTGATTCTGGATTTTGCTCTGTTTACTACTGCTCTTAGTGTTCTGTGTTAGAAACTTGAAAATCTATTGTTTGCCTTCCCTGTTATGCCTTTGGCCTTCATTTTGTGTGCAATCACCCCATTTTGGTTTTCTTCTAATACCTTCATAATTCTGTCATAATGGTTTAGCAGCTGTGACAAGCATTATCTTCCAGTTTTAAAACTGTGCTGGTTCGGATTGTGCTGTTCCATAAGGTTGTAATCTGGCATCTCATCACACTTTTGAAAACCTTTATGATGTGGGATGTTATAGCTACTGCATATAAAATCCCACATCTATGCATACGGGAGGTAGTAGTGCTCTACTATCTCCCATATGCAAAGGAGGTATGTTTGCACTCTTAAAGGTCTCTGGTATTTCACCTAGAGTTAAGCTCTCCCTCCCAAGAATACTGAGGCTTATGCTATACTGAGGGCTCATGACTCCAAAATCCAACTCTCCACACCCATACATTTGTCTGACATATGTATAAAGTTTAAGACAAGTTACTCTTTTGACAAAGAATACAGTTTGTATTTTTGTGAAAAATATTTTCACCTTTATGATACCTCATTTTGTAACATATAAAATGTTGTATATATGTTTGTAGAATTACTGACAATATGTAAAGTAAAAGGACACAAGTGCAGCTAATGTGACATTTTATTGTGGCAACGTTTTGCTCTCCAGGAGCTTTGTCAAGTTGTTTCAATGTTGCGCAACAAAGGTGTACAATGCCGACAAGATGAAAGTTAAGACACATGTGCAGCATCTGGTTATCTTTAGTGTAGACGTTTCACCATCCAGTGGCTTTATCAATACAGATTCTAGGATATAACTAGAAGACAGTAGAACTATATACAAAAGATGAGGTAATCAGTCCCTCAGCCTTGGAGTGGAGAGCATCGTGGTTGAAGATATTCTGGAGCAAAGGCAAGGAGACTGGCACTTACATAGGCGTCAGTGGATAGGGATGTGTAGCAGACGAGGGCATAGTCACTGGTAGGCGGGATTCCCCAGTGAAAGTAGGTCTTACCCAAATGGATGGGTTAGTTGTAGTAGCTCTGAAGAAGGTCATGTAGATGTCCTCTGAACCAAGATTCCATGATGTTGCAGTGTCTGATCATAGAATCTTGGTTCAGAGGACATCTACATGACCACCTTCATAGCTACTACAACTAACCCATCCATTTGGGTAGAACCTACTTCCACTGGGGAATCCCGCCTACCAGTGACTATGCCCTCGTCTGCTACGCGTCCCTATCCACTGACGCCTATACAAGCGCCAGTCTCCTTGCCTTTGCTCCAGAATATCTTCGACCACGGTGCTCTCCACTCCAAGACTGAGGGACTGATTACCTCATCTTTTGTATATAGTTCTACTGTCTTCTAGTTATATCCTAGAATTTGTATTGATAAAGCCACTGGATGGCAAAACGTCTACAATAAAGATAACTAGATGTTGCACATGTTACAATGTTCATTGAAATGTCTTGTTCATTAATGTTCATTGAAACAGGCTTTGTCAAGCCTGTTTCAGTGTTCATTAATGAACATTGAAACAGGCCTTCTCTAATCCAGCCTCCAATAGAAATATTTGTCTAACCTATTTAACCCCTTCAGGGTCCAAGGCCCAAATCTGAAGTGGTGCCCCAGTGTCCAAGAATTTAAAAAAAAAAAAAAAGTTATTTTTTCTTATGAAATGGTAGAGAATCTTTTTGTGAAGGTAATAAAACAAAAAGTACGAAATTTGATGGAAAATTGACGAAATTATGCTCTCGCGAATTTTGATGTGTCAGCGATATTTACGAATCGGCGATTTTGCCGACTTTGACTCCCATTTTAGGCCAATTATATTATTCCAGTCAACCAAATTCATAGCTATTTCACTAGTATTACTTCTATTCTATCGATTGAGCACAAGAAATTGCCAAGTCAACTGTTTCAACTACAAATTAAAATGATCGGAAATTGTTAATTTAGCCAATTTAACACAAAGTTCAAAATATTCCAATTTCAAAATAGGGTCCAGAAAAAACAATGTAGGTATTCCTGGGACTAAATTAACATTTCCTCTGTTCATTAGTTACGTTTTGAGGCTTTACAAATAAATTCCATTTTGATTTTTTATTCACATAATGAATTTTTATTCACACCAAAAAATAGAAGATTTACTGTTATGCAATACTGTAATAATTGTATAAATATCATCACCATATTTGTGAATGCATATTAGACCCACCAGCTGGCGTGTATTAGACGTGTGAGGTCGTTTGTTTACTCTTGAATATCAGCAAAAATTTAACATTTCTGCTACTTTGAGCTCAGTTTCAAGCCATTTCCAGTGCTAAAATCATCTCTATTTCCTTAATATGTCTTCCATTCTATCAAATGAGACCAATAAATCGCAAATAGAACTATAAAAAACATACAAAAAAACACTGCAAAGTTGCTGTTTTAATCGAAAAATCATGATTTCAGTTTTTTCTCTCATTATACATAGCGTGCTGCAGGATCTGTTTTATGTGGTGCACACATACCACATAGATGTATTCACTCATATCTAGGCCCAAATGTACCACTCACAGTTTATCTGAGTGAGCTGAGCTCATGACGTAGATCTACGGTTTGGACCCTGAACGTAAAGCCGTAGATCTACGAGACGGACCCTCAAAGGGTTAATAGCTTTTATATCCTTTTACTCATGTGCAAGTTAATTGCTCTACCATATTGTATTACTACTACTACAACTTACATCACTACTACTACCACTAGTATTGCACCTCATTGAGCCTATATGTACCCTCTGTGTCCATGTACTGTTTGTAGCGGCTTGACAAAGCTGCTGGAGAGCGAAACATTGCCACAATAAAATGTCACGTTAGTTGCACTTGTGTCCTTTTACTTTACATATAAAATGTTCTTCTCTGTGTAAGCACATGAAAGCACTCAGGTTTTCCTGTATTTTTTCCACTGGTAATTTTTATATTTGTAGTCATGTATTTTATTGTGATTTCTTCCAGAAGCACTATTGAGAGGGCTGGGGAGAGATTGTGGTGGTTTGGACATTTAGAGAGTGTTGAGAAAAATAGGATAACTGGGGCATATAAATCTGGGGTGAAGGGAAAGAGGGACAGGGGTTCTCCTTGGTGAGGTTGGAGGCAGGGGGTAAAGAAAGTTTTGAGTGCTAGGGGCTTGGACATCCAACAGACTTGTGTGAGCATATTAGATAGGATTGAGTGGGGGGCAAGTGATTATTATGACTTGATGTGCTGTTGGAGTGTAACCAAAGTAACATAAAGGGATTCAGGAAAACCGGTTAGCCGGACTCGAGCCTTGGAGGTGGAAAGTACTGTGCCTTTACTCTGATGGACGTGGGGA
The DNA here is from genome assembly GCF_038502225.1 of Cherax quadricarinatus. Taxonomy (NCBI): domain Eukaryota; kingdom Metazoa; phylum Arthropoda; class Malacostraca; order Decapoda; family Parastacidae; genus Cherax; species Cherax quadricarinatus. The sequence goes on along the minus strand of NC_091300.1, from coordinate 38,582,442 downwards.
TCTTGTGGTTTGGAGGGTCATCTTTGCTGTGATGTCTGTGCTCTTCTGACAAGATGGTGATTGAATGAGTGACAGTGAAAGCTTTCTTATTTCTTGTGTCACCCTACCTTGATGAGAAATGGTTGGAGTGCTAAAAAAAAATGTATATAAATACTAAGGAGCCATTATTGTGTTTTAATACATTTTATTATTTCAGCTTTGTGATGTTATATCCAAATGGGAGACAGCACTAAGAGAAAAGGGTTCTGGAAAATTTGAAAATACCAAAGTTATAAGATTACTTTACAAGTAAGTTAACTTTCTTGTTCATTGTTAATGAAGTTTTTTGATATTACATATCATAGCATGTAAGTACAGTACAGTGCCGCAGTTTTTCTTATTAGTATAACCTAAAGTGCAGTCTCAGTCAGTGAGAATATTATTACTGATGGTCAGTTTATAAATTCAACTGTCATAACATAAAATACTTTCATTCTCAGCTACTCTTCCCTGTCATGTATGAGCACTTTTTTTTTCCTCTGTATAACATGGCTACTCCTTTACCCCTTTTCAGGTCACTGTAGGTCTGAAAAGCCACATCTGTATATTTTACATTCATCATGTACACTCTTTTCAGCTCTTTCACTGTCAAGACCCCTGCTCACAGACTGCACACACTGACAACTCAGACCCATTCTCTCATATGTAGGCCTACCAGCTTTCTCCTGTAAGATTTGAAGCTGCTAGAATTTTGGCGTAATATTACGGGACTGACAGTGAAAGGGTTAAACTAGCGTATAATGTCTTAAATGTCTTCAGTTTGTTCACTCTTGTAATTTATGTACCTTTCAAAAGGAAAAGGGAAAGGTCTTGATTCTGGTGAAGGGCTCTTGATTCAGAAAATTAGAACTACGTACCCTCTATTTACTTAGATTAAATTTGATTACCTCCCATTTCCCAGGTGCTGTATGACCCACTATGAATTTACTGCTTCCCCATGAGTATAATAATTAAAATACAGTAATGTTTTTTTTTTTTTTTTTGTAAACACTTTTGATGGTTCATTAAATTTTTAAGCTTAGCTTTTTAAAGGGAGAGTTAGATAGTAAGGATGCTTTTTGCAGCTTTACCCATTTTTGTGTACAATAATGAAAATTGGATCAACATAGCTGCATCTTTTTCAGAAATGTGTGTGGTTTCAGTGTAACAAACCATCACCTTAACCCTTTCACCAGGGCCTGCCTTAAGCCGATTGGACCAGTTGCTCCCAATTGGGCCCCACGCTAGAGTATAATCTATTCTCAGCTTGTAAAGTACATAATTATATTTATATAATATGGATATAATATGTTGGCAAATTTTCCCAAAAGTTAATTCTGTCATCAGAGATTCAAAACCCCATGAAAATGCTTGAATTCCTTGCTTGCAACAACAGGTCTACTGCATTTCCAAATTTATTCCTCTTGGAGCAAGGAGTTTTTCTAAGCTGAAACTGATCAGAATTTACTTGAGATCATCAATTCAGCAAGGATGTTTGAGTAGTTTGGCGATTATGTCCATTGAATCCAAAATTAGCAAGAGTTTAAACTTCGACAAAATTCTAAAAGATTTTGCAGAGAAAAAACAAGAAAAATAGCTTTTCCTAATAAAAGGCAATACTAATATGACTCATTTATTGTTTTTGAATGTTAATTGATTTTTAGAAGATCAAAAAAGTTAATTTGCTTCCAATAGTGTACTTAAATTCTGATTATTTTATGAATAATAATAAACTAATATTTTTAATAAATCATTTCACAATCACTAAGGCAAGTGGTTTTGTGACTCTGTACTTTTCAGAGGTGATATAAAAATTTTGTTTGTTACTTGTAGGCTTACATGTATGCAATTTTATATTAAAATGTAGCTTACATCTGTTTGGTCTATTAACTAGCATGCATTTTTAAGCCCACAGTTTGATTGCTTTCCATACATAGGGCCCATCAAAATTGTTCTCAATTGGGGGCCCACACCACCTAATGCTGGCTCTGCCTTTTACTGTCAAGACCCCTGCTCACAAACTTGCTCTGTGTCAAAAAATATTCAAAAAAAAAAAAGAAAAAAAAAAAAAAATTTTCTTGCCAAAATCTTAAGAATAATTTTCTGAGTGTTATAAAAAAAAATTGTGATCAGTAGTTACCGAGATATAGAGGTGTGAAGTTGACAAAGTGAACCGCTGATGGCAACATCGGCGACTGCTGTTCACTCGGTAATATTATTTTTACTTTTATTCTATTTTTTCTTTCATTTTCTAATATTTATTTTTTCAAATAACTTGTGGCCTGTGAGACAAATATAATGCATATTGTATGTATATCCACTCATTGTATGCAACTCAATAACTGCACAAATATTATCATTATATTATTTACAAAACTTGTTTACACAAACCAACAATTACAAAAGTTGTTTGTTACTATTGTTCTATAATATATAGTATATACACACATAGTCACTGGACATGTTCCTAGAACTGCTACAGTTTGTGGAACTCTTTGAAACATGGTGTTATGCACAGTGCTGTTTTACACTCCTCACACATAAAACAAGCGTCTCTGCATTTTTGTGGGTGGGTTGTGGTTGTTCAGGTTGTTGTGGTGTATGGGCGGTTGAAGGTGGCCTTTGTTGTGGATGTGCTGAGCCAGTGGCATGACTACCAGTCTGGGGTGCCACTGGTGCCACATGAAGCATTACACCACCACCTCCTGCTGCATGTATATTATCCATCCCAATTCTAACTCACGTGCAAGTTGCACTCAAATCCAACCTCTCTCATTCATGTATTTATCCAATCAAAATTTGAACCTACCCAAGGTTTTAGCCTCAATAACCCTACTAGGCAGACTTCCACTCACCAACTACCCAATTTCCAAACCAATACTTTCCTATATCTTTTCTAAATCTAAACTTGTCAGTTGGATGGTTAAAACCTCTCACATGAATAAATAGAGCATTGGAATCTTGTCCAGTTCTTATGCTATATTTATGTTGTTTTAATCTTAGTTCGAGACTTTTACTAGTTTGACCGTAGTAAAGATTACTGGGATTCATATCAAGAAGTGTAAGCAACAAATGTGTAAGCCCCTCCCACTCATATATTTGTCCAGTCTCTTTTTAAAGCTGCCCAAAGTCCTAGCCTTGATCACCCTATTGGGAAGATTGTTCCACGCATCCACAACTCTGTTAGAAAACCAGTACTTTCCTATGTTCTTTCTAAATCTAAATTTATCGAATTTAAATCCATTATTTCTGGTTCTTACCTGGTTTGACACCCTCAGTACTTTATTAATATCTCCTTTGTTTATGCCCATCATCCACTTAAACACTTCAGTGATATCTCCCCTTATTCTATGTCTCTCCAGAAAGTGGAGATTTAAGGCTTTAAGTCTGTCTTCGTATGGGAGATTCCTTACACAGTAAATCATTTTAGTCATTCTTCTCTGTATGTTCTCCAATGAGTCTATATCCATCCTATAGTAAGGGAACTAAAACTGAGCGGCATAATCTAAATGAGGCATCACTAGTGATGTATAGAGCTGTAAAATAACTTTCGGACTTCTGTTACTTATACTTCTTGCCTGCACTCAGAATCATAAGAACATAAGAAAGGAGAACACTGCAGCAGGCCTGTTGGCCCATACTAGGCAGGTCCTTCACAATCCATCCCACTAACAAAATATTTGCCCAATCCAATTTTCAGTGCTACCCAAGAAATAAGCTTTGATAATTCTATTTACTCTAGGTAGTAGGTTGGTAGACAACTACCGCCCAGGGAGGTACTACCGTCCTGCCAAGTGAGTGTAAAACGAAAGCCTGTAATTGTTTTACATGATGGTATTATTGCTGGTGTCTTTTTTCTGTCTCATAAACATGCAAGATTTCAGGTACATCTTGCTACTTCATCTTACACTTAGGTCACACTACACATACATGTACAAGCATGCATGCATATATATAATATATATATGCATATATATATGCATATATATATATATGCATATATATATAAATATATACATATATATATATATATATATGTATATATATGTGTATATATATATATATATATATATATATATATATATATATATATATATATATATATATATATATATATATATATATACAGGAGGGCCCCACTTATACGGCAGGTTAGGTTCCAGGCTACCGCCGTAAAGCGGAAATCGCCGTAAAGTGGAACACCCTTTTTTTCCACTTATAAATGCATACAAACACTAGATAACAAGTTTACACTAACATATATTAAGTTAGCAATAGAACCAGGCATCAAAAAACAATAAAAAGGTACAATACACACATAGTGCACTCATTACTTACCTTAAAATATTTATAGTCTTAATCTAGGGTGAGACAAGTAGTATTTATTGTAAGAAATCAAGTGTGGTATGTATTGTAATAGCCAGGCTACCTCACCAGGCCACCCCACCCACACATACTATTCTATGATATTTAAGCATCCCAGAGCGATAAAATGTATATACAGTTCACTCATTACTTACCTTAAAATATTTGTAGTCTTAATGTAGGGTCAGGAGTAAGTAAATGAGATAAAACGAATAAATGAGAGAGAGAAAGAATGAGTACATGAGGTAACAGGCGCAGAGTTATGTAAACAAACCAGGCTCCCACATCTTATATTTATGTTTATTTATTCTATTGTGGGGTGTATTTATCATCTTTTTATGTTATGTATCGTGTTTATTATATAATTTTGAAAAAAATATCATGGCTGGATTAATGAAAATGTGTATATTACCGCAATATACGACATTTAATGAGTCTCGGTGAGTATTGTTATTATCACCACTTGTGCAAGTCGTCTGCTACCACATCTCACATTTATGTTTATTTATTCTACTGTGGGGTGTATTTATCTTATTTATATGTTATGCATCGTGTTTATTATATAATTTTGAAAAAAATATCATGGATGGATTAATGAAAATGTGTATATTACCGTAATATACGACATTTAATGAGACTCTGCGAGTATTGTTATTATCACCACTTGTGCAAGTCGTCTGCTACCACATCTCACATTTATGTTTATTTATTCTACTGTGGGGTGTATTTATCTTATTTATATGTTATGCATCGTGTTTATTATATAATTTTGAAAAAAATATCATGGATGGATTAATGAAAATGTGTATATTACCGCAATATACGACATTTAATGAGACTCGGTGAGTATTGTTATTATGGCGTCACTTGTGGAAGTCGTCTGCTCACATCTCACATTTATGTTTATTTATTCTACTGTGGGGTGTATTTATCTTATTTATATGTTATGCATCGTGTTTATTATATAATTTTGAAAAAAATATCATGGATGGATTAATGAAAATGTGTATATTACCGTAATATACGACATTTAATGAGACTCGGTGAGTATTGTTATTATGGCGTCACTTGTGGAAGTCGTCTGCTCACATCTCACATTTATGTTTATTTATTCTACTGTGGGGTGTATTTATCTTATTTATATGTTATGCATGGTTTTTATTATATAATTTTGAAAAAAATATCATGGATGGATTAATGAAAATGTGTATATTACCGTAATATACGACATTTAATGAGACTCGGTGAGTATTGTTATTATGGCGTCACTTGTGGAAGTCGTCTGCTCACATCTCACATTTATGTTTATTTATTCTACTGTGGGGTGTATTTATCTTAGTTATATGTTATGCATCGTGTTTATTATATAATTTTGAAAAAAATATCATGGATGGATTAATGAAAATGTGTATATTAACGTAATATACGACATTTAAATGACTCGATGTATGTAAGTTTATTTAGGTACAGGTATACATAAGTATAATTATCAGAGTATATATAAAATATGAAATAACTTTTAAAAACATTTGAAATTTTGGAGTTTCCAGACAAAATGGAGAGACTTAGTGCTTACTGAGCTCATGGAGAATGTAAACAAACAGGGTGGGGCACGGTGACCGTATTAGAAAGTCCGGTGGGGGGAGCCGTATAGTGAGTTTTGGTCATAATTTGAAATGTCCGTATTAGCGGAACGCCGTAAAGTGAAACGCCGTAAAGCGGGGCCTTCCTGTATATTATATATATATATATATATATATATATATATATATATATTTTATATATTATATATATATATTTTATTATATATATATATTTTATATATATATACACACACACACACAGGAAGGCCCTGCTTTATGGCGTTTCACTTTACGGCGTTCCGCTAATACGGTCATTTCAAATTATGACCAAAACTCGCTATATGGCTCCCCCCACCTGACTTTCTAATGCGGTCACCGCGCCCCACCTTGTTTGTTTACATTCTTCGTGAGCTCAGTAAGCACTAAGTCTCTCCATTTTGTCTGGAAACTCCAAAATTTCAAATGTTTTTAAAAGTTATTTCATATTTTATATATACTCTGATAATTATACTTATGTATACCTGTACTTAAATAAACTTACTGTGCTGGCATGCAGGTACACATTAAAATCAGTAAGAGTGTCTTATGTCTCCAGACGTCATATTAGTAATGATAATAATAATCATCGTCTCATTTAAATGTCGTATATTACGTTAAATACACATTTTCATTAATCCATGTATGATATTTTTTCAAAATTATATAATAAACACGATACATAACATAAAAAGATGATAAATACACCCCACAATTGAATAAATAAACCTAAATATGAGATGTGGTAGCAGACGACTTGCACAAGTGACGCCATATTAGAAATGCTAATAATAATAATCACCGAGTCTTATTAAATGTTGTATATTACGTTAATATACACATTTTCATTAATCCATCCATGATATTTTTTTTCAAAATTATATAATAAACACGATACATAACATAAAAAGATGATAAATACACCCTACAATAGAATAAATAAACATAAATATGAGATGTGGTAGCCAGGTAACTTGTACAAGTGATGCCAAGAATAACATTTTCTCTAATCTAACATAAGAGAAAATGTGTTACTGGGGGTAACTGTAGAAAATTATTCCTTTCGTATGTATGTAAGTAAGTTTATTCAGGTATACACAAATACAGTTACATAGATTATCATACATAACAACATATGTGTAGAGAACCTAGGATAACCCAAAAAAGTCAGAGTGACTTATTTCCATTGCCTTCACTCAGAGCATCATTTCTTCTCAAAATGATGTTACATGAGAATGGGAGTGTTCTTCTTTATTTATTCTACCGTATCAATGTAGAGACAACCTGAACACAATGTAACTTGTACACAAACCAGACGTGTACACTTTGTTTGTTTACAAAACTTACCTTCGCCTGGTTTGTTTACATAACTCTGCTCCTGTCCTCTCTCATGCACTCATTCTTTCTCTCTCTCATTTATTCATTTTATCTCATTTACTTACTCCTGACCCTACATTAAGACTACAAATATTTTAAGGTAAGTAATGAGTGAACTGTATATACATTTTATCGCTCTGGGATGCTTAAATATCATAGAATATGTGTGTGGGTGGGTTGGCCTGGTATGGTAGCCCGGCTGACTACCATACATACCACACTTGATTTTTTACAATAAATACTACTCATCTCACCCTATATTTTAAGGTAAGTAGTGAGTGAACTGTATATACATTTTATCGCTCTGGGATACTTAAATATCATAGAATTGTATGTGTGGGTGGGGTGGCCTGGTATGGTAGCCTGGCTGACTACCATACATACCACACTTGATTTCTTACAATAAATGCTACTTGTCTCACCCTAGATTAAGACTATAAATATTTTAAGGTAAGTAATGAGTGCACTATGTGTGTATTGTACTTTTTTATTGTTATTTGATGCCTGGTTCTATTGCTAACTTAATATATGTTAGTGTAAACTTGTTATCTAGTGTCTGTATGCATTTGTAAGTGGAAAAAAAGGGTGTTCCACTTTACGGCGGTTTCCGCTTTACGGCGGTAGCCTGGAACCTAACCAGCCATATAAGTGGGGCCTTCCTGTATATATATACACACACAGTGGACCCCCGGTTAACGATATTTTTTCACTCCAGAAGTATGTTCAGGTGCCAGTACTGACCGAATTTGTTCCCATAAGAAATAGTGTGAAGTAGATTAGTCCATTTCAGACCCCCAAACATACACGTACAAACGCACTTACATAAATACACTTACATAATTGGTCGCATTCGGAGGTAATCGTTATGCGGGGGTCCATTGTGTATGTATGTATATATATATATATATATATATATACATTTATATATATATATATATATATATATATATATATATATATATATAGTGTGTATATATGTGTATATATGTATATATATGTATATATATATGTATATATGTATATATATTTATATTTATATATATATATATATAATATATATATATATATATATATAATATATATATATATATATATATATATATATATATATATATATATATATATATATATATATATATATTTTTTTTTTTTTTTCAACAAGTTGGTCGTCTCCCACCGAGGCAGGGTGACCCAAAAAAAGAAAGAAAATCCCCATAAAGAAAATACTTTCATCATCATTCAACACTTTCACCACACTCACACATTATCACTGCTTTTGCAGAGGTGCTCAGAATACAACAGTTTAGAAGCATATACGTATAAAGATACACAACATATCCCTCCAAACTGCCAATATCCCAAATCCCTCCTTTAAAGTGCAGGCATTGTACTTCCCATTTCCAGGACTCAAGTCCGACTATAAGAAAATAACCGGTTTCCCTGAATCCCTTCACTAAATATTACCCTGCTCACACTCCAACAGATCGTCAGGTCCCAAGTATCATTCGTCTCCATTCACTCCTATCTAACACGCTCATGCACGCTTGCTGGAAGTCCAAGCCCCTCGCCCACAAAACCTCCTTTACCCCCTCTTTCCAACCCTTTCGAGGACGACCCCTACCCCTCTTTCCTTCCCCTATAGATTTATATGCTTTCCATGTCATTCTACTTTGATCCATTCTCTCTAAATGACCAAACCACCTCAACAACCGCTCTTCTGCCCTCTGACTAATGCTTTTATTAACTCCACACCTTCTCCTAATTTCCACACTCCGAATTTTCTGCATAATATTTACACCACACATTGCCCTTAGGACATCTCCACTGCCTCCAACCGTCTCCTCGCTGCTGTATTTACCACCCAAGCTTCACATCCATATAAGAGTGTTGGTACTACTATACTTTCATACATTCCCTTCTTTGCCTCCATAGATAACTTTTTTTGACTCCACATATACCTCAACGCACCACTCACCTTTTTTCCCTCATCAATTCTATGATTAACCTCATCCTTCATAAATCCATCCGCCGACACGTCAACTCCCAAGTATCTGAAAACATTCACTTCTTCCATACTCCTCCTCCCCAATTTGATATCCAATTTTTCTTTATCTAAATCATTTGATACCCTCATCACCTTACTCTTTTCTATGTTCACTTTCAACTTTCTACCTTTACACACATTCTCAAACTCATCCACTAACCTTTGCAATTTTTCTTTAGAATCTCCCATAAGCACAGTATCATCAGCAAAAAGTAACTGTGTCAATTCCCATTTTGAATTTGATTCCCCATAATTTAATCCCACCCCTCTCCCGAACACCCTAGCATTTACTTCTTTTACAACCCCATCTATAAATATATTAAACAACCATGGTGACATTACACATCCCTGTCTAAGACCTACTTTTACCGGGAAGTATTCTCCCTCTCTTCTACACACCCTAACCTGAGCCTCACTATCCTCATAAAAGCTCTTTACAGCATTTAGTAACTTACCACCTATTCCATAAACTTGCAACATCTGCCACATTGCTCCTCTATCCACTCTATCATATGCCTTTTCTAAATCCATAAATGCAATAAAAACTTCCCTACCTTTATCTAAATACTGTTCACATATATGCTTCAATGTAAACACTTGATCTACACATCCCCTACCACTCTGAAGCCTCCTTGCTCATCTGCAATTCTACATTCTGTCTTAACTCTAATTCTTTCAATTATAACTCTACCGTATACTTTTCCTGGTATACTCAGTAATCTTATTCCTCTATAATTTTTACAATCTCTTTTGTGCCCTTTCCCTTTATATAAAGGGACTATACATGCTCTCCGCCAATCCCTAGGTACCTTCCCCTCTTTCATACATTTATTAAACAAAAGTACCAACCACTCCAACACTATATCCCCCCCTGCTTTTAACATTTCTGTCATGATCCCATCAGTTCCAGCTGCTTTACCCCCTTTCATTCTACGTAATGCCTCACGTACCTCCACCACACTTACATTCTGCTCTTCTTCACTCCTAAAAGATGGTATACCTCCCTGGCCAGTGCATGAAATTACCGCCTCACTTTCTTCCTCAACATTTAAAAGTTCCTCAAAATATTCTCGCCATCTACCTAATACCTCCCTCTCCCCATCTACTAACTCCCCTACTCTGTTTTTAACAGACAAATCCATATTTTCCCTAGGCTTTCTTAACTTGTTTAACTCACTCCAAAATTTTTTCTTATTTTCATTAAAATTTCTTGACAGTGCCTCTCCCACTCTTTCATCTGCTCTCCTTTTGCACTCTCTCACCACTCTCTTCACCTTTCTTTTACTCTCCATATACTCTGCTCTTCTTATAACACTTCTGCTTTGTAAAAACCTCTCGTAAGCTACCTTTTTCTCTTTTATCACACCCTTTACTTCATCATTCCACCAATCACTCCTCTTTCCTCCTGCCCCCACCCTCCTATAACCACAAACTTCTGCCCCACATTCTAATACTGCATTTTTAAAACTATTCCAACCCTCTTCAACCCCCCCACTACTCATCTTTGCACTAGCCCACCTTTCTGCCAATAGTCGCTTATAACTCGCCCGAACTTCCTCCTCCCTTAGTTTATACACTTTCACCTCCCTCTTACTTGTTGTTGCCACCTTCCTCTTTTCCCATCTACCTCTTACTCTAACTGTAGCTACAACTAAATAATGATCTGATATATCAGTTGCCCCTCTATAAACATGTACATCCTGGAGCCTACCCATCAACCTTTTATCCACCAATACATAATCTAACAAACTACTTTCATTACATGCTACATCATACCTTGTATATTTATTTATCCTCTTATTTATAAAATATGTATTACTTATTACCAAATTTCTTTCTACACATAGCTCAATTAAAGGCTCCCCATTTACATTTACCCCTGGCACCTCAAATTTACCTACTACTCCCTCCATAACATTTTTACCCACTTTAGCATTGAAATCCCCAACCACCATTACTCTCACACTTGATTCAAAACTCCCCATGCATTCACTCAACATTTCCCAGAATCTCTCTCTCTCTCCTCTACACTTCTCTCTTCTCCAGGTGCATATACGCTTACTATAACCCACTTTTCACATCCAGTCTTTATTTTACTCCACATAATCCTTGAATTTATGCATTTGTAGTCCCTCTTTTCCTGCCATAGCTTATCCTTCAACATTATTGCTACTCCTTCTTTAGCTCTAACTCTATTTGAAACCCCTGACCTAATCCCATTTATTCCTCTCCATTGAAACTCTCCCACCCCCTTCAGCTTTGTTTCACTTCAAGCCAGGACATCCAGTTTCTTCTCATTCATAACATCCACAATCATCTCTTTCTTATCATTTGCACAACATCCACGCACATTCAGACTTCCCACTTTGACAATTTTCTTCTTCTTATTCTTTTTAGTAATCTTTACAGGAAAAGGGGTTACTAACCCATTATTACCGGCATTTTAGTTAGTTGACTTTTACAACACGCATGGCTTACGGAGGAAAGATTCTTATTCCACTTCCCCATGGATATAAAAGGAAAAGTAATAAGACCAAGAACTATTAAGATAAAATCAAAGAAAACTCAGATGAGTGTGTATAAATAAACATGTACATGTATGTGTAGTGTGACCTAAGTGTAAGTAGAAGTAGCAAGACGTACCTGTAATCTTGCATATTTATGAGACAGACAAAAGACACCAGCAATCCTACCATCATGTAAAATAATTACAGGCTTTCGTTTTACACTCACTTGGCAGGACGGTAGTACCTCCCTGGGTGGTTGCTGTCTACCAACCTACTACATACATACATACATACATACATACATACATACATACATACATACATACATACATACATATATATCTTTCTTTCTTTCAACACACCGGCTGTATCCCACCGAGGCGGGGTGGCCCAAAAGGAAAAACGAAAGTTTCTCCTTTTGCATTTAGTAATATATACAGGAGAAGAGGTTACTAGCCCCTTGCTCCCAATATATATATATTTATATATATATATATATATATATTTATATATATATATATATATTTATATATATATATATTTATATATATATATATATTTATATATCTTCTTTCTTCTTTCAACACACCGGCCGTATCCCACCGAGGCGGGGTGGCCCAAAAGGAAAAACGAAAGTTTCTCCTTTTACATTTAGTAATATATACAGGAGAAGAGGTTACTAGCCCCTTGCTCCCGGCATTTTAGTCGCCTCTTACAACACGCATGGCTTACGGAGGAAGAACTCTGTTCCACTTCCCCATGGAGATAAGAGGAAATAAACAAGAATAAGAACTAGAAAGAAAATAGAAGAAAACCCAGAGGGGCGTGTATATATGTGCTTGTACATGTATGTGTAGTGGGACCTAAGTGTAAGTAGAAGTAGCAAGACGTACCTGAAAACTTGCATGTTCATGAGACAGAAAAAAGGACACCAGCAATCCTACCATCATGTAAAACAATTACAGGCTTTCGTTTTACACTCACTTGGCAGGACGGTAGTACCTCCCTGGGTGGTTGCTGTCTACCAACCTACTACATACATACATACATACATACATACATACATACATACATATATATATATATATATATATATATATATATATATATATATATATATATATATATATGGTAGACCGCAACCGCCCAGGGAGGTACTACCGTCCTGCCAAGTGAGTGTAAAACTGAAGCCTGTAATTGTTTTGCACGATGGTAAGATTGCTGGTGTCTTTTTTTATCTGTCTCATACATATGCAAGATTTCAGGTATGTCTTGCTACTTCTACTTACACTTAGGTCACACTACACATACATGTACAAGCATATATATACACACCCCTTTGGGTTTTCTTCTATTTTCTTTCTAGTTCTTGTTCTTGTTTATTTCCTCTTACCTCCATGGGGAAGTGGAACAGAATTCTTCCTCCGTAAGCCATGCGTGTTGTAAGAGGCGACTAAAATGCCGGGAGCAAGGAGCTAGTAACCTCTTCTCCTGTATATATTACTAAATGTAAAAGGAGAAACTTTCGTTTTTCCTTTTGGGCCACCCCGCCTCGGTGGGATACGGCCAGTGTGTTGAAAGAAAGAAAGATATATATATATATATATATATATATATATATATATATATATATATATATATATATACACACACACACACACTTACATACATACATACATACATACAGTGATGTATAATCCACTACAGAACTGCAGGAGGCCAAGAGAGGAATATGAAGAGAGCAACAGAGCAATGGTGGTACACTTGCTGAGGTGGCAAGAAGAGCTCACTCCAGCAGAGCAAAGTTGCTAGTTATGGGGGATTTCAACCACAGGGAGATTGACTGGGAAAACCTGGAGCCACATGGGGGTCCCGAAACATGGAGAGCCAGGATGTTGGACGTGGTGCTGGAAAACCTCATGCACCAACATGTTAAGGACACTACCAGAGTGAGAGGGGAGGATGAACCAGCAAGATTGGACCTTGTGTTCACCCTGGGCAGCTCAGACATTGAGGACATCAAGTATGAGAGTCCCCTAGGAGCTAGCGACCACGTGGTTCTGTGCTTTGAATACATAGTAGAGCTGCAATTGGAGAGAATAACAGGAGTTGAATGGGAAAAGCCTGACTATAAAAGAGGGGACTACATAGGGTTGAAGAACTTCCTGCGGGAGGTCCAGTGGGACAGAGAACTGGCAGGAAAGCCAGTAAATGAAATGATGGAATATGTAACAACAAAATGCAAGGAGGCAGTGTAAAGGTTTATTCCCAAGGGCAACAGTAACAATGGGAAGACCAGAACGAGCCCCTGGTTTTCCCGACGGTGTAAGGAGGCAAAAACAAAGTGCAATAGAGAATGGAAAAAGTACAGAAGGCAGAGAACACACGAAAATAGGGAGATCAGTCGCAGAGCCAGGAATGAGTACGCACAGGTAAGGAGGGAGGTCCAGCAACAGTATGAAAATGACATAGCATCGAGAATCAAGACTGACCCGAAACTGTTGTATAGCCACATCAGGAGGAAGACAACAGTCAAAGACCAGGTGATCAGATTAAGGACAGAAGGTGGAGAACTCACAAGAAATGATCAGGAGGTATGTGAGGAGCTGAACAGGAGATTTAAGGAAGTTTTTACAGTAGAGACAGGAAGGGCTGTGGGAAGACAGCACAGAAGGGAACATCAAGAAGGAATATACCAACAAGTGTTGGATGACATACGAACAACTGAGGAGGAGGTGAAGAAGCTCTTAAGTGACTTTGACACCTCAAAGGCGATGGGACCGGACAACATCTCCCCATGGGTCCTTAGAGAAGGAGCAGAGATGCTGTGCGTGCCTCTAACCACAATCTTCAACACATCCCTTGAAACTGGGCAACTACCTGAGAAATGGAAGACAGCTAATGTAGTCCCCATATTTAAGAAAGGAAACAGAAACAAGGCACTAAACTACAGACCTGTGTCCCTGACATGTATTGTGTGCAAAGTCATGGAGAAGATTATCAGGAGGAGAGTGGTCGAACACCTGGAAAGGAACAAGATTATAAATGAAAACCAGCATGGGTTCATGGAAGGCAAATCTTGTATCACAAACCTCCTGGAGTTTTATGACAAGGTAACAAAAGTAAGACACGAGAGAGTGGGGTGGGTAGATTGCGTTTTCCTAGACTGCAGGAAGGCCTTTGACACAGTTCCCCACAAGAGATTAGTGCAGAAGCTGGAGGATCAGGCGCACGTAAAAGGGAGGGTACTGCTATGGATAAGGGAATACCTGACAGGGAGGCAGCAATGAGTCATGGTACGTGAAGAGGTATCACAGTGGGCGCCTGTTATGAGCGGGGTCCCACAGGGGTCAGTTCTAGGTCCAGTGCTATTTGTGATATATGTGGACGACATGATGGAAGGAATAGACTCTGAAGTGTCCCTGTTCGCAGATGACGTGAAGTTGATGAGAAGAATTAAATCGGACGAGGATGAGGCAGGACTGCAAAGAGACCTGGAGAGGCTGGACATGTGGTCCAGTAACTGGCTTCTCGAATTCAATCCAGCCAAATGCAAAGTCATGAAGATTGGGGAGGGGCAAAGAAGACCGCAGACAGAGTATAGGCTAGGTGGACAAAGACTACAGACCTCACTCAGGGAGAAAGACCTTGGGGTGACCATAACACCGAGCACATCACCGGAGGCACACATCAACCAAATAACCGCTGCAGCATTCGGGTGCCTGGCAAACCTGAGAATAGCGTTCCGATACCTTAATAAGGAATCGTTCAAGACACTGTACACTGTGTATGTTAGGCCCATACTGGAGTATGCAGCACCAGTCTGGAACCCACACCTGGTCAAGCACATCAAGAAGTTAGAGAAAGTACAAAGGTTTGGAACAAGGCTAGTCCCAGAGCTCAAGGGAATGTCGTACGAGGAAAGGTTAAGGGAAATCGGACTGACGACACTGGAGGACAGAAGGGTCAGGGGAGACATGATAACGACATACAAGATACTGCAGGGAATAGACAAGGTGGACAGAGATAGGATGTTCCAGAGAGGGGACACAGGGACAAGGGGTCACAACTGGAAGCTGAAGACTCAGACGAGTCACAGGGACGTTAGGAAGTATTTCTTCAGTCATAGAGTTGTCAGCAAGTGGAATAGCCTAGCAAGTGAAGTAGTGGAGGCAGGAACCATACATAGTTTTAAGAAGAGGTATGACAAAACTCAGGAAGCAGAGAGAGAGAGGACCCAGTAGCGATCAGTGAAGAGGCGGGGCCAGGAGCTGAGTCTCGACCCCTGCAACCACAATTAGGTGAGTACAATTAGGTGAGTACACACACACACACACACACACACACACACACACACACAGCGGAGAAGAAAGTGATTACATAGCGGGAATGCTTCACTCTGGAGGTCCCAAGGTGGTAATAGCAGTGATGTATAACCCACCACAGAATAGCAGGAGGCCAAGGCAAGAGTACGACGAGAGCAATAGAGCGATGGTTGACACACTGGCTACAGTGGCCAGAAGAGCTCATGCATGCAGGGCAAAGCTCCTGATCATATGTGACTTTAACCACAAGGAGATCGATTGGGAGAACTTGGACCCGCATGGGGGCCAAGATACATGGAGGGCTAAGATGATGGAGGCGGTACTGGAAAACTTCACGTACCAACATGTAAGGGACACTACAAGAGAGAGAGGAGAGGATGAACCAGCAAGGCTAGACTTAGTATTCATCTTGAGTAGTGCAGATATCGAGGACATCACATATGAAAGACCCCTTGGGTCCAGTGACCATGTGGTTTTAAGCTTCGAATACACAGTAGAGCTACAAGTGGAGGGAGAAGCAGGAAGGCCAGGACGAATGAAGCCAAACTACAAGAAAGGGGACTACACAGGAATGAGGTACTTCCTGAATGGGGTTCAGTGGGACAGAGAACTGGCAGGGAAGCCAGTTAATGAAATGATGGAATATGTAGCAACAAAATGCAAGGAAGCTGAGGAGAGGTTTGTACCCAAGGGTAACAGGAATAATGAAAAAGCCAGGATGAGCCCATGGTTTACCCAAAGGTGCAGGGAGGCAAAAACCAAGTGTGCTAGGGAATGGAAGAAATATAGAAGGCAAAGGACCCAGGAGAATAAGGAGAGCAGTCGTAGAGCCAGAAACGAATATGCACAGATAAGAAGGGAGGCCCAAAGACAATATAAAAATGACATAGCAGCGAAAGCCAAATCTGACCCGAAACTGTTGTACAGCCACATCAGGAGGAAAACAACAGTCAAGGACCAGGTAATCAGGCTAAGGAAGGAAGGAGGAGAGACAACAAGAAATGACCGTGAAGTATGTGAGGAACTCAACAAGAGATTCAAAGAAGTGTTCACAGAGGAGACAGAAGGGGCTCCAGAAAGACGGAGAGGTGGGGCACACCACCATGTGCTGGACACAGTGCACACAACCGAGGAAGAAGTGAAGAGGCTTCTGAGTGAGCTAGATACCTCAAAGGCAATGGGGCCAGATAACATCTCCCCATGGGTATTGAGAGAGGGAGCAGAGGCGCTATGTGTACCCCTAACAACAATATTCAATACATCTATCGAAACAAGGAGATTGCCTGAGGCATGGAAGACAGCAAATGTAGTCCCAATCTTTAAAAAAGGAGACAGACATGAAGCATTAAACTACAGACCAGTGTCACTGACATGTATAGTATGCCAAATCATGGAGAAGATTATCAGGAGAAGAGTGGTGGAACACCTAGAAAGGAATGATCTCATCAACAGCAGCCAACATGGTTTCAGGGACTGGAAATCCTGTGTCACAAACCTACTGGAGTTCTATGACATGGTGACAGCAGTAAGACAAGAGAGAGAGGGGTGGGTGGATTGCATATTCTTGGACTGCAAGAAGGCGTTTGACACAGTTCCACACAAGAGATTGGTGCAAAAACTGGAGGATCAAGCAGGGATAACAGGGAAGGCACTACAATGGATCAGGGAATACTTGTCAGGAAGACAGCAGCGAGTCATGGTACGTGGCGAGGTGTCAGAGTGGGCACCTGTGACCAGCGGGGTCCCACAGGGGTCAGTCCTAGGACCAGTGCTGTTTCTGGTATTTGTGAACGACATGACGGAAGGAATAGACTCTGAGGTGTCCCTGTTTGCAGATGATGTGAAGTTGATGAAGAATTCACTCAATCGAAGACCAGGCAGAACTACAAAGGGATCTGGACAGGCTGCAGACCTGGTCCAGCAATTGGCTCCTGGAGTTCAATCCCACCAAGTGCAAAGTCATGAAGATTGGGGAGGGGCAAAGAAGACCGCAGATGGAGTACAGTCTAGGGAGCCAGAGACTACAAACCTCACTCAAGGAAAAAGATCTTGGGGTGAGTATAACACCAGGCACATCTCCTGAAGCGCACATCAACCAAATAACTGCTGCAGCATATGGGCGCCTAACAAACCTCAGAACAGCATTCCGACATCTTAATAAAGAATCGTTCAGGACCCTGTACACCGTGTACGTTAGGCCCATATTAGAGTATGCGGCACCAGTTTGGAACCCACACCTAGCCAAGCACGTAAAGAAACTAGAGAAAGTGCAAAGGTTTGCAACAAGACTAGTCCCAGAGCTAAGAGGTATGTCCTACGAGGAGAGGTTAAGGGAAATCAACCTGACGACACTGGAGGACAGGAGAGATAGGGGGGGACATGATAATGACATACAAAATACTGAGAGGAATTGACAAGGTGGACAAAGACAGGATGTTCCAGAGATTGGACACAGTACCAAGGGGACACAGTTGGAAGTTGAAGACACAGATGAATCACAGGGATGTTAGGAAGTATTTCTTCAGCCACAGAGTAGTCAGTAAGTGGAATAGTTTGGGAAACGATGTAGTGGAGGCAGGATCCATACATAGCTTTAAGCAGAGGTATGATAAAGCTCAAGGTTCAGGGAGAGTGACCTAGTAGCGATCAGTGAAGAGGCGGGGCCAGGAGCTCGGACTCGACCCCTGCAACCTCAACTAGGTGAGTACAACTAGGTGAGTACACACACACACACACACACACACACAGTAGGGACAGCGAGGCGCTAGTCACGCCGTCGGTGCTCCGGGGATTTAAGTGTTTTCGAGGGCTACTAAGTGTTCTGCAAGGGTTGCTAAGTGTGTCAGGGTAGTCAACAATCCTAGAAGTGTTTTTTTTTTTAATTGCCTGAGCCACACAAGTGTGGGGAGAGCCACAATTTTGAAAGTGATCTGGTAAATAAAAGCGTTGTGGCGCAGGCTAGTGTGAAGGCGGCGTTGCCAAGTGTCACCCAGGAAAGGTAATAAAGTGAAACAATCGTGTGACCAGTGAAAGAAATACATTGAATAGGGTACATTATTAACGAGAAGAAATTGAGGTGGATCTACGCCAGGACGTACATCGAGCTGGATCTACGCCAGGACGTCACATTGACCTGGACAATCTACACTGCTACAGCTGCACTACAAGTACTGTATCACCTATGAGTGGTTGTTTGGGTGTGGGGTCCAGGTTCCAATTAACCGCCAAGCTGAATGTGAATGGTCTAACTCTCATAGCACGATAAAGAATAGGCACTCAAGTATTCAATAAGGTTTAGCAAATGGTAATCCATTGAACAAGGCGATTAACTCACTATAAGCAGGTCGATATAGGCAACACTGCAAGGGAGTCAGGTCACAAGAGGTTGTGGACACAAGCGACAACTGAGAATCTACATTACACTCCAAGCACAAGCCACCTATTTTTCAGACACATAATAAACCCACACATAATTCGACACATAATTACACACATACACATACACACACACACACACTCACACACACACACACACACACACACACACACACACACACACACACACACACACACACACACACACACACACACACACACACACACACACACTCACACACATAATTCGACACATAATTACACACATACACATACACACACACACACACACACACTCACACACACACACACACACACACACACACACACACACACACACACACACACACACATACACACATACACACATACACACATACACACATACACACACACACACACACACACACACACACACATACACATACACACACACACACACACACACACACACATGCACACACACACACACACATACACATACACACACACACATACACAGTCACACAAAGACACACACACACACACACACACACACACACACACACACACACACACACACACACACACACACACACACACACACACACACACACACACACACACACACACACACACACACACACACACTGTAAGTGCCGGTAAATCCCAGGAGGTTGGGGGTCAGGTCACAAGAAGGTGTGGGCAGCCAAGGACCACTGAGACTTACCTTAAACGCACAAGCCACCTACCTTTCAGTACACAATAAACCCACACATAATTCCACACACAATTACACACAAAATTACACACACACACACACACACACACACACACACACACACACACACACACACACACACACACACACACACACACATACACTCCCCCCTCACCACCGACATCTCACTACTTCCCCTGATCCCTCCCCTCCCTCGATCACCCTCCCCTCCCCCGTTCACCCCAAACCCTCCCCACCCCTCCCCACTCAGCTCCCACATAGCCACAGTTCCTCCACTACTTCCCCCCCCCACACTCTGACACACACACTACTAACCTAACATACAGAACTACATAGTTTTCCCACTCTGAGGCAATCAGGATAAAACAAAAATGGGTTGCCAGAGAGCAACAAGAAAAACCAAGGGACAGGAGGAGGAAAATGCAAAGGAAGATTGGGCAGCAGAGCTCATAAAAAGGGATCATGAATGGGAAAAGAAACTAGAAGAACTTAGCATGAGAATGGAAGAGAGGATAGATATGGAAAGCAGGAAGTGGGAGGTGCATGTCAAAGCAGCAGAAGCTAGGATACAGAGTTTAGAAGAGGAATTGAAAAATCTGAAACAGCCTAAAGAACTAAAGAACATTTTGGGATTGACAACAGAGACTGCTACCTCAGTAACAAATAAGGGGACTGTAGGGAAAGAAGGGGCACAACTGCATGGAGATGCTCTATCAGAGGAGACTGTAGCAAATGAAAGAGCTAAGCTTTATGTGGAGGCCCTAACAGACAACAACAGAGCCCAAGGAAAGCCGAGAAGGGAAAATGACAGGCCACTGAGCCCAAGTACATTAGCCAGTGAAACTGATGAAAGGAAAGCTGCAGTGGAGGAAACCAAATTAAATGAGGGGATACACAGGGATATGCAGTGGGAGAATGAAAGGGTGAGGTCAGTCTTTGTGTATGGGCTCCAGGAAGTCGAAGGGGAAACATATGAAGCAAGAAAACAAGGGAAAAAAAAAGCAATTGAAAGCATCATGAAAGCAATAGGAGAAGACGATATGACCCAGCTGGAAAATTTTCGGAGAATAGGGGGGTTTGTAAAAAAAAGAACCCGGCCAGTGAGAGTGACCTTCAAGGCAGGAGCGACTCGGACCAGGATCCTGCAGGAGAAAGCACGATTAAGGGACATGACGGCATACAGGAGGGTGTATCTCGACCGCGACAGAACACAAGAAGAAAGGAAGAAACTGAGAGAGATGGTACAAAGGCGAAAGGAGGAAAGAGAGGGGATGGAGAAGACAGACAGGAGATCCCAGACCCAGGAAGAAGATCAAATACAGCCTCCCTCACAACTTTCTATAGAAGCCTCCCAACCAGGTCAACCCCAGTGCAACCAAACACTCTAAATCAAAACACCCATGCCACATCCAATGCCCCCACCCACTACATTACAAACTTCACCCCCACAGCAACAACCCATAGTTCCTTACCAGGTCTCCCACTTCCCCAACCCCAATATACTTCCCAGACCACAGTCTTAGAAAAGAAGTTGAAGGTGTGGTATACAAATGCAGATGGAATAACAAACAAGTATGAGGAGTGGCACGAAAGAATCAAAGAGACATCCCCAGACATAATAGCACTCACAGAAACAAAACTCACCAGAATAATAACAGATTCAATCTTTCCATCCGGATATCAAATCTTCAGGAAAGACAGAGGGAGGAGAGGGAGAGGAGGAGTTGCACTGCTCATTAAAAACCAGTGGGGTTTTGAGAAAATGGAAGGAATGGATGGCATGGGCGAAAGGGACTACTTAGTAGGAACAATCCAGTCTGAGGGACATAAGGTGATAATTGCAGTAATGTACAACCCACCACAGAACTGCAGGAGGCCAAGAGAAGAATACAATGAGAGCAACAGAGCAATGATCAACACACTAGCCAAGGTGGCCAGGAGAGCACACATGGGGGGAGCAAAGTTACTAGTTATGGGTGATTTCAATCACAAGGAGATTGACTGGGAAAACCTGGAGCCCCATGGGGGTCCCGAAACATGGAGAGCCAAGATGATGGATGTGGTACTGGAGAACCTCATGCATCAACATGTTAGAGACACTACCAGAGAGAGAGGAGAGGATGAACCAGCAAGGTTGGACCTTGTATTCACCATGAGTAGTTCGGACATCGAGGGTATCATGTATGAAAGGCCCCTGGGAGCTAGTGATCATGTGGTTCTGTGCTTCGACTACATAGTTGAGTTCCAAGTGGAGAGAGTAGCAGGAATAGGCTGGGAAAACCAAACTACAAAAGGGGGAACTACTCAGGCATGAGGAACTTCCTTTAAGACATTCAGTGGGAGAGGGAACTGACAGGAAAACCAGTACAAGAAATGATGGACTATGTAGCAACAAAATGCAAGGAGGCAGAGGAGAGGTTTGTTCCCAAGGGAAACAGAAATAATGGGAAGAACAGAACGAGTCCTTGGTTCACCCAAAGGTGTAGGGAGGCAAAAACTAGGTGTACTAGAGAATGTAAAAGGTACAGAAGACAGAGAACTCAGGAAAATAAAGAAATCAGCCGAAGAGCCAGAAACGAATATGCACAGATAAGAAGGGAGGCTCAGAGACAATATGAAAATGACATAGCGTCAAAAGTAAAGACTGACCCGAAGCTGTTGTACAGCCACATCAGGAGGAAAACAACAGTCAAGGACCAGGTAATCAGACTGAGGAAGGGTGATGGGGAATTCACAAGAAACGACCGAGAGGTATGTCAGGAGCTCAACACAAGATTTAAAGAGGTATTTACAGTGGAAACCAGTAGGACTCCAAGAAATCAGAACAGGGGGGCACACCAGCAAGTGCTGGATGAGGTACATATAACCAAGGAGGAGGTGAAGAAGCTGCTATGCGAACTTGACACCTCAAAGGCGGTGGGACCAGACAACATCTCTCCATGGGTCCTTAAAGAGGGAGCAGAGATATTGTGTGAGCCATTAACAAAGATCTTCAACACATCATTTGAAACTGGGCAACTCCCTGAGGTATGGAAAATGGCAAATGTAGTCCCAATTTTTAAAAAGGGAGACAGACATGAGGCACTAAACTACAGACCTGTATCACTAACGTGTATAGTATGCAAGGTCATGGAGAAGATCATCAGGAGGAGAGTGGTGGGGCACCTGGAAAGAAACAAGTGTATAATTGACAACCAGCACGGTTTCAGGGAAGGAAAATCCTGTGTCACAAACCTACTAGAGTTTTATGACAAGGTGACAGAAGTAAGACAAGAGAGAGAGGGGGGTGGATCGACTGCGTATTTTTGGACTGCAAGAAGGCTTTCGACACAGTTCCTCACAAGAGGTTACTGCAAAAGCTAGAGGACCAGGCACACATATCAGGAAAGGCACTGCAATGGATCAGAGAATATCTGACAGGGAGGCAACAACGAGTCATGGTACGCGACGAGGTGTCAGAGTGGGCGCCTGTGACAAGCGGGGTTCCACAGGGGTCAGTCCTAGGACCTGTGCTGTTCTTGGTATACGTGAACGACATAACGGAAGGGATAGACTCAGAAGTGTCCTTGTTTGCAGACGATGTGAAGTTAATGAGAAGAATCGAATCGGACGAGGATCAGGCAGGACTACAAAGAGATCTGGACAGGCTACAAGCCTGGTCCAGCAACTGGCTCCTTGAATTTAACCCTGCCAAATGCAAAGTCATGAAGATTGGGGAAGGGCAAAGAAGACCGCAGACACAATATAGTTTAGATGGCCAAAGACTGCAAACCTCACTCAAGGAAAAAGATCTGGGGGTGAGTATAACACCGAGCATATCTCCTGAGGCGCACATCAATCAGATAACTGCTGCAGCATACGGGCGCCTGGCAAACCTACGGATAGCGTTCCGATACCTCAGTAAGGATTCGTTTAAGACTCTGTATACCATCTACGTCAGGCCCATACTGGAGTATGCAGCACCAGTTTGGAATCCACACCTAGTCAAGCACGTCAAGAAATTAGAGAAAGTGCAAAGGTTTGCAACAAGACTAGTCCCAGAGCTACGGGGATTGTCCTATGAAGAAAGGTTGAGGGAAATCGGCCTGACGACACTGGAGGCCAGGAGGGTCAGGGGAGACATGATAACGACATATAAAATACTGCGCGGAATAGACGAGGTGGACAAAGACGGGATGTTCCAGAGATGGGACACAGACACAAGAGGTCACAATTGGATGTTGAAGACTCAGATGAATCAAAGGGATGTTAGGAAGTATTTCTTCAGTCATAGAGTAGTCAGGCCATGGAATAGCCTAGAAAGTGATGTGGTGGAGGCAGGAACCATACATAGTTTTAAGGCGAGGTATGATAGAGCTCATGGGGCAGGGAGAGAGAGGACCTAGTAGCAATCAGCGAAGAGGCGGGGCCAGGAGCTGTGACTCGACCCCTGCAACCACAAATAGGTGAGTACAAATAGGGGAGTACACACACACACACACACCTAACACACACACACACAACTAAAACACACACACACACAACTAAAACACACACACACACACACACACACACACACACACACACACACACAAACACAAACCACCCCACCCCCACCCACCCCCCTCCCTCCCTCCCTCTGGGTTTTCTTCTATTTTCTTACTAGGTCTTGTTCATGTTTATTTCCTGTTATCTCCATGGGGAAGTGGAACAAAATTCTTCCTCCGTAAGCCATGCATTTTTTAAGAGACGACTAAAATGCCGGGAGCAAGGGGCTAGTAACCCCTTTTCCTGTAAAAATTACTAAATTTAAAAAGAGAAACTTTTGTTTTTCTTTTTGGGCCACCCTGCCTCGGTGGGATATGGCTGGTTTGTTGAAAGAAAGAAGAATAATTCTATTTACCCTAGGTAGTAGGTTGGTAGACAGCAACCGCCCAGGGAGGTATTGCCATCCTGCCAAGTGAGTGTAAAATAAAAGCCTGTAATTGTTTTACATGATGGTAGGATTGCTGGTGTCCTTTTTCTAGTCTCATGAACATGCAAGATTTCAGGTACGTCTTGCTAGTTCTACTTACACTTAGGTCACACTACACATATAGTATGTACAAGCATATATATACACACCCCTCTGGGTTATCTTCTATTTTCTTTCTAGTTCTTGTTGATGTTTATTTCCTCTTATCTCCATGGGGAAGTTGAACAGAATTCTTCCTCCATAAGCCTTGCGTGTTGTAAGAGGCGACTAAAATGTCGGGAGCAAGGGGCTAGTAACCCCTTCTCCTGTATATATTACTAGATTTGAAAGGAGAAACTTTTGTTTTTCCTTTTGGGCCATCCCACCTCGGTGGGATACGGCTGGTACGTTGAAAGAAGAAAAGAAGAAAATTAATTCATTCCAAACAAAAATATTCACAAAAAAAAATAATTTTTTTTTACAATTATGTAATTATTACATACCTTTATTGAAGGCTAATGCTGGCTTCTGGAAGATAGGGAGGAGGAAAGAGGGAGGAATTAGTGTTTGGAAGGGGAATCCCCCTCCATGAAGACTTTAGGTAGCAATGCCTTCTCTGGGGTTATTTCCCTTCTCTGTCTTTTAATGCCACTAGAACCAGCTTGAGAGTCACTGGACCCCTGTCTCACAAAATAGCTGTCCAGAGTGCTCTATTTCAGTCATCTCTTTAAGATTTCCCTGAAGTGGGACAGGGTTTTATCACTAGACATGTTGCAGATATGGCTTGTTTCAGCTTTGTCAGGGTGGTGTTTCTCTACAAAAGCTTGCACCCTGGTTCCACATTGCACACACCTCTTTAATCTCTGAAGAAGGCACCTCCTTCACTCCTTCCTCCTCCTCTGAAGCAAGTTCCTCAGCTGCAGTCTGTTGCTGTTCAAGTTGAAGCTCTTGCAACTCTTCAGTGGTAAGCTCTTCCCTGTGGTTCTCCACCAACTTCCACATCCTCACCACTCACCTCCAACCCCAGGGACTTCCCCAAAAACACAATAGAGTCCACAGGGTCGGCAGAGTCAGGGTCACGGTGAGTCTCAAACCCTTCAAAATCCCTCTCTTGGACACAATCTGGCCACAGTTTTCTCCAAGCAGAGTTCTAAGTCCTGGAAGTCACTCCCTCCCAAGCCTTATCTATAAGGCTTATGCAATGGAGGATAGTGAAGTGATTCCTCCAGAACTCTTAGGGTAAACTGAGTGTCTGAGGTCACTTCAAAGCACTTTTGCAACACTGCTTTTGTTGAGAGTTTTTTGAAGTTAGAAATGACCTGCTGGTCCATGGGCTGGAGGAGAGGAGTGGTGTTAGGAGGCAAGAACTTCACTTTTATAAAACTGATGTCCCTAAACACTTGGTCTTCCAAGTTTGGAGGATGTGCAGGAGCATTGTCCAGTAACAGGAGGCACTTGAGTGGCAATTTCTTTTCCAAGAGGTATTTTTTCACACTTGAGCCAAACACATCATTAACCCACTCTTTGAAAATTTGCCTTGTGACCCATGCGTTATGATTAGCTTTCCAAATCACAAATAATCTATTCTTCATGACATTGTTTTTCTTAAACACACTGGGATTTTCTGAGTGATACACAAGTAAAGGCTTAACTTTGAAATCCCCACTAGCATTACCACACAACAAAAGAGTAAGCCTGTCTTTCATAGGCTTGTGTCCTGGCAGTGCCTTTTCCTCCTGGGTAATGTAGGTCCTGTTTGGCATTTCCTTCCAAAACAAGCCTGTTTCGTTATAATTGGAAACTTGTTGGGGTTCGAATCCTTCAGCCTTTACATAGTCCTGGAATTCATGAAGATACTTTTCAGCCGCACATTTGTCAGAACTTGCAGCCTCGCCTTCGTTGGCCCTAAATTCACAAACTGCAGCACTTGTTCCAGGCATTTTCTTTGCAAGATCCTCATGCAACTGCTTTGCCTTCTCACAAATGATCGACTCCACTACACTGTCTCCCAATAATTCTTTTTCCTTAATCCACAGTAATAACAACTTTCCCATCTCTTCCATTATCGGTGTCCTTCGTTTAGTTAGAAAAGCTACTCCTTTTGCAACATTAGTGTCTTTAATTTGTTCTTTCTTTGCCAGGATGGATGTAATTGTTGATTTATTCTTGCTATACATCCTGGCAAGTTCCACCACCTTCATACCACTCTCAATTTTTTCTGTCACTTCACGCTTAAATTCCATGGTGTTTCTCACTCTCTTTACCGCAGGAACTTTACGAGGGACTTTCTTTGGAGCCATGGTTACTTATTTCACAGTTGCACTGCAAGAAAAACCACTAAAAACAATGGTAAACAAATAAAATGTTTGGATGTATGAACAGAAGCTTCCTCAGCCTCAGCGCAACCTTCCCCAGCCGGCAGATGGACGCTTCCAAAACAGCCAATAACCGAGCGCCGAAAACCCTGCCGATAAGAGTTGGCCAATAACCAAACCGATTGATAACTGGGGGTCCTCTGTATATACACACCCCTCTGGGTTTTCTTCTCTTTTCTTTCTAGTTCTTATTCTTGTTTATTTCCTCTTATCTCTATGGGGAAGTGGAACAGAAATCTTCCTCCGTAAGCCATGCGTGTTGTAAGAGGCGACTAAAATGCCGGGAGCAAGGGGCTAGTAACCCCTTCTCCTGTATAGGTTGCTAAATTTAAAAAGAGAAACTTATGTTTTTCTTTTTGGGCCACCCTGCCTCAGTGGGATACAGCCAGTTTGTTGAAAAAAAATATATATATTTACCCATGTGCAAGTCCCACTCAAATCCAACCTCTCGCACTTACGTATTTATCCAACCTAAATTTGAAACCATCCAAAGTTTTAGCCTCGATAACCCTACTAGGCAGACTGTTCCATTCATCAACTACCCTATTTCCAAACCAGTACTTTCCTGTATCCTTTCTAAATCTAAACTTGTCTAATTTGAATCCATTACTGCGGGTTCTCTCTTGAAGAAATATCCTCAAGACCTTATTTATATCTCCTTTATTGATACCCATCTTCCACTTATACACTTCAATCATGTCTCCCCTCATTCTTCATCTTACAAGTGAATGTAATTTAAAGGACTTCATTCTCCCTTCATCCGGAAGATTTTTAATGCAATGAATTAATTTTGTCATTCGTCGTTGAATGTTTTCTAACAAATATATATCCATTCTGTAAAATGGAAACAAGAACTGAGCTGCATAATTTAGGTGAGGCCTTACTAATGATGTATAAAGCTGAAGTATAACTGCTGGACTTCTGTTGCTTACACTTCTTTATGTAAATCCAAGGAATCTATTTGCCTTATTATACATGCTTAGGCATGTTCATCGGAGAAAGCTCTGATGAACTGTGACGTGCTCAGAAGGAAGCCTTATTACGTGCCGCTCAGATGCGTGCTTCACTTCCTACTCCTGACAGAAGAATGGCAAAATATATACTCGGCCAAACTACTACTGGCAACATCCAACAGAAATTGAAGCTATCACGAAAACTACAAGACCTGTGCTCCCACAGCAAATGGAGCGAAATGGGACAACCAGAAATCATAAATAACTTATCTTCCTATACACTAACCATCACCAAGACAGAAGCCCTCAGCCTAGGGCTCAAGTTTACTACGGGCATTAACAAGAAACATCATCTGGTGGATATGGTAACCAAGAACCAACCTTTTGGAGACTCGGAATTTCAAAAAGGCTTTGTTCCAGGAATTATCACTGCTTCAGCTACTGAGCCTTCAGGACCGGTCATTCCCAAAGGATACATCCAAGCACTCAGGGACTTGGCTAATAACGATGATATCGTCATTACAACCGCTGACAAAGGTGGTGTGGTGTTACTCGACACTCTCGACTACAACAATAAAGTTTTAAATCTTCTCAATGATGCCAACACTTACCAGCCTGTATCAGAATCAGTGCTACTTCAAAGTACCCAGACTTTTCTTCAAAAGGCTCGTAGCATCTTACAAAAATCAGAACAAGGCAAAAAACTATTTAAACTTTTACCAGGTCAGCTGAAACCAGCACGCCTGTATGGCCTTCCTAAGACACACAAGCCTTGCATCCCACTACGTCCTATCACTTCGGGCGTAGGAAGTGCACCACACAGACTAGCCGGCCACCTTGCCAAATACCTTCAGCTCTTCTGGGCACCATCAGTTAAGCCTACCTCAAACACTCAGGTGACCTTCTCTCTCGAATTTCCTACCTGAATGTTAAAAACAAAAGCATGGCTTCCTTCGATGTCACGGCCCTCTTTACCAGTGTTCCTACTGATGCTGCAATAAACATTCTGAGACAGAGGCTTACTGAAAACCACGACCTTCCTTTACCTCTTCTAGATTTCATCAGTCTAGTGGATCTTCTTGTTAATTTCAACCTCTTCAAGTACCAGGACAACTGTTACAAACAGTGCTTTGAGATGGCAATGGGCAGCACACTCAGTGCTGTGCTTGCCAACCTCTTCGTGGAAAACCTAGAAACAGAGAAATTCAGCACCCTCATTCCCAACACCATTACCTGGCTAAGATACGTTGATGATATGTTGGTTTTCTATCTGAGATGTCTCAATATCCAGGCTCTTCTCAACAAGATCAGTGCAGTCGAACCATCAATAAAGTTTACACTTGAGCTCAAAAAGGATGGCAAACTTCCTTTCCTCGACATTCTCCTGTGCAGATCTCCCGACAGTGACAAACTTCTCTTCAATGTGTATAGAAAACCTGCCAACAAGGATGATCTTAAACACTTTTACTCACACCAAGACACCTGCACTAAAAGAGGAGTCCTCATTGGCTTCTTCTTGAGAGATCTTTGCATCTCCAGCCCTTGTTTTCTTGAAGAATGTATTTACATAACACAATCCTTTACATGTCTTCAGTTTACCTCTTTCTTAATCTGAGATTGCAGACTCAAGGCACAAGCTGTCGTCAACAAACCGCCCATGGAACAGCCCTCTAAGCAGTTTATAGTGCTCTCATGTAGTGATGTTGCCACGAATACTCACCGGGCACTTGCTATGAGTAACATCAATGTTGCCACCATAAACACATCATCTATCAAAGACCTCACTATGAAGCACAGCCCCACACCTCCAACTTCTACAGCAAGCATCTACGCCATCCCCTGTGGATTCTGTCCCAAGAAATATGTAGGCGAGACAGGCAGAGGTCTTGCGGTCCGCCTGAACGAGCATTGAAGTGCCCCTGTAACAGAGATGATTTAAGGTATGTCTGTGTCCTCCACAAAGACTCCACGGGGCATTTGATGAAATGGAATGAGGCACAACTCGTTCTCACCAAACCAGACCTCAGACGCTGACAGTGCCTAAAAGCCTCGCTAATCGCCGTCACCGACACAATAGAATGTAACACTGGAAACCACTGTTATGTTGTTGTCCCTTATTACTTTGATAGTAAGGTTCTCACTACATGTTCTAGTGTGGGGTAGCTTTTTACTTAATGGCCTTATCTGTCTAGGGTAATACTTACATCATGACTGATCATCCTCAGTGTGTCTGATATCCTTTCACCAGCCCTCTTCACAGGTTATTTAAACTACTACTATAAAAATATAACTGTATTCTAAATAGATATGTACAGAATATACACTTACAGCACTCACATATTCAAAACATGTCTACACACTCCTTAGCTGCTCTCCCACATGGTACATCTCAGCAACTTTGCCCTTCTCTTTTCATGACTAATCTCTGGGCTAACCAGTGTTTTAGTAAATAAGTAAGTAAGTTTATTCAGGTATACACAAATACAGTTACATAAATTATCATACATAGCAGCGTATGTGTAGAGAACCTAGGATAACCCAAAAAAGTCAGACAGAGTGACTTATTTCCATTGGGGTCCTTTTACCTTATTATTATAATATAAAGGTTATATTTTCTTATTATTCTATAATGAAGATAACATCTTATTATCATACTAAAAACACTATCTACTACACGAGGGTCATTAAGACTATCTACAATACGAAGGTCATTACTAGGAATAAGGTAAAATTTACACATATGTTAGTTAAAAAATAGAAAATCATTCCCCTCCCTTTCTGTAGCTACATTCAGCAGACACCTTTTGGCACTCTTCTTGAACTGGTTCATGCTTTGACTGGCTTTGACATGTGTGGGTAGTCTGTTCCATTCCTTTATTGCTGTACAATAAAAGGTGTTTGAAGCCTGGCCAATGACTGTGGGTACTACAAAGTTGTGCTCTCTCCCCCTAGTACTATGATTGCTTTGGTTCTCAACCTTGACAAAATTGACAGCAAGATATTCTGGACACTTTACACACACTTTAGTCACCCTGGGTATGGTGGCCATAACTTAAGTTATAACAACTCACCCCTGGGGCACACATAATACCCAAAAAATAGAAAGAAGGACCCAGAGATCCTACCAACTTGAAGTCAACAAAGAGGGAGAGAGAGAGAGGGGGGAGCCTAGCTAAACTTCTCCCACACCCACCAAAAAACAAAAGTCTGTTGCCAAGCACAATTCTCTAGTTACCACAACTCTCCCACACCTTAATTTAATTCTACAAAAAGAAATACAACTTTATAAACTACTTATTTAAACTGTGTTTGTGTGTGTGTGTATAGTATAGCCTATTATATTGAGAAAAATAGGCTTGACCCAGCTGCCTCTCAGTCCCTAAGAGTGATCTTCCCTTAGGGCCATTTAAGTGCTGTGTCCCCATCAATTCAATATAATTAGATATACCAGAGTAACTGTTACAGATACATAAATACATGTTGGGTCCTATAGCCCCATAACAACCACAAAATTTAAAAAACATTAGCATACAGCCTGGTTGATCAGGCTCTGATCAACCAGGAGGCCTGGTCACAGACCGGGCTGCGGGGGCGTTGACCCCCGGAACTCTCTCCAGGTAAACTCCAGGTAATACATGATACTTAAGCAGGCAAGGCACCACCAACCCAACAACACAGGAGTCGCATGATCTCATCATCTACCTGTCCTCATCCCAACATGGCATTCTTCAGGTCACCATGCGTCACTCACACCTCACTCTCCGCCTATATATATAATGTCTTTCTGCCTCTGTATGTTAGAAGTGATCAAGGATGCAGTTTAATATTGACAAATGCAAAGTTCTAAATGTTGGACAGTTAAATAACCATGCCACATATAAACTAAATAATGTAGATCTTAATACTACCGATTGCGAAAAGGATTTAGGAGTTCTGGTTAGCAGTAATCTAAAGCCAAGACAACAGTGCATTAGTGTTCGCAATGAAGCTAACAGAATTCTTGGCTTCATATCTAGAAGTATAAATAATAGAATTCCTTAGGTTGTTCAACTCTATATATCCTTGGTTAGGCTTCATTTAGACTATGCTGCTCAGTTCTGGTCACCGTATTACAGAATGGATATAAATGCTCTGGAAAACGTACAAAGGAGGATGACAAAAATGATCACATGTATCAGAAATCTTCCCTATGAGGATAGACTGAGGGCCCTGAATCTGCACTCTCTCAAAAAGCGTAGAATTAGGGGGGATATGATCGAGGTGTATAAATGGAAAACAGGAATAAATAAAGGGGATGTAAATAGTGTGCTGAAAATTTCCAGCCAAGACAGGACTCGCAGCAATGGTTTCAAGTTGGAAAAATTCAGATTCAGGAAGGATATGGGAAAGCACTGGTTTGGTAATAGAGTTGTGGATGAGTGGAACAAGCTCCCGAGTACAGTTATTGAGGCTAAAACATTATGTAGTTTTAAAAATAGTTTAGATAAATACATGAGTGGGTGTGGGTGGGTGTGAGTTGGACCTGGCTAGCTTGTGCTGCTGGGTCTGGTACAGTGCTCCATCCTTGAGTGGGGATGACCAGACTGGGTGGGTCATTGGGATAATCTGGGGGGGTCATTGGTCTAATCTGGGGGGGACATGGACCTGCTCCGCATGGGTCAGTAGGCCTGGTGCAGTGTTGCTTCTTTCTTATGTTCTTATGGGTGGGTGCGAGTGGGTGTAAAATGGACCTGACTAGCTAGTAGGTCGGACGCAGTGCTAATCCCTTAAGTGATGTGTCTGACCTCACTAGGTCAAGGCATTGGCTTAAGCCGGTGGGGAGTATTGGAGCTGCCTCACAAAGACCAGTAGACCTGTTGCAGTGTTCCTTATTTCTTGTGATCTTATGTTCTTATGAGGGCAAATATTCTATTAGTGGGATGGATCTGTGAAGGACCTGCCTAGTATGGGCCAACAGGCCTGCTGCAGTGTTTCTCCGTTCTTATGTTCTTAAGGTCCCAGGACCGAAATGTTTTCTAATAAATGCCATAGTGTTTGCTTATGTGTCTTTCTAAACCAACTTATCGGTATTTATTACCAAGGTTTATACCAGGCACTGCTGTCTTGGTTTAAGGTTGCTGCTTACCATATCCCCCAAATTCTTTTCACATTCTAAACGGCTAAGTTCAACATTATTAAGCTGGTAGTTGCTAGGGTTATGAACATTTCCGAGCTTTAGAACTTTACGTTTATCTACATTGAACTGCATCTGCCACTTTTCTGACCACGAATTGAGTTTGTCTAAATCCTCCTGATGTTCTGAGACGTCAACGTCTGAATCGATTATCCTACCTATCTTTGTGTCATCAGCAAATTTGCTTATGTCACTAGTAATTCCCTCGTCACGGTCATTTATATATACAGTGGACCCTTGGCTAACGAAAGCATCGTCTAATGATAAATCTGCTCAATGAAGCGTTTGAGTGTAAAAATTTTGGCCCGGCCAATGATGAAAAACTTGACCAACGTGATTCGTCCCAAACCTGTCCGTCCAGCCTGAGTGCCTCAGCTTCCCTGCCATCATTGTTTACTAGCCAGGGTGGCCGGTTCCATGCATACATTCGATACATTTTGTATTATTCCATTGTTTTTAGTGCTTGTAACTGCTAAATAAGCCACCCAAAGAAAGTTGCTAGTGCTAACCTTGTGGTAAAAAGAGGTGAGTAATGCTATCATACTACGGTCAGCTGTTGCTGTACCACCGTCAGCTGCTGCTGCTGCTGTTGTACCACGGTCAGCTGCTGCTGTACCACGGTCAACTGCTGCTGCTGCTTACTCTTGCTATTGCCAGGTCTACTTGAACGAGTGAGAAATCTGTTGCCTCAAAGAGACAGAATGTCTCCTTTATGCTATGGCAGTTTCTCATCTATGCTTCCAAGGGAGACTACCCCGTATTTCTTATTCACGTGTTTCTAAACGTCCCCCCACTTTTGGGGTCCCATCTTCTGCAGCCTCCTCTGTGGTTACCCCACCCATAGTCACTCCTGTCTCTAATTCTTTTGCTGTCCTGGGCTCTGAAGTCCTTACTTCAACACCTCAGTCTGTTCTCACATCTTCATGTTCTCCCTCACAAGCCCCGGTATCGACAAGACCTCGTACGACACCACCTTCCAATCGCCCCTCTACTTCTCAGAAGTCCAAAAAATCCCCATTGCTCAAATCTCCATTAACCCTTCCTTCCCTTCTTCCACCTCCACATTTTACCTTTAGAGTCTCTGTACCTGGTTCTTCCCCTCTCTCTAGCTCTGTTACAAGTGTGGAGGTTTACCTTCCTCCTCGTACTGTGCCTTCCTCCCCTGTCCCCTCCCAAGTTTCCTCCTCTTCTGCCACCTCCCAGGTTTCTGCCTCTTCTGTCCCCTCCCACACTTCTTCTCCAGTTCCCTCCACCCTCGTCCCCCCTACTTTGGTACAGTCCATTTCTGTCCCAGTCTTTACTCACCTTCCTCCTTCCATCTCCAGTATTGTCTCCCATACAACGTCTTTGAATTCCAAAACACTTGAAGCTATCTCAGAATATATTGCAGAGACTAAACCCTCAGTGGACACTGATCTGCCCCCTGTTCCTTCTCTCTCCTCTCCTCCATCTGCGCAACTCCTTTCTTTGCAGCGCTCCATTCCTTCGCTACTTGAACGTTTTCCACTGCCGCCACATGTGGACTTTTCAAACCTCTCTAGTCTGTAGGTACCCTTACTTGCGGATTTCTGGTATCTTCATCATTACCAATCATGGCCTATTTACAGTGGAATATCCGCGGCCTTGGGTAATCAGGGTGAGCTTCTGATGTTGCTTTCCCAGTTTTTTCCTGTGGGTGTTTGCTTACAAGAACCAAAATTACACTCTGCTGTTATCTATCCCATCTCAGGCTATAATTTATTGTATTCTTTGGATCCTTTTTTTGATGGGACCTTTAATGAAAGTGCCCTTCTACGCACTGATATTCTGTACCATCAGCTATTTGTTCATACTTCGCTGCATTACACTGCAGCCAGTATCCACTTGCATAAGTGGTATACAATCTGTTCTTTGTATCTCTCTCCTTCTCGGGCATTATCTATCCTGGATGTTGCCTTTCTTGTCTCGTCCTTACCACCACCACTTCTGTTACTAGGCGATTTTAATGCTCATCATTTCCTCGGGGGGGGGGGGGGGGGGGGTTCTCACTGTGATTCCTGTGGCATTCAGTTGGAGGCTTTTCTCGCTTCTCACCCCCTCCATGTTTTAAATACAGGTACTCCCACCCATTTTGATCCTCATACTCTCTTGCATCGATCTCTCGGTCTGCTCTTCCTCCACTGCACTAGACTTCACCTGGTCTGTTCTCCTGGACTTACATGACAGTGATCATTTTCCAATCATTCTTACCTCTCCTTCATATTCACCACCACTTCTTAGCCCACGCTGGCAGTTTGATCGAGCAAATTGTAACCTTTACTCACAACTAACTGCTTTTAGTGAGGTTCCTAATTCGTCCTCCATTGATGAGCTTTTACACCTCTTCTCATCCTCAGTTTTAACCACAGCTTCTCATTCTATACCCCAAACCTCGGGCACGCATTCTAAGAAGTGCGTGCCTGGTGGTCTCCTGCTTGTGTTCGTGCAGTACGTTTGAAACGTGCTGCATGGGGCAGGTACCGGTAAAATAGAACCACTGAGAGCCTTTTTGATTTTAAGCAGAAGCGTAAGATCGCTCGCCGTGTCATCCGTGACGCTAAACGCACTTGTTGGCGATATTGTTTCCACCATCACCTCTGCTTCCTCTATGAGTGCAGTCTGGAAAAAAGTACGGAAACTGAGTGGTAAATACTCTCCTTACCCGGCTCCTGTTCTGCGGGTTACCGGTGTTGATATAGCACACCCTCTTGATGTTGCCATTGAAACTGGTAATCATCTGGTCCGTATTTCTCAGGGGCTACATCTATACCCCTCGTTTGTTTCCTCAAAGTCTGCCAGAGAGTTAGCGACTTTAGACTTCTCTTCTCTCAAAGAAGAATCTTATAATGTGCCTTTTACACTTCAGGAACTGGAGGTGACACCGTCAGCTTGCCAATCATCGGCAGCTGGGCAAGACAACATTCATATTCAGATGTTACAGCATTTACATCAGTCAGCCCTTGCAGTCCTCTTACACCTCTTCAATCTTATTTGGTCACAAGGAGTTCTTTCCCAGCTGTGGAAATCTGCCATTGTTCTCCCTTTCCGCAAACCGGGTACTACGGGACATGATGCCTCCCACTATTGTCCCATTGCTCTTACCAGTACAGTTTGCAAGGTGATAGAACGTCTGGTAAATCGACATTTACTGTGGTATTTAGAAACACAACAGTCTCTCCACTAGTCAATATGGCTTTCATAAGGGCCGTTCTACCATAGACCCCTTACTATGCTTGGATACGTATATTCGTAATGCCTTTGCAAATAACCACTCAGTTATTGCCGTATTTTTTGACCTTGAGAAGGTATAATATTTTGGCCGAAGCCCACTCCTTAGGCCTCTGAGGCAATCTTCCATTGTTCCTTAAGAACATATTAACTGACAGACATTTCTGTGTTCTGGTTAACCCTTTGAGGGTTTTCGTCGTACTAGTACGTCTTACGCGTAGGGGTTTTTGACGTACTAGTACTCATAAATTCTAGCGGCCTCGAATCTAGTGGGAGAAAGCTGGTAGGCCTTCATATGAAAGAATGGGTCTATGTGGTCAGTGTGCACAGTCTAAAAAAAATCCTGCAGCACACAGTGCATAATGAGAAAAAAAAAACTTTGACCATTTTTTTTTAATAAATCAGCGACTTTGCAGTGTATTTTCGTATGGTATTTATTGTTGTATTCTAGTTTTCTTGGTCTCATTTTATAGAATGGAAGACATATTACAGAAATTGAGATGATTTTGACTGGTTTTACAAAGAAAAGTGCCTTGAAATTGAGCTCAAAGTAGCAGAAATGTTCGATTTTTACCAAACTTCAAAAGTACACAAATCGTGCCAAGCGTGCAATACACGTCAACTGGTGAGTCTAATATTCTTTCACAAGTGCACCAATAATATTTATACCATTTTTTACACTAATGCAGTAGTCTGCATAACAGTAAATCTTATATTTCTTGTGAAAATAAAAATTCAAAGTGGAAAGCAAAAGAATATAAGAGGGGCCTTGAGACGTTACTAATGACTAGAGGAAATGTCATTTTAGTGCTTGGAATGTCTTTCTTGTTTATTCTGGACCCTATTCGGAAATTGGCATCTTTTGAAATTTGTGTGAAATTGGCAAAAATGCTAAATTCTGACCACTGTACTTGATAGTTGAATTTCATAAATGAGTGGTTTCTTGCACCCATTCGATAGAAAAAATGGAGTTCTAGCGAAATATTCATGTTTTTTGTCGACTAGTACAGTGAAATTGGCCGAAAATGGGGCTCAAAGTGGGCAAAATCGCCGATGCGTAAACATCGCCGAGACCGCTAACTTTGCGAGAGCATAATTCCGTAAGTTTTCTATCAAATTTCAAACTTTTGGTGTCTTTATGATCGGGAAAAGATTCTCTATCTTTTCATAAGAGAAAATAATTTTTTTTTTTTTTAAATTTGGCCGACCCTGAGAACGAGTTTCGGAGAGGGCCTGTCGACCCTCAAAGGGTTAATAATATGCTCTCCACGGACTTTGTCCAAGCTGAAGGTGTCCCCCAGGGATGTGTTCTGGACACAACACTTTTTCTCCTTGCTATAAATGATTTGGCCTCTCTTTTTCCATCCAATATTTGGTCGTTACTCTGTGTTGATGACTTCACTATTGCTTGTGCAGGTGCTGACTGTCACCTTATTACAGTTTCTCTCCAGCATGTGGTCAACCGTGTTTCCAATTGGGCCACCATGCATGGATTTAAATTTTCCAGTACTAAAACTCATCAAATTACTTTCACTAGACGCTCTGTCATCTCTGATCATCCTTTGTAGCTCTATGGGTCACGTATCCCTGAACATGATACAGTAAGGTTTCTAGGCCTTCTCTTTGACCGTAGGTTATCCTGGAAATCTCACATTACCTCTCTGAAGGCAACTTGTCACAGCCGGCTGAACCTTCTTTACCCTTTCAGGTTTTCTGACGTACTAGTACGGCTTACTCACCAGGGTTTTTAACATACGTACTAGTATGCCTAAATTCTAGCGCTCTCAAATCTAGTGAGAGAAAGCTGGTAGGCCTACATATGAAAAAATGTTGGATGAAGAATGGGGGAGACATGATCGAAGTGTATAAGTGGAAGATGGGTATCAATAAAGGGGATATAAATAAGGTCTTGAGGATGTCCCTCCAGGAGAGAACCCGCAGTAATGGATTCAAATTAGGCAAGACTAGATTTAGAAAGGATACAGGAAAGTATTAGTTTGGAAATAGGGTAGTTGATGAGTGGAACAGTCTGCCTAGTAGGGTTATTGATGCTAAAACCTTGGGTAGTTTAAAATTTAGGTTGGATAAATACACGAGTGAGAGGGGTTGGATTTGAGTGGGACTTGCACATACATTAATAGAATTATCAAAGCTTATTTCTTGGGTACCATTGAAAATTGAGTTAGGCAAATACAGTGGACCCTCGAATTTAGTCGTGCCTTTTCTGTATGCAAAAATATTTTTATTATCTATGAAATGTATTTTTTGTTAATATTTTTGGGTGTCTGGAATGGTTTAATTGGATTTACATTATTTCCTATGGGAAATATTAACCCTTTGAGGGTCGACAGGCCCTCTCCGAAACTCGTTCTCAGGGTCGGCCAAATTTAAAAAAAAAAAAAAATTATTTTCTCTTATGAAAAGATAGAGAATCTTTTCCTGATCATAAAGACACCAAAAGTTTGAAATTTGATAGAAAACTTACGGAATTATGCTCTCGCAAAGTTAGTGGTCTCGGCGATGTTTACGCATCGGCGATTTTGCCCACTTTGAGCCCCATGTTCGGCCAATTTCACTGTACTAGTCGACAAAAAATATGAATATTTCGCTAGAACTCCATTTTTTTCTATCGAATGGGTGCAAGAAACCACTCATTTATGAAATTCAACTATCCAGTACAGTGGTCAGAATTTAGCAATTTTGCCAATTTCACACAAATTTCAAAAGATGCCAATTTCCGAATAGGGTCCAGAATAAACAAGAAAGACATTCCTGGCACTAAAATGACATTTCCTCTAGTCATTAGTCACGTCTCAAGGCCCCTCTTATATTCTTTTGCTTTCCACTTTGAATTTTTATTTTCACAAAAAATATAAGATTTACTGTTATGCAGACTACTGCATTAGTGCAAAAAATGGTATAAATATTATTGGTGCACTTGTGAAAGAATATTAGACTCACCAGTTGACGTGTATTGCACGCTTGGCACGATTTGTTTACTTTTGAAGTTTGGTAAAAATCGAACATTTCTGCTACTTTGAGCTCAATTTCAAGGCACCTTTCTTTGTAAAACCAGTCAAAATCATCTCTATTTCTGTAATATGTCTTCCATTCTATAAAATGAGACCAAGAAAACTAGAATACAACAATAAATACCATACGAAAATACACTGCAAAGTCGCTGATTTATTCAAAAAAAATGGTCAAAGTTTTTTTTTCTCATTATGCACTGTGTGCTGCAGGATTTTTTTTTAGACTGTGCACACTGACCACATAGACCCATTCTTTCATATGAAGGCCTACCAGCTTTCTCCCACTAGATTTGAGGCCGCTAGAATTTATGAGTACTAGTACGTCAAAAACCCCTACGCGTAAGACGTACTAGTACGACGAAAACCCTCAAAGGGTTAACAAAAAATACATTTTATAGATAAAAATAGTTTTGCATACAGAAAAGGCACGACTAAATTCGAGGGTCCACTGTATTTTGTTAGTTGGCTGGATTGTGAAGGACCTGCCTAGTATGGGTCAACAGGCCTGCTGCAGTGTTCCTCCTTTCTTATGTTCTTACAGTGTATTGGGGCACCAAACATTCACGATTTTTCAACATTCGCGAGGGTCTTGATCCACTGTCACTTGTGAATGTTGAGGGAGACCTGTATGTAACTGCATTTGAGTATACAGTGGAACCTCTACTTGTGAGTTTAATCCATTCAATGACCTTGCTCGCAACTGGATTTGCTCGTTTGCAGAGTCAATTTTCCTCATTTAAATTAATTGAAATGCAATTAATCCATTCCAGTGGAATTCTCTACTTCAATAATTTCGCTAATATCAACTTTACGGCTTATTTATCTATCTCACTTCATCTAATATGACATAATAAGCAATGTAAATAACATAGAAACCTGATATATACTCTAGAATGAATAAAATATTTCATTCATGTAGTGGTATGGGCGGTGTCAGTGGTGGACAAGAGTTTGTCTGGAGACCGGGCAAAATACTTCATAAATAATTTCGCTAATATCATCAATACGGCTTATTTATCTATCACAGTTAATCTAATATGACATAAACAATATAAATAACATAGAAACATGATATATACTCTAGAATGAATAAAATACGTCATTCATGTAGTGGTATGGGTGTTTTTGGTGGTGGACGAGTGTCTGGAGACAGGGCAAAATACTACTTCATGAAGAATTTCACTAATATCATCTATACGGCTTATTTATCTATCACAGTTCATCTAATGACATAAACAATATAAATAACATAGAAACATAATATATACTCTAGAATGAATAAAATGTCATTATGTATCAGGTGGAGGCGGCCACAACTGCTCCCTCCTTGTTGTGGTAAACACTGCCATCTAGTGACGGCCTTTTGAAGCCATCTATTATTATAATTATATGTAGTACATTATTATTTATATATGCATTATTATTATACATTTATTATTATTATTATTGTTATTATTATTATTGTATTATATTATTATAGTGGACCCCCGGTATACGATATTAATCCATTCCTGAGAGCTCATCGTATGCCAAAATTATCGGAAAGCGAATTAATTTTCCCCATAAGAAGTAATGGAAATCAAATTAATCCGTGCAAGACACCCAAAAGTACTATGAAAAAAAAAAGTTTTACCACATGAAATACAGTGGACCCCCGGTTAACGATATTTTTTCACTCCAGAAGTATGTTCAGGTGCCAGTACTGACCGAATTTGTTCCCATAAGGAATATTGTGAAGTAGATTAGTCCATTTCAGACCCCCCAAACATACATGTACAAATGCACTTACATAAATACACTTACATAATTGGTCGCATTTGGAGGTAATCGTTATGCGGGGGTCCACTGTATTAAGTTTAATGCACATACTGAAGAAGACATGCACAGTTAGTAGTACTCTACTAACAATAGAATACATGACACTTACCTTTAATGAAGATCTGGTGATGATTGATGGGATGGGAGGAGGGGAGAGTGTCATAGTTGTTAATGTTTAGAAGGGGAATCCCCTTCCATTAGGACTTGAGGTAGCAAGTCCTTTTCTGGGGTTTCTTCCCTTCTTCTTATAATGCCACTAGGACCAGCTTGAGAGTCACTGGACCTCTGTCGCACAACAAATCTGTCCATAGAGGTCTGTACCTCCCGTTCCTTTAAGATTTGCCTAAAATGGGCCACAACATTGTCATTATAATAGTCACCAACACAGCTTGCAGTAGCTGTGTTAGGGTGATTTCCATCCATAAAGGTTTGCAGTTCAACCCACTTTGCACACATTTCCTTAATTTTTGAAGTAGGCTCAATGGATTCCACAACTGGCATAGGCTTCTCAGGGTTAGCCCCAAACCCTTTAAAATCTTTCGTAATTTCCATACTAATTCTCACCCTTTTTACCACAGGGTTGGCACTAGAAGCTTTCTTGGGGCCCATGGTGACTTATTTTGCAGAAACAAGCACCAAAAACACTGTGATAATATGGAATGTACTGAATGTATGCTTAGATGTGAGCACACTGGCTGGCTTGTAAACACTGGCACGCACGGGGCAGTTCAGGACACACGTGGACGCGTCCCTGACGAATCGTGTGTGGCGCGTTTTTTAACGAGTGGCGAGGCAAAATTTTTGCGTTAAAATGTATCGTATACCTGATTTAACGTGTATACCGATGCCATCATATGCCGGGGGTCCACTGTATGTATTATTATTATAGATATTATTATTATTGCCCTCAGACATGACATCTCCACTGCCTCCAGCCTTCTCCTCGCTGCAACATTCATCACCCATGCTTCACACCCATATAAGAGCGTTGGTAAAACTATACTCTCATACATTCCCCTCTTTGCCTCCAAGGACAAAGTTCTTTGTCTCCAGAGACTCCTAAGTGCACCACTCACCCTTTTCCCCTCATCAATTCTATGATTCACCTCATCTTTCATAGACCCATCCGCTGACACGTCCACTCCCAAATATCTGAATACATTCACCTCCTCCATACTCTCTCCCTCCAATCTGATGAAAGATTGGATATCAGATTGGAGGGAGAGAGTATGGAGGAGGTGAATGTATTCAGATATTTGGGAGTGGACGTGTCAGTGGATGGGTCTATGAAAGATGAGGTGAATCAAAGAATTGATGAGGGGAAAAGGGTGAGTGGTGCACTTAGGAGTCTGTGGAGACAAAGAACTTTGTCCTTGGAGGCAAAGAGGGGAATGTATGAGAGTATAGTTTTACCAACGGTTTTATATGGGTGTGAAGCATGGGTGATGAATGTTGCAGTGAGGAGAAGGCTGGAGGCAGTGGAGATGTCATGTCTGAGGGCAATGTGTGGTGTGAATATAATGCAGAGAATTCGTAGTTTGGAAGTTAGGAGGAGGTGCGGGATTACCAAAACTGTTGTCCAGAGGGCTGAGGAAGGGTTGTTGAGGTGGTTCGGCCATGTAGAGAGAATGGAGCGAAACAGAGTGACTTCAAGAGTGTATCAGTCTGTAGTGGAAGGAAGGCGGGGTAGGGGTCGGCCTAGGAAAGGTTGGAGGGAGGGGGTAAAGGAGGTTTTGTGTGTGAGGGGCTTGGACTTCCAGCAGGCATGCATGAGCGCGTTTGATAGGAGTGAATGGAGACAAATGTTTTTTAATACTTGACGTGCTGTTGGAGTGTGAGCAAAGTAACATTTATGAAGGGGT
Organism: Cherax quadricarinatus; assembly: GCF_038502225.1. Taxonomy (NCBI): domain Eukaryota; kingdom Metazoa; phylum Arthropoda; class Malacostraca; order Decapoda; family Parastacidae; genus Cherax; species Cherax quadricarinatus. The sequence goes on along the minus strand of NC_091300.1, from coordinate 38,538,699 downwards.
TCAGGGAAACCGGCAGGCCGGACTTGAGTCCTGGAGATGGGAAGTACAGTGCCTGCACTCTGAAGGAGGGGTGTTAATGTTGCAGTTTAAAAACTGTAGTGTAAAGCACCCTTCTGGCAAGACAGTGATGGAGTGAATGATGGTGAAAGTTTTTCTTTTTCGGGCCACCCTGCCTTGGTGGGAATCGGCCAGTGTGATAATAAAAAAAAAAATTATTATTATTATTATTATTATTATTATATGAATTGTAATTTTTATTCACACAAAAAATATAAGATTTACTGTTATTCCTTATTGCAATAACTGTATAAATAATGTCAGCCCATTCACGACTGCATATTGGAATGTTATTTACTCTGAAACAGCCAAGCAATGGGCCATTTCTCCTAGGTTGAGCTCAATTTCAAGGCACTTTTCGTCTTGAAAGTAATCAAAATCATATCTATTTCTGTAATATATCTGTAATATATACCGATCATGTCTGTCACAGCTGCTGAACCATTAAGACAGAATTATGGAGGCGTTGGAAGACGACCAAAATGCAGATGTGATTTACACAGATTTTGCAAAGGCGTTTGACAAATGCGATCATGGAGTGATAGCACACAAAATGAAGGCCATGGGCATTACGGGGAAGGTAGGCAGATGGATTTTCAGTTTCCTAACACACAGAGCACAAAAAAGTAGTAATGAACAGGGCATGATCCAGCATCAGCGAGGTCAAAAGCTCAGTGCCCCAAGGCACTGTCCTGGCACCTCTGCTGTTCCTCATCCTCATAGCAGACATAGATAAAAACACCCGGCACACTTTTGTATCATCATTTGCAGATGACACTAAAATAAGCATGAAAGTCAGTACGGTAGAGGACACTGAAAAAGTACAGGAAGGCATAAACAGGGTTTTCCAGCGGGCAGTGGAAAACAACCTGACGTTCAATGGTGATAAGTTCCAGCTGCTTAGGTATGGAAAGAATGAAGAACTCAAAAGGAGCACTATATACAAAACTCAAGAGGGTCGCCAAATAGAATGTAAGGAACACATAAATGACCTAGGAATAATTGTCAGCAGACCTTTCTTTTAAAGACCATAACAAGACAAAGATCATGACAGCCAGGAAGATGACTGGGTGGGTATTGAGAACTTTCAAAACAAGGGAAACAATGCCGATGGTGACACTCTTCAAATCGCTAGTGCTCCCTCACTTAGAATATTGCTCAGTGCTGACAGCCCCGTTCAGGGCAGGAGAAATATCGGAGCTGGAACAAATACAGAGATCGTTTATGGCTCACATTGAGCCAGTAAAGCACCTGAACTACTGATAATATATACAGTGGACCCCCGCATAGCGACTTTAATCCGTGCAAGAGGGCTGATTGTTATGCGAAATGATCAGTATGCGAATGAATTTTCCCCATAAGAAATAATGGAAATCAAATTAATCCGTGCAAGACACCCAAAAGTATGAAAAAAAACATTTTACCACATGAAATATACATTTTCCTACACACAAAGAGAAGGATACATGCACAATAGTAGAGTAGTACATGCACAATATATATTGTGCATGTACTACTCTACTAAATGAAGAATAAATGACACTTACCTTTATTGAAGATGCAGCAATAACTGATGAGACACTGTGTCCTGGGAGTGCCTTTTCCTCCTGAGTACTGTAGGTCCTGTTTGGCATTTTCTTCCAGAACAGGCCTTATCACACTGTGTATGCCACTACAATTCTTAAATCTCTCAAACCAACCTTTGCTGGCTTTAAATTCACCAATATGAGCACTAGTTCCAGGCATTTTTCCCTGTTCACCTGGGTGTTAGTCGACTGGTGTGGGTTGCATCCTGGGAGACAAGATTAAGGACCCCAATGGAAATAAGTTAGACAGTCTTCAATGACACTGACTTTTTTGGGTTATCCTGGGTGGCAAATCCTCTGGGGTTAATTGTTTCTTGGTATTCTCAATAAGCCACACCAACAACGGTGCTACAGCAGCAGCAGCTGACAGTGATACAGCAGCAGCAGACGATGCTACAGCAGCAGCAGACGGTACTACAGCAGCAGCAGACGGTACTACAGCAGCAGCAGACGGTACTACAGCAGCAGCAGCAGCAGCTGACGGTGGTACAACAGCAGCAGCAGCTGACAGTGCTACAGCAGCAGCAGACGATGCTACAGCAGCAGCAGACGATGCTACAGCAGCAGCAGACGATGCTACAGCAGCAGCAGATGGTACTACAGCAGCAGCAGCAGCTGACGGTGGTACAACAGCAGCAGCAGCTGTACCACCAATAGTAGCGATGGTTGATTGGGGTTTATTATACAACCTGGCCAGCTCGGAGACACGCACTCCACTTTCATACTTATCAATGATCTTTTTCTTCATCTATATAGTAATTCTCACCCTTATTGCTGTAGGGTTGGCACTAGAAGCTTTCTTGGGGCCCATGGTCACTTATTTTCCAGAAAAAATCACCAAAAACACTGTAATAATACTAAATGTTCCGATTGTATGCTTGGATGTTACCGCGGAGGCTGGCTGGTAAACAATGCCACCGGCGGCACATGTGAGGCTGGCTAAGGGCGCACATTGGACGCGTCTCGGACGAAGAGCGGTGAGCGGGTTTTTGGGCGGTATGCGAGGCAAAATTTTTGCGATAAAAGCGAGCGGTATGTGGATTGAACGGTATGCGATGCGTACGGTATGCAGGGGTCCACTGTACCTGGAAGGTACTTGAGGGCTTGGTCCCAAATATGCACACTGCCATAACAACATACTAGAGTGAGAGATATGGGAGGAAGTAAAAAATAAACCCAGTGAGGAGCAGGGGTGCGGTGGGGACAATAAGGGAACACTGTATCAACATCTGGGGTCCCAGACTTTTCAACATCTTACCAGAAGATATCAGAAACACTGCTGGAACAAGTGTTGAAGCCTTCAAGAGGAAACTAGACAAGTATCTTCACCAGGTGCCAGATCAACCAGGCTGTGATGAATATGTGGGGCAGCGGGCCTCCAGCAGCAACAGCCTGGTTGACCAGGCGAGCACCAGACGAGCCTGGCCCATGGCCGGGCTCAGAGAGTAGATATACTCTCAAAATTCTTCAAAGGTATATCAAAGGTTCTGTCAGACGAGATAAAAAAAAAGAGAATACAACCATAAAAACCATTCAAAATTACTGCTAAGGGGTGGCTAATTGCTGAGAAGTGAACTCCAATATTTATGCTTAGATTTCTTTCATTTTTGGTGTATGTTAAGAAGCATCTTTCCATCATACATTGCCCAAGTTTCAGTAAGATAGTCCAACAAACAAATAAGATACAATTCCCGAGATCAAGAGCAAGAGCCCCTCATCAGTGTCAAGGAACCTGCCTTGAGGTCTGCTTGCTTATGGAAATTTTGCTCGCGTATGGAAGCAAAAAATCGACCCATCAACTGCTCGTATTTAGAAAAACTCGCACGTGGACACGCTCGCCAGTAGATGTTCCACTGTACCTGAATAAACTTACATGCTGTCTTCCCCACCACCTACACCATCTTCCCCACCACCCACACTATCTTCCTCACCACCCACACTATCTTCCTCACCACCCACACCATCTTTCCCACCACCCACGCTGTCTTTCCCACCACCTACGCTTTTCACTGTCTGTTCCTGATGTAAGGCCAAGGGATGTACTCCGAGATGTACTCACTGAAGAATATTCCTCTTCATTGTCACTACTAGAATTGTAATGAAGAGATTGGAAATCACATTCAGTATCACTATCATCAGCACTGCTCACATCTGAGTCCTGGACATGGGAAAGTATGAGTTTCCTCTTTCGCCATGGTACAACTGAACATGAACGAGATAGCCCAGCACCAGAGGTGGGAGGCTGATAGTTGTTTGGGTTTTCAGTACTATTTCTGGTATCCTTGGCATTGGTTTCGGCCACACTCATCAAAACCATGAAATACATCCTCATGACACTTCCATCTGTGTTAGAACTATCACTTTGGAAGGGAAGAGTCCCAGTTCACTGGGGAGTGAGGTATTCCTTATTGCTAGGCATGGTGAACAAGGTGTACTTAATTGGCACTCCCACACTGCACTGCGGCCTCTCCGATTTTTTTTTGTGCTGCGCACACTGAGCACACAGACCCAATCTTTTACATGTAGGGCTACCAGCTTTCTCCTGCCAGATTTGAAGCCGCTAGAATTTTGACGTAGTATTACGAGATCAACACTGGCTTGCAAGCCGTAATATTATAGGACCAACAGTGAAAGAGTTAAATCCTGAGTTCATAGTTATGTTGTAAAATGACCTCTTGTATTCAACAATTTATTCCCATGTAGTTGTGGTTACACCTCTTGAAACAAATTCAGAGATTGTTTAGAAGCAACACCAGATATAATCCAGGTAATACCCAGGTAAACTCCAGGTTACAGCAAACCACAAGTTGGCCCATTCTGGACCAGTATCAGGTCACAGGTGAGCAGAAACACAGCAAAAACCAGAATTAAAGTCAAGACAGTGGAAGACAAGGTCAGGTCTCGTTCTGTTGATAAGTACCATTTTATTCTGTACCGGTGTAGGCAGGCACTTAAGTGTTTGAACTGCTATTCATTGCTGTGATAGGTTTTTTCACAACTCTGAATGTATTGGCACTTGTATGTTTTGATAACTCCTTGATCTGTGGTTGTGTAAAAAAAATATTGTAAACATTGGTAAAAATGCAACCAGCACATTTGAGTCTAGAGACTGCAAAATTTCAGGATGGCTTTGAAAATTATCAAGAGTCAGGACCCTGGGAAATCTTTAATGTTTTTTTTTTTTTTTTTTTTTTTTTTTTTTTTTTTTTTTTTTTTTTTTTTTTTTTTAGGCACATCTTCATATACATACTGTAGAAATGTAAAAATAAAACAATTCTGGAACCAGTAAACAAATGACAATCAGTCATCATCCATGTTGCTTTGTTAGACTGGCAGATAGCAGGCAAAGTGGCTTTTTTATTTTTTTTTAATTCTTTTAAAGCACATAGAGTCTGTGAGCAATGAATTATTATAAGCTTCCAACTGAAGTCACCCATTTCATTAGTACAAAGAACTAAACTTAAATGATCCTTAGCTGCCTTGAACAGAGATAAAAATTTCTTTTGTCTGTTGTAAGTTCTTAACGATATTCTGTTAGCATAACCTTAGTGCATCAGCATTAAACACACAATCAGCAGTATAACCCTTAGAAATAATTTTAGTAAACTCAGTAGGGAAATTTTATTATGCATTATAAATAGCTGATGCCCTCACTACTAAACCTTATGTATTCAACTTCTCTGATTAAATCCATCAAGCTAACCAACACCAAATTCTAAAACTATTCAACACTTGTGAAGTGTTTCCTTTCATCTCAGTCAAATAATTGGTGCACCTTTCTTTGTTTTTCCTCAGTCCACAGCATCAGTAACTGTTCTTTCTGGATTGCTTGCTGCACAATCCTTTATTTTCTTCTCATTGTTTCCAGTAGTATGAATAATTGATTTTCATTAATCAAAGGCACTGGCAGTCTGCATCGTACATGCGCCATCTCGGAGCATATCTAATGTTTCAATTTTCTTAGAAATTTTAAAGTTTCTTGCTTAACCTTCACCATCATTAGTATTTATTTTGGGTGCCATATTTAATATCCAGAGATGAGATGGGGTAATGATACTATCCAAAATCATTACTCATATTGAGCTAGTCATGCAATTCTTTCAGAAATCAGCTGTAGGTGGTCTGGGTGGGATGGTTAGATATGCTTCACCCCCAAAAAATGGGCTCACTTCTCAGGTCCAAGTTGGCACAGAGAGGAAATTACCCACTACATAGCTACCCAAGGTTTCATGTGTCATTCACAATTCCATCACAATGATAATGTGATCAACAAGGGCATTAACAATGTAAATTAAATTACAGTTGCAGTTTTTCAGTCACGTTGAATATGCATTTCAGGAGTCGTGTAATCCAAAGGTCTACTGTCTTAAATTTCTGTAAATTAGAAGCATTGAGAAGGCAAAGTATTGTACAGATATATATACTGGAAAAGTGAGTTTAGGAGAGAAGAAAATCTGTTTAGCATGTTTGTGCAAATACTTTCCTCTTTCAGTGTTACCTTAGATGCTATAATCCAAGATGGAACAAAACATCACATAGTTTTCATTCCAGTTTGTAGGCTTGTGATTTGTTACATCCAAGGCATTATGACATTTATTCAACATTTAAAAGATAAATTAGCAGTAATATGTTTAGAATATTTTGTATATAGCATTCAGTGTAATTATTAATGTCTACCTTTTAAATAAAAGCATATTTTCCTTAAACAAATTATTTTATAATATTGCATTGTCTCACTTTTTTTAGAATTACTACAAACAACTGGGAATGACTTGTACTATAGTGATATAACCACAAGTGCTCTAATAGCTATTGGCCTGCTTGTAATATATATTCTAAAATTATAAATTATTAATCAAAATACTGTGATCTTTGATAAGGAAAATATGGTTAGTGGATGAGAACTTTAGATCAATTTTGCTACTTAGTACTGTATTGCTATACTTATTCAATTTATGAATTATCGAAGGTACTAGTAAAGTTATATTTGTCCCTCTCAGATCTCGTCTGTACTATAGAGCGGCTGCTAAACATGAAACTGATCGTGAAAAATTATTACTCTGCTATCAAGTCAACCAACAAATACAGCAAGGCAAATTCCCAATCACTCGTGAGCTTGCACTTGAACTGGCTACACTTATGGCTCAAGTGAGTTACATACACCCTAATCCAAATTATATCTATATTCAGATACTTGCAGTACTGTATAAGGAATGGTAACCATGAAACATATATTGATACAAATGTATTTGCTTTCCATAATTTCATAATTTGCCATTCACAGCCTTTGAATACTTCCAGCATTATCATTTCTGATCAAGATATGGTTTTCAGCAGGATATGATTTTCCTGCAGGATATGTCTTTCAGCATTACGGTTTGTCACTCCTGGTTGTAACCCTCAACAGTCGTCTAACAAACCGGCCGTATCCCACCAAGGCAGGGTGGCCCAAAAAGAAAAACAAGAGTTTCTCTTTTTAAATTTAGTAATTTATACAGGAGAATGGATTACTAGCCCCTTGCTCCCGGCATTTTAGTCACGTCTTACAACACGCATGGCTTACGGAGGAAGAATTCTGTTTCACTTCCCCATGGAAATAAGAGGAAATAAACAAGAACTAGAAAGAAAATAGAAGAAAACCCAGAGGGGTGTGTATATATATGCTTGTACATGCATGTGTAGTGTGACCTAAGTGTAAGTAGAAGTAGCAAGACATACCTGAAATCTTGCATGTTTATGAAACAGACAAAAGACACCAGCAATCCTACCATCCTGTAAAACAAATACAGGCTTCCATTTTACACTCACTTGGCAGGACGGTTGTACCTCCCTGGGTGGCTGATGTCTACCAACCTACTACTTAAACATAAAAATTATAAAAAATAACATAAAAATGAGAAAAAATGGTATATCGGCAATACTTCCTCAAGCTGCAGGACTCGATGTTGCTGTCAGGTGAGCTTTAAGTGCCAACTTTGCAGCCTCATATCTCAGTAAGTTTTTATTTTTTTTTTATTTTAATCCTATTACACTTAGAAATTTTTTCTCTGTATTTCATTGAAAAAAAAAATTATTTTTCAAAATATTCGAGGCACTGGGGGAGATAACGTATATAAACGTTTGGACCATTTATGGGTTAGGATAGATACAATACAATACAATTTTTAATTCTTTGCAAGTTTACATTGAGATTCTGTAATTACAATAATGAGTTGCAGTGCAAAGAGAGCCACTATCATGCCATGGCATTATGGGCAGACTAAATAAATGGCTTACAAACTACTTAATACTAGAGAAATTGATCATAGTAAGTTAGTCAAGTTACAACCAAGTTATAATCTGGGGATATTAAATTGGGACAATTTGAAAGTACAGTGGAACCTCGGCTGTTCCGTGGACTTGTTTGTATTCTGATTTGTTCTTATTCTGGGTCAATTTTCCTTGTTTAAATTAATTGAAATGCAATTAATTCGTTCCAGCTGAATTCCTGCTTTAAGGAGGCATGACAAAATAATGCTAATATCAATTCTATGGCTTATTTATCTGTCACAATTCATCTAATATGACATAATAAACAATATAAATAAAATAAAAACCTGATATACACTTTTAGAATGAATAAAATATGTCATTACGTGGAGAGCAGAGGGAGGAGGATTGTGGTCGCGAGAGTGGTCGCACATTCTCCCTATGAAAACGTCAAGAGGTGTTATAAGAGAAAACAGAGTTTGTGTGGCTAACTGAATTAGATCTGGTGTACATACGACATTTACATACCTTGGAGAAGAAATGCAGAATGGCATATCCTGTCAGGAGTTCACACTTTTCTTAAGAACTGCTTTGTACAATTTTTATGTTTATCTCACTACACTATGTATCTTATGTGAGCTGTTTCTCCGTCACCCATGTCAACACCAGCTTTTCCATCTTTTCATTGACAGAGGTCCACTGCTTAGAAATTACCGTAACGCCCTTTGCTGGTGCTATAGCCTTTATAGACTCCTTCTGCTTTAGTATCATACATATAGTAGAGGGGCTATGCTTGTACTCACTCGCCAAGTTCTGTACTTACCAATGATTTCTTGCTTTAACTCCGTGCAAATCATCCTCTTTTTCTTCTTGGTACTGTCCTTTGCACTTACTTTCTTAGGACCCATGGTTAGAAGAAAGAAATCTGGTGAATTTATTGCTCGAAACTTAAGGAAATCATGAGAATTCCTTGGACCGCGAGGGTAGCTTCATAAGCACATGTGCACTGGTGAGCATTGTGGTGGTGGTGTTGAACTAAATTATACATAGTACGTACATAGTATTAATATTATGATTATTTTTTTTTTCAACAAACCGGCCATATCCCACCAAGGCAGGGTGGGCCAAAAAGAAAAACGAAAGTTTCTCTTTTTAAATTTAGTAATTTATACAGAAGAAGGGGTTACTAGCCTCTTGCTCCCAGCATTTTAGTTGCCTCTTATGACATGCATGTTTTATGGAGGAAGGATTCTCTTTCACGTCCCCATGGAGATGAAAGGAAAATATATAAGAACAAGAACTATTAAGAAAAATAGAAGAAAACTCATGTGAGTCTGTTTACATATACATGTACATGCAAGTGTAGTGTGACCTAAATTTAAATAGAAGTAATATGATGTACCTGTTATCCTACATATTTATGAGACAGGGAAAAGACACCAGGAATCCTACCATTATGTAAAACAATAACAGGTTTCCTTTTCACACTCATTTGGCAGGATGGTAGTACCTCCCTGGGTGGTTGCTGTCTACTAGCCTACTACCTTACTTAATTATTCTATATAATTTAAAGATGAGGTAAAGAGAGTAGTAAGAGAGAAAAGGTTAGCATGTGAGAGGTTTTTACAAAGTAGAAGTGACATAAAGAGGGAGGAGTATGTGGAGAGAAAAAGAGAGGTTAAGAGAGTGGTGAAGGAATATGAAAGGGGAGCAAATGAGAGAGTGGGTGAGAGAGCATGAATAGTTCCTTTATATAAAGTCATATGGGACAAAAGAGAGAGCAAAAATTATAGGGGAGGAATAAGCCTGTTGAGTATATCTGGTAAGGTATATGATAGAGTTATTACTGAAAGAATTAAGAGTAAGACAGGGATCAGGATTGCAGATGAACGAGGTGGTTTTAGAAGGGTAGCAGATGTGTAGACCAAATGTTTACAGTGAAGCATATACATGAACAATATCTAGAAAAGGGTTAAGAGGTTTTTGTTGTATTTATGGATTTGGAAAAGGCATATGATGGAGTGGATCTGTATCTGTCTATATCTGTCTGTCTATATCACTGTCTATTTGTATCTCTGTCTCTCACATGTACTCATAAATAAAATTATTATACATAATGTAAATTACCTAGGATAACCCAAAAATTCCAGGCCAAGTGCTATACAGTGTTTGTAGATATAAGACATAAATAAACATGATGCAAGTAATAGCAGTGTCACTTGCTCAGCAATCAGGGAGCGGCCCATACACCACAACCCAAGAGGTTTACTAGCTGCTCCCTGAGACAGAGACAAGTAGATGGAAAGACAGACACACAGGCAGACAGAAAGATAAGCAGAACTAGACAGACAGATAAGCAGAGCTAGGCAGACAGACAGATGTACAGATAGACTGACAGACATACAGAGACATGTTTGTGTGCAAGAGTAAAAACATATAAAGGCAAGGTTCCCCCCTCCAGCAGCGCACATTCATGTCACTGTTATCTGATGCTGTCATAACACAATTATTCAAGGAGCTCATATTACACTCCAGGCGCACACAAAAGACAGAAAGACAGATAAGCTGAACTGGACGGACAGATAAGCAGAACTAGGCGGAGAGACAGACAGACAGATAGATGTACAGATAGACAGGTGGACAGATAGTCAGGCAAACAGATAGACTGATGGACATACATACAAAGACATATTTGTGTGCAAGAGTAAAAACATATAAAGGCAAGGTTCCCTCCAGCAGGGCACATTGACCCTTGTCATAACACCATGCTTCAAGGAGTTTCATACTCCAGCATGTCTAAAACATTGCTGGGACCTATAAATACTTTGTATATATTTCTAGACAATAGTAAAATGACCAGGGCAGGTGAAAATTTGACCTGTCAGTGTAATTGTCACAATTTGAGTACTATTTCAGTACATAATATTAGTGTCAGAACAAAGATTGGCTATGAAATCACAAGAACTATTATAAATTGTAATTATCAGAACTTAAAAATTATTTTTTTTTTATTATCACACTGGCCGATTCCCACCAAGGCAGGGTGGCCCGAAAAAGAAAAACTTTCACCATCATTCACTCCATCACTGTCTTGCCAGAAGGGTGCTTTACACTACAGTTTTTAAACTGCAACATTAACACCCCTCCTTCAGAGTGCAGGCACTGTACTTCCCATCTCCAGGACTCAAGTCCGGCCTGCCGGTTTCCCTGAATCCCTTCATAAATGTTACTTTGCTCACACTCCAACAGCACGTCAAGTATTAAAAACCATTTGTCTCCATTCACTCCTATCAAACACGCTCACGCATGCCTGCTGGAAGTCCAAGCCCCTCGCACACAAAACTTCCTTTACCCCCTCCCTCCAACCTTTCCTAGGCCGACCCCTACCCCGCCTTCCTTCCACTACAGACTGATACACTCTTGAAGTCATTCTGTTTCGCTCCATTCTCTCTACATGTCCGAACCACCTCAACAACCCTTCCTCAGCCCTCTGGACAACAGTTTTGGTAATCCCGCACCTCCTCCTAACTTCCAAACTACGAATTCTCTGCATTATATTCACACCACACATTGCCCTCAGACATGACATCTCCACTTAAAAATTATATAAATTAAAATAAAAATGAGGAGAAAAGGCAAATCGGCAACACTTCTGCAAGCGGCAGGACTGGATGTTGCCGTCAGGTGAGCATCCAGAGCCAACTTCACGGTCTTATATCTCAGTAAGTACTGGTCCTAAAATTTTTTTTTTTTGGTCTTATACCACACTGAAAAAAACCCCTCTTCAATTTTAAAAACGGAAAACAATTTTTTTATTTTTCATAATATTCGGAGCGCCAGGCAGGTGAACGTAGATTTATGTTTGGACAGTTTAAGGGTTAATGGCCCAAGCCAGGCTGAAACATCGTCATAAGTTTTGGTCTCCTACATGCAGGTTATTTGTGTAAAGACTGGTAATTTTTAAGTTTCAATCAGTAGCTAAATGTCATTAATAAGTGTGAATGTTTGAACTCTGATTGTTAATAAATTCGTGCCCCCTCACTTTTGAACATGGCCATCATCCATTCTGTTTAAATTTTATTGATTTCATTATTTTTCTACAGATTGACATGGGCGAGGTGAACAGTGAAAGATCAAGAGGGTCTGGTTCATCTGGTCCTTCTAGTGCTCACATTCAGCAAGCTTTCACCAAGTTCTACCCAGCAAGATATCGTGAAGATCTCAATGAAGAGGAAACAAAGTAAGTGGCTTCACTGTTTTCAAGGAATTTGGTGAAGTGAAGGAAGTAGATAGGAAATACATAGTGTATTCAAATGCTCAACAGCACTGGTGAGAATGATTGACCAGTGGAAGTAAGTCATGCTAAACAGTTATTTGGTAAAGGAGTTGCAGAAGACTTGTTCTGTACCAAGATACCATGGTGTTGCTGTGTCAGACAAGGATCACATTGATGGTATGCAGTATTGACAAATTGAAAAATAAGATACATATGCAACACTTTAGTATCTTTAGTGACAAAATGTTTTGACAACATAAAAGGCTTCTTCAGTTGAATACAAGTAAATATAACACCGGAGACAGTAGAAGCGGTTTCGATGTGAACTGTTTAGCATGGCTTACTTTCACTAGTGGGCCATGCATACTTGTGGCATCACCTCCAGCTGCTTCACTTCACTTTTGCTCTAGTATATACGATCTGGCCTCATACCTGTGCTTTAAGCTTAAGGGACTGATCACCTCAGAACAACTACTTCTACTGTCTTCATTGTTATATTCACCCATATTCAACCGAGGAAGCCTGTAGTACAGGCAAAACTTTTCAACTGTAAAGATACCCAAATGTTGTCTTGTGTGGACATGTCATGGAGATGGCATGTGTTTGGTGTTAGAGAATCAACAATTTGGTCAAATCAGGACAATTAGGCAAAGATAAAGGCTTGTGCAATTGAGTACTCCTCAGTGTGACAATGAAAAGAATGTGGAATAGGCCATTACATTTAAATAAATAAAACAGAAAATTTACCTAATGTGTAGATTGAAAAACAGAGAAAAGTGTTCCACACGATGGCCATATTATTAAGGAAGCAGTCTTATTATACAATAAGGCTGTGTGAGGAGTAAATATAGGCCAAAAATGAGTGTACATTTAGTTTGGATGGATTAACAGATTTAGAATGGTGCAGTGGTTTTCATAATACATAATTCAGTGGGGAGAGTGCCTCTGCCAACCACGCTGCCACAAAATAAGTTCCTGGCCGAGCTAGCTAGCGTTTCCTCTGAAGGTGACTACAAACCTGAGCAGGTGTGTAACCCTTTCAGGGTTGGTTCCATAAAATTACAGCTTTGAAGCCAGGGTCAGTTCCGTAAAACTATGCCAAAATTTTAGTGGCTACCAGTCTTGTGGGAGAAAGCTGGTAGGCCTACATATGAGAGAATGGGTCTGCATGGTCAGTGTGCACAGTATAAAAAAAATCCTGCAGCACCCAGTGCTTATTGAGAAAAAAAACTGCAGCTGTGTTTCTGGTGTAAAAAAGTGACCTTGCTGTGTATTTTCGTATGGTTTTTCAGTTGTATTCTCGGTTTCTTGGTCTCATTTGATAGAATGGAAGCTATTATTACAGAAATAGAGAAGATTTTGAATAGTTTACAGACTAAAAGTAATAGCTTGAAATTGAGCTCAAAGTAGCGGAAATGTTAAATTTTTGCTGAGGCATTCTTCCCCTCTCTCTTCCTCACTGAATGAGTAACACAGGCAGACTGAGTCACAAACCTATCACCAGCTGCATCCCGTGGGCAGGGGGACATGTCTGCTACAGATGATTTCCAAGTGGATGTACGAAAACGGGGAAAATTTCACTGAAAAAAGTGGTTGAAAACTGAATTTTATGATAACCGGACAGGACAAAAACCGGGGTTCCATTGTAGTTGAAATAGGTAAATGAGCAGTTTCTTATACTCATTTGATAGAATAAAAGGAGTTCTAGCTAAATAGCTATAAGTTTGGTCAACTGGAACAATGGACTTGGCCCAAAATAGGGCTGAAAATGGGCAAAATCGACCCTGCATAAATATCACCAAGACCACTAACTTTGCGAGAGCATAATTCTGTAAGTTTTCCATCAAATGTTGTGCTTTTTATTTCATTACCTTTAGAAAAAGATTCTGTCATTTCATAAGAAAAAAATATTTTTTTTTTAATTCTTCGACCTTGGGAGCAAAATTTACAAGCAGGAGTCTTGACCCTCAAAGGATTAAAGCTGATGAGGTGGATTTGTTCTGGAAAAAGCTATCTAGAGCATTCATCAGCAAACAAGAAAACTACTGCTGGATTATTCCGTTCCAGAGAGAGTGACTTATCCCGAATCTGACTTATTCCAAATTAATTTTCCCCATAAGAAATAATGGAAATCCAGTTAATCTGTTCCAGACACCCAAAAGTAGTAATTTTTTTATGTGAAATACAGTGGACCCCTGACCTACGATGACCTCAACCTATGATAAAACCGACCTACGATGCTTGTCAGAGTAAAAATTTGACCCCGACCTACGGTGAAAAACAACTTGCATCATTTGTCCCATACGTCCCATATGCAGTGTGCCAATGTTTACAAGCCAGTGCTGTCCCTCCCACGCATACATTCAGAACATTTTGTATTATTCCAGTGTTTTTAGTGCTTGTAACTGCTAAATAAGCCACCATGGGCCCCAAGAAAGCTTCTAGTGCCAACCCAGTGGTAAAAAGGGTGAAAATTACTATTGAAATGAAGAAAGAGATAATAAGTTTGAAAGTGGAGTACGTGCCTCTTGAGCTGGCCAGGTTGTACAACAAACCCCAGTCAAACATCGCTACTATCCTGGCCAACAAAAAGGCAATCAAGGAAGCTGTTGTTGCGAAAGTTGCAAGTACGTATCTGTAAGAAACACAGATCGCAAGTACTCGAAGATGTTGAGAGACTGTTATTGGTGTGGATAAACGAAAAATGGATATCGGGAGATAGCATCTCTTAAGCGATCATATGTGAAAAGGCAAGGCAGTTGCATGACGATTTAATTAAAAAAAATGCCTGTGACTAGTGGTGGTGTTATTGAATTTAAGGCCAGCAAAGGTTGGTTTGAGAGATTTAAGAATCGTAGTGGCATACATAGTGTGATAAGGCATGGTGAGGCTGCCAGTTCGAACCAAAAAGCGGCTGAAAAATGTGTGCAGGAATTCCAGGGATGGGTATGGGGTGCATAAAGATATTAAACTAAAGTGTGTGTGTGTGTGTGTGTGTGTGTGTGTGTGTGTGTGTGTGTGTGTGTGTGTGTGTGTGTGTGTGTGTGTGTGTGTGTGTGGTGTGTGTGACTCAACAATCAATATTTGCACCAATAACTCATTACAGTTGTGACCGGGTGTGGAAGTGTGAATTGCTCATTACTCTATAATTTGTTCATGATTGTAGCCAAAGTATAAACGTAAGTAACCATTCTACAGAATTCATTACCTTTGTAACTTGTGAGCTCATTACCTTTGTACCTAGTTCAGCTATCAAAACTTTGGGGGCCCAGTCCCTGGACCCATTACGTACCTCTGTAATCTGTAAATACCTTTGTAACTTGTCATGATTGTGACCAGACTTACCTGGAGTTCATTACCTTTGTAAATTGTGAGTTCATTACCTTTGTAAATTGTGAGTTCATTACCTTTGTAAATTGTGAGTTCATTACCTCTGTAACTTGCTCAGCTATCAAAACTTTGGAGTCCAGTCCCTGGACCAATTATGTACCTCTGTAATCTTTGGACTACCGCCCACAGGATGGGTATGGGGTGCATAATAAACATATTAAACTAAACTAACATAGAGGCTGAGGGATTGAAACCCCAACAAGTGTTTAATTGTGACGAAACAGACCTGTTTTGGAAGAAAATGCCAAACAGGACCTACATTACACAGGAGGAAGAAGCACTGCCAGGACACAAGCGTATGAAAGACAGGCTAACCTTAATGTTGTGTAGTAATGCTAGTGGTGATTGCAGAGTGAACCCTCTACTCATGTACCACTCTGAAACTCAGTGTGTTCAGGAAAAACAATGTTATCAAGGCTAATTTGTGTGTGATGTGGAGGGCAAACAGTAAGGCATGGGTCACTAGGGACTTTTTTTATGACTGGTTTTACCATGTGTTTGGCCCCACTGTGAAAAATTACCTCCTGGAAAATAAATTGGAGCTTAAGTGCCTCCTGATATTAGGCAGTGCTCTTGGTCATCCTTCAGACTTGGCAGAGCAAATTTTGGGGGACTTGAGTTTTATCAAAGTCAAGTTCCTGCCTCCTAATACCACTCATCTCCTCCAGCCCATGGACCAGCAGGTCATTTCAAATTTCAAAAAACTGTACACCAAAGCAATGTTTCAAAAGTGCTTTGAAGTGACCTCAGACACTCGATTGACCCTAAGAGAGTTTTGGAAAGATCACTTTAGTATCCTCAGTTGTGTAAACCTTATAGGTAAGGCTTGGGAGGGAGTGACTAAGAGGACCTTGAACTCAGCTTGGAGGAAACTGTGGCCAGAATGTGTAGAAGAGAGGGATTTTGAATGGTTTGGGGCTAACCCTGAGGAGCCTATACCAGTTGTGGAATCTGTTGTGGCACTGGGGAAGTCCATGGGGTTGGAGGTTAGTGGGGAGGATGTGGAAGAGTTGGTGGAGGACAACGATGAAGAACTAACCACTGATGAGCTGCAAGAGCATCTGCAACAGCAAGAGACCACAACTGAGGAAATTGCTTCAGAGGAGGGGAGAGAGAAATTGAGGAAGTTGCCTTCTTCAAAGATTAAGGAAATGTGTGAAAAGTGGGTTGAACTGCAAACCTTTATGGAAGAAAATCACCCTGACACAGCTATTGCAAGCCGTACTGGTGATTTTTACAAAGACAATGTTGTGAACCACTTTAGGAAAATCTTAAAGGAATTTGAGGTACAGAGCTCTGTGGACAGAGTTTTGGTGCGACAGGGGTCCAGTGAATCTCGAGTTGTTCCCAGTGGCATTAAAAGAAGAAGGGAAGTAACCCCAGAAAAGGATTTGTTACCTAAAATCCTTATGGAAGGGGATTCCCCTTCCAAAAAATAACACCATCATCTCCCCTCCTCCCATCCTATCACTCATCACCACATCTGCAATAAAGGTAAGTGTCATTTATTCTTCATTACACAATATTATATATTGTGCATGTATCCTTCTTTTTGTGAGTAGGAAAATGTATATTTCATGTGGTAAATTTTTTTTTTTTCATACTTTGGGGTGTCTGGAACGGATTAATTTGATTTCCATTATTTCTTATGGGGAAAATTAATTCGACCTACGATAATTTTGTCTTATGATGTGCTCTCAGGAATGGATTAATATCATAAGTTGGGGGTCTACTGTATACATTTCCCTACACAGAAAACAATGAGACATGCAGAATAAAACATTACTAAAATGACACTTACCTTTATTGAAGACTTAGTGATGAGTGATGAGACAGGAGGAGGGGAGAGGATGGAGGTGTACTATTGTTTGGAAGGGGAATCCCCTTCCATAAAGCCTTCAGGTACCAAGTCCTTTTCTGAGGTTACTTCCCTTCTTTGTTTTTTAATGCCACTAAGACCAGCTTTAGTTAGTGGATCCCTGTCACACAAAATATCTGCCCAGAGAGCTCTGTTTCTGGAGTGTCTTTAACCCTGTGACTGTCACAAGCCCATTTCTGAAACTGTCATTGTCGCAAAATTTTTGGAAAAAAAAAAGAAAATTATTTTTTCTTATGAGATGACAGAGAATCTTTTCCTGATGATAATGACACCAACAGTACAAAATTTGATCGAAAACTTACAGAATAACACTCCCACAAAGTTAGCAATCTCGGCGATATATACACATCGGTGATTTCGCCGACTTTGAGCCCTATTTTCGGCCAGTTCTGTTGTTCCAGTCGACCAACCTCATAGCTATGTCTTTAGAACTCCATTTTTTTCTATCAACTGAGTACAAGAAACCACCCATTTACCAATTTCAGCTACCCAATAAAGCAGTCAAATTGGCAATTTGGCCAATTTCATGCAAATTAAAAAAATGCCAATTTCAAAATAGGGTCCAGAATAAACAATGCAGACATTCTTGGCACTAAAATAACATATCCTCTGTTCATTAGTCACATCTCCAGGCCCCTCTTATATTACTCTTTTGCTTTCTATTTTGATTTTTTATTCACACAAAAAATAGAAGATTTACTGTTATGCAGACTACTGCATTATTGTAAAAATTTTATAAATAATATCAGTGCACTAGTGAAAGAATATTAGACTCCCCAGTTGATGTGTATTGGACGTGTGGTGTGATTTGCTTACTCTTGAACATTGGTAAAAATAAAACATTTCTGCTACTTTGAGCTCAATTTCAAGGTCGTTTTCATTGTGAAACTAATCAAAATCATCTCTGTTTCTGTAATATGTTTTCCATTCTATCAAATGAGAGACCAGGAAAACTAGAATACAACCATAAATACTGTATGAAAATACACTTCAAATTCGGCGTTTTAATCCAAAAACATGGTCGGAGTTTGTTTTTTTCTCTCATTATGCACTGCATGCTGCAGGATTTTTTTTATACAGTGCACACTAACCACACAGACCTAATCTCTTGTAAATAACAAAGGCACAATACCGTGTTGCGCATGTGTCTTAATTTCATCTTGTCGGTATTATATACCATTCTTGTACTACTACTACTACCTCCACCTCTTCCTGCCTGTATATATAGCCGTCCTGCTCCACTTCTGGTTAGTGTGACTTTGTAAATGGTCCAAGTTGGACCGAAACGTCGTCGTAAGCTTCTCTCTTTTATGAGCGGGTTATTTGTGTACTATTCTCTCATATGTGGGCCTACCAGCTTTCTCCTGCTTCATTTGAAGCCGCTAGAATTATTGAGTATATATACGCCTGAAACACTGGCTCATAAGACGTGTATATACGGACGAAACAGTCATAGAGTTAAGGTTTCCCTAAAATGGGACACAACATTGTCATTGTACATGTTGCCAACAGAGCCAGCAACAGCTGTGTCAGGGTGATGCTCATCCATAAATGTTTGCACCTCATTCCACTTTGAACAAATATCCTTAATCTTTGAAGAAGACAACTTCCTCCATCTCTCTTCCTTCTCCTCTGAAGCAAATTCCTGTGCTGTGCTCTGTTAGTGTTGCAGATGAAGGTCTTGAAGCTCTGTAGTGGTTAGCTCTTCATTGTGGTCCTCCAATTCTTCCACATCCTCCAAACTCACATCCAACCCCCATGGAATTCCCCAATGCCACAATAGATTCCACAACTGTACACAAATAACCCGCACATAGAAGAGAGGAGCTCACGACGACGTTTCGGTCCGACTTGGACCATTTACAAAGTCACACTAACCAGAAGTGGAGCAGGATGGCTATATATAGGCACGAAGAGGTAGTGGTGGTAGTAGTAATAGTAGTAGTAGTGGGGAACTAAGGAGGAGGAGCCAGTCAAATATAAAGAAAGGGGAGCACTGCAAGGGAGCTAGGTGCCCATAGAGGGAGAGCAAGTGCACAAGGTGGGGGGAAGGGGAAGTGATGAAATAAATAATGAAGGAACAGAAACACATGACAGAAGAAAGACAAAAAAGGAAAGAGGAAAGGGGAAGAGGGAGAAGAAAAAAAATGAGGAATCAGTTTGTCACGGGTGTTCTGAAGTTTGGAGCATTTTACAATGTAGTGGGAGAGGAAGGCATCTACAGAGATGAAGCCAGGACTAAGATTCATTCAAGGAAAGTTATGTATTAGAGAGGATTCAACAAGACAGCAACTGTTAAAGTTGGAAGTAGGGAAGACCTCTGTGCACTTGCTCTCCCTCTATGGGCACCTAGCTCCCTTGCAGTGCTCCCCTTTCTTTATATTTGACTGGCTCCTCCTCCTTAGTTTGCTGCTGCTGCTGCTGCTGCTGCTGCGCCGCTGCCGCCGCCACTGCGCCGCTGCCGCCGCCGCCGCCGCCGCCGCCGCCGCCGCCGCCGCCGCCGCCGCCGCCGCCGCCGCCACTGCCACCACCACCACTGCTGCCACCACCACCACCCCTGCCACCACCACCACCACCACCACCTCTTTCTGCCTATATATAGCCGTCCTGCTCCACTTCTGGTTAGTGTGACTTTGTAAATGGTCCAAGTCGGATCGAAATGTCGTCGTAAGCTCCTCTCTTCTATGTGCGGGTTATTTGTGTATCGTTCCAGTCATGGTATTGTGCCTTTTTTAGTTATTTATGGACCCCGCAGTTAAGCGTCATATTCTCTCCAACTTTTTTAATGTTCTTCCCTCTTTTAAACCCCTCTTTCGATCTTATGAGGCTGCTCTTATTGCTACCAGGCGTCGTAAGAATCAGCTTTGCTTCCTACGTGACTGTCTTGCTGAACAAGTTCTGCCACCTTCCTTTTCCCATTTCCTGAAACCCAACCCACTGGGCACTCCCTTTCCTGATCATGCCCATCTCCTACTTCATCAGCTTATTCTTTCTACTAAGTCACAGGTTGAAGATGCCTTCTTTACTTTCCGTCAGCATCATCGTGCTCTCTTTGCGGTTCTACCACAAGATCTCTGTAACCTTCTCTCTACCATTGCACTTGACACTGCTCGCCTGAATACACAAATTCATTCTTCTAAACTACAGAATAAACTTCAACGTCTCATCTCAGCTAGCCCTTGGTCTAAATTCTCCCTCACTGACTGTGTTACTAACTTGTCTTCTGTCTCACTCTCTCAGTATGAGCTTGAACTTCTTGGTTTTGGCCTTTCCTTTGCCACTTCGCCTACCCCTCGCGCTGGTATTTCCCTGATTAGCTCTTTTGATTCCTTTCGTCAATCTCGCTCCAATAATCTTCCTGACTTGTCCACTTTTCGTGGCGCTCTCCTTCCTGCTCTTGTTAGTCTGTTTTCTAAGAATCACCACCTTCCGCGCCATTACCAACTTGCCCTTTCTTCTCTTAAATCTAACACTAACATTGTCATACTATCTTCTGAAAAAGGTAATTCGGTAGTTATCCTTGATCGCGAGGATTACCTCCATAAAGCTGATGTCTTGCTCTCTGACTCGCGTACCTACACTCCTCGCATTTCCAACCCTCTTGATCGCATCAAGAGAACTTTCAACAAGAAACTAAGGACTCTCTCCGACCTCTGTCCTCCTGACTTTGACCTTGTTCAACGGTTTTGTGTCATCTGTCCCTCTCTTCCCTATTTCTATGGCCTTCCCAAAACTCATAAACCTGATATTCCTCTTCGTCCTATCATATCCTCTAGAGGTTCTGTCTCTTATTCTCTTGCTTCTTGGTTGGCCAAAACCCTCACTCCCTTGGTACTTTTTCTCCTGCCCACCTTCGTCACTCTCAAGACTTAATTGAACGGGTTCGCTCTCTCCCAACCTGTAAGATGCTTAGTCTTGACGTTGAGTCCCTCTTCACCAATGTCCCTTTTGATGATGTCCTTGATTTCCTTAGAGAGAAGGCCCTTGAAGGGTTTCTACATCTCCCTATACCTATTGAAGTCTTTCTTGATCTTATCCGCCTCTGTGTGGACTCTAATTCCTTTTCCTTCCAAGGGAAATATTATTCTCAAACCTTCGGTGTTGCTATGGGCTCCTCTCTCTCCTGTCCTTGCCAATCTTTACATGGAATACTTCGAGACTGCTGTTCTTCCTACCATCGATGTGCAACCTTCACTCTGGCTCCGCTATGTGGATGACATCTTTGCTCTGTGGCCTCATAACTCCAATCTCTTCCAACCTTTTCTTGAAGCTCTTAATAATCTTGCCCCTTCCATTAAGTTTAAAGCTGAATGGGAATTTAATTCCTTGCTTCCTTTCCTTGATGTCCATGCCCACCGCTCAGATGCAGGTTTTTCCTTTTCCGTTTACCGAAAACCTATGCACAGTGGCATGTACATTCACTACTTTTCCTATCATGCTTCCCCTGTCAAGAAAAGTGTTCTTATCTCCCTCTTTCTCCGTGCCCTCCGCATCTGTGATCCTCAGTTCCTTCCAGCAGAAATTTCCACTCTTCATAATCGTTTTCCCATCTTGGCTACCCTTCCCATTTCATAGACTCTGCTTTCTCACGAGCTAAACGTAATTTCTTCTCCCAAACTCTCTACTCCTGGGAACTCTTCTGTCCTCTGCCTTCCCTACATTTCCGGTCTTTCTAATCTCCACAATTCTCTCAGTCCCTTAGACATTAAGCTTACTTTCCACCAGACTAACACTCTCCGCACTAATCTCGTTCATACCTCTCCTCCCTCTACAGATGTTCCTGGTGTCTACACTATTTCTTGCTCCTCCTGTCCTCTTCAATACTTTGGAGAAACTGGCCGATCTCTTTCTGACAGACTTAGGGAGCACAAAAATAGTGTTAGGCTTGCCGACACTAACAATGCTCTTTTCTATCACGTCAGAGATCACAGCCATCCTATAGACTGGTCTTCTGCTAAAACTGTCTTCCCTACTTCCAACTTTAACAGTTGCCATCTTGTTGAATCCTCTCTAATAAACAACTTTCCTTGTATGAATCTTAGTCCTGGTTTCGTCTCTGTAGATGCCTTGCTCCCCCACTACATTGTAAAATGCTCCAAACTTCAGAACACCCATGACTTAACCTGATTCCTCATTTTTTCTTCTTCTCCCTCTTCCCCTTTCCTCTTTCCCTTTTTGTCTTTCTTCTGTCGCGTGTTTCTGTTCCTTCATTATTTATTTCATCACTTCCCCTTCCCCCCACCTTGTGCACTTGCTCTCCCTCTATGGGCACCTAGCTCCCTTGCAGTGCTCCCCTTTCTTTATATTTGACTGGCTCCTCCTCCTTAGTCTGCTGCTGCTGCTGCTGCTGCTGCCGCTGCCACCGCCGCCACTACCTCTACCTCTTCCTGTCTATATATAGCCATCCTCCTCCACTTCTGGTTAGTGTGACTTTGTAAATGGTCCAAGTCGGACCGAAACGTCGTCGTAAGCTCCTCTCTTCTATGTGCGGGTTATTTGTGTATCGTTCCAGTCACGGTATTGTGCCTTTTTTTGTTATTCCACAACTGGCATAGGCTCCTCAGGGTCAACCCCAAACCCTTCAAAATCCCCCTCTTGTACACATTCTGACCACAATTTTCTCAAAGTGCTGCAAGTCACTCCCTCTCAAGCCCTACCTATAAGGTTTGTGCAACTGAGGATACTGAAGTGATCTTTCCAGAACTCTCTTAGGGTCCATTCAGTGTCTGAGGTCACTTCAAAGCACTTTTGAAACACTGCTTTGGTGTACATTTTTTTAAAATTTGAAATGACCTGCTGGTCCATTGGATGGAGGAGAGGAGTGGTATTAGGAGGAAAAAAACTCCACTTTGATAAAATGAAACTCCTGCACCATTCGCTCTTCCAAGTCTGGAGGATGAGCAGGAGCATTGTCCATTACCAGGAGGCACTTGAGTTCCAATTTATTTTCCAGGAGGTATTTTTGCACACTGGGGCCAAACACATCATGGAACCAATCGAGGAAAATGTCCCTCGTGATGTCCCTCGTGACCCATGCCTTACTGTTTGCCCTCCACATCACACAATTTACTCTTGACGACAATGTTTTTCTTGAGCTCTCTGGGATTTTTAGAGTGTTACATCAGTAAAGGCTTCACTTTGAAATCCCCACTAGCATTACTACAAAACATGAGAGGTAGCCTGTCTTTCATAGGCTTGTGTCCTGGGAGTGCCTTTTCCTTCTGAGTAATGTAGGTCCTCTTTGGCATTTTCTTCCAAAAGAGGCCTGTTTCGTCACAATTGAACACTTGTTGGGGGTTTTAATTTTTCAGCTTCTCTGTACCCCTTCATTTTCTCAACATATTTTTCAGCCGCTTTTTTGTTAGAACTGGCAGCCTCACCATGCCTTATCACACTGTGTATGCCACTACAATTCTTAAATCTCTCAAACCAGCCTATGCTGGCCTTAACCCTTTCAAGGTCCAGAGGCCAAATTTCAAAGGGTACACCAGTGTCCAAGAATTTTCAAAAGAATTTTATTTTTTCTTATGAAATGGTAGAGAATCTTTTTCTGAAGGTAATAAAACAAAAAGTACGAAATTTGATGGAAAATTGATGAAATTATGCTCTCGCGAATTTTGATGTGTCAGCGATATTTACACATCGGCAATTTTACGGACTTTGACTCCCATTTTAGGCCAATTACATTATTCCAGCCGACCAAATTCTTAGCTGTTTCACTAGTATTACTTCTGTTCTATCGATTGAGCACAAGAATTTGCCAAGTCAACTGTTTCAACTACAAAATTTATTTATTTATTTATTTATTTATTTATAAATTTTAGCATACATACAGAGGTACAAAAAAATACAGGTAAGAGCAGCATGCCAAAGCCACTTATATGCATAGCATTACGGGCTGGCTTAAAATTAACTTAAGATTAACTAAGCAATGATGAAATCAGTGATAAGACATTATTGTAAACAGATAACTATAAAATACAAATGAGTATTACAAAGACAGGTCATATGGTTGCATGCATTGCTGTTCATTCAGTAGAATGGAGTATTCTGTTAGGTAGTGTATTTAAAAAAAATAACAAAGTTAGGTTTAACATTTGTGTGATATAATTGTGAGTAACATTTAGGATATACAATTTATATGGTTCAGTTATTCAGTACTTATTTGGTTTTGAGTAAGTGAACTTTGAGAAGAGACTTGAATTTATAAACAGGTAGTGTTTCTTTTATATTTACAGGTAATGAATTCCAGATTTTAGGGCCTTTTATGTGCATTGAGTTTTTGCATAGCGTGAGATGGACACGAGGAACATCAAAGAGTGATCTGTGCCTTGTATTATGGTCATGTGTTCTGTTGAGGTTGGCAAGGAGATGTTTGAGGGGAGGGTTAATATCAGAGTTAAGTGTTCTATGTATGTAATAAGTGCAATAATAAGTATGGATGTTTTGTATGGTGAGTAGGTTGAGTGTTTTGAATATTGGTGGAGTGTGCTGCCTGTAGTGAGAATTTGTTATTCTAACTGCAGCCTTTTGTTGGGTAATTAGTGGTCTGAGATGGTTAGTTGTTGTTGAGCCCCATGCACATATTCCATAGGTGAGATAGGGGTAAATAAGAGAGTGATAAAGGGCCAGGAGGGCTGACTGTGGAACATAGTACCGTATCTTCGATAGTATGCCTACAGTCTTGGAAATTTTCTTAGAAATTTGTTGTATATGTGTATGAAATTTGAGTCTATTATCGAGGTGGATTCCTAAGAATTTTCCCTCTGTTAGCTTTGTGATAGGTGAATCATTTATCGTTATGTTAAGAGGTACATCTGTAGCTCTGCTACCAAACTGAATGAAGTAGGTTTTGTCAATGTTTAGTGTAAGTTTGTTAGTCCTCATCCAGGTAGATATTTTCTGTAATTCGGTGTTTACAGTATTGGCTAGCGTGACTGGGCTCGGGTGAGAGAAGACGTATGTGGTGTCATCTGCAAAAAGTGTGGGTTTGAGTAATTGCGAAGCATTTGGTAGGTCTTTTATGTATAGGAGAAAGAGAAGAGGGCCAAGGACACTTCCCTGTGGGACACCAACTGTAATTGGTTGTGCGGAAGAGCTTGCCCCATTTACATACACATATTGGCTTCTGTTGCTGAGGTAAGACTTGAGGTAGTTGAGGGAGTGCCCTCTAATACCATAGTGTGACAATTTTACGTGGAGCAAGTCATGGTCAACTGTATCAAAAGCTTTACGTAAGTCAATGAAGATCCCCAGTGGGACTTCTTTTTTCTCTATTGCAGTGTATATATGTTCTAGCATGTGTATAATAGCATCATTAGTATTTTTATTAGGCCTGAATCCAAATTGGCAGGGGTTGAGAATGTTATGGGAGATGAGGTAGGAGTAGATTCGTTTATGAATTAATTTTTCGAAGATTTTTGAGAGAGGGTGTAAATTGGATATTGGCCTATAGTTATTCAACTCTGTTTGGTCTCCTCCTTTATGGATCGGGGTGACCCTTGCTATTTTGAGAACTGTAGGGAAGGTGGAGGATTCAATGGATTTGTTAAAGAGTGTTGCAATGATTGGTGATAGAACTTGGCCAATTTAATGCAAAGTTTAAAATACCCCAATTTCAAAATAGGGTCCAGAATAAACAATGCAGGCATTACTGGCACTAAACTAGCATTTTCTCTGTTCATTAGTTATGTTTTCAGGCTTTACTAATGAATTCCATTTTGATTTTTTATTCACATAATGAATTTTTATTCAAACCAAAAAACAGAAGATTTTCTGTTATGCAATATTGTAATAATTGTATAAATAATATCACCACATTTGTGAACGTATATTAAACCCACCAGCAGGCATTTATTAGACATGTGAGGTCATTTGTTTGCTCTTGAACATCGGCAAAAATTTAACATTTCCGCTCTTTTGAGCTCAGTTTCAAGCCATTTCCAGTATTAAAACCAATCAAAATTATCTCTATTTCTGTAATATGTCTTCCATTCTATCAAATGAGACCAAGAAATAGCAAATACAACTATAAAAAACATACAAAAAACACTGCAAAGTTGCTGTTTTAATCGAAAATTATGGTCTCAGTTTTTTTCTCTCATGCACTATGTGCTGCAGGATTTGTTTTATGTGGTGCACACATACCACATCGATATATTCTCTCATATCAAGGCCAAAATTTACCGCTCACAGCTTGTCAGAGTGAGCTGAGCT
Source organism: Cherax quadricarinatus (assembly GCF_038502225.1). Taxonomy (NCBI): domain Eukaryota; kingdom Metazoa; phylum Arthropoda; class Malacostraca; order Decapoda; family Parastacidae; genus Cherax; species Cherax quadricarinatus. The sequence continues at coordinate 38,512,046 of NC_091300.1, read as the reverse complement.
CATGACGTAGATCTACATTTTGGACCCTCAATGTAAAGCCGTAGATCTACGGCACGGACCCTCAAGGGGATAAATTCACCAATACGTGCACTAGTTCCAGGCATTTTCTTTACGAGATCATCATGCAGCTACCTTGCCTTTTTACATACTGTATTATTGACTGCATAACACTATCTCCTGATAATTGTTTTTCATTGATCCACACCAACAACAAAGTCTCCACATCTTCCAGTATTTGCAATTTCTGTTTTGTAAGCATATTTGCACCTTTCGCAACAACAGCTTCCTTGATTGCCTTTTTCTTGGCCACAATAGTAGCAAAGGTTGTACAACCTGGCCAGCTCAGCGACACGCACTCCACTTTCGTATTTTGCAATGAACTCTTTCTTGAATTCTATGGTGTTTCTCACCCTCTTTACCAAAGGGCTGGCACTAGAAGCTTTCTTTAGGCCCAAGGTGGCTTATTTAGCAGTTGCAAGCACTAAAAGGAATGGAATAATACAAACTGTATTGTATAAATGCGTGGGATTGTCCTCACTGGCTATTAACAATGGCACACTGGCTGTACATGGAGTGTCGGGGCTGCTCAGGCCACGCTGACACGTTTCAGACAAATGACTTATACCGAGTTCAGTGATGTTCACCGAGCCAATGTTTTGACGCAAAAGCGTTACTTATTCCGAATATTACTCATTGCAATGATGCCTTAATCCAGGGGTCCACTGTAATGCCTCTGGAGACTTAAAATGTTAGCCCTTATTTATTGCTCCAGAAATGTACGTGCTTTAAAAGGTAAAGACAAAAGCACATTGCCTGCTATTTGGAAGTCCAACATCACGGCATGGGTGACAGGCCTTCGTCACTGAGTGGTTCACACACCACTTTATTCCTGAAGTGAGGATGTATCTGTCCCTGAAAAATCTTGCATTTAGGGTTCTCATCTTTGATAATTGTTGTAGTCATCATCACCTCTTGGAGGATGTAGAGTCAAGTGTCAAGAGTGTCTTCTTACCACTAACTATGACATCCTTGAAACAAGTACTGGATTGACTAATTATTAAAACATTTAAATACCACTACACACACACAGTGTGGTCCATAAACTAGTACCAGCAGTTGATGACACAGTGCAGTGCCAGAGTTTTGATGCAAATTTAACATTGTGGACATGCTACCTTTGTGAAAAAAGTATGGAATCACGTACCAAGATCAACAATAAATGCTGGTTGGAGAAATGATGCTAATGTGGGGGATGATTTTGGTGGTTTTTCATCAGTGAAAAATTAAGTTAAGAAAATTGTTGATCTAGCAAGGAGAATGCCAGGTAAATGATTTGGAAGTATGCAGCCAGATGACATCAGTGAACCCTTAGAAGATGATGATGAGAAACCAACTGTAGAGGAAAAGTTGTAGGAATTAAATTCCCAGCTGCAGAGAAGAGAAGATGATGAAGAGTCCGAGCCTAAACAACTGATGTTAACACTGCAAGAGATTTCTGAGTCACTGTATACTGTTAGTAACCTTGCAGTCTTGTTTATTGAAAAGGGCTCTGACTAATCTTCAGTGCAGTAGGGCTACAGCCACCCTCTTCACTCGCTTCAAGATGTTAAGCATCTTGAACTTGAAGTAACAGATAATATACAGTACTAGTAATGTACTATATGTACTCTTTCTTTTAACTATCTTAACTCATTGGAATTCAGATATTTCACAGAGCATGCTTAACAAAGTTAAGTTGAAAAAATAATATTTTTTGAAGTTAAAAATTTTTGATAATTTTTTTGAGGTCCAAAGAACTCGGTCCACTTTTTCCCCATATTTTTCGTTCCATAAGCTGTAGAAATCATTAGTAGTACAGTTTTCAAGAACTTAACCCATGTGAATTTTGAATGTACATCACACAGTAGGGCCCCACTTACATGCCAGGTTAGGTTCAAGGCTACTGCTGGAAAGTGGACACCACTGGAAAGCAGAATGCTATTTTTTTCCACCTATAAATGCATATAAATTCCAGGTAACAGGTTCACACTAACATATATTAAGTTAGCAATGTAACTGATGTCTTTCTTGATCTTATCCGCCTCTGTGTGGACTCTAACTCCTTTTCCTTCCAAGGGAAATATTATTCTCAAACCTTCGGTGTTGCTATGGGCTCCTCTCTCTCCTGTCCTTGCCAATCTTTACATGGAATACTTGGAGACTGTTCTTCTTCCTACCCTCGATGTGCAACCTTCACTCTGGCTCCGCTATGTGGATGACATCTTTGCTCTGTGGCCTCATGACTCCAGTCTCTTCCAACCTTTTCTTGAAGCTCTTAATAATCTTGCCCCTTCCATTAAGTTTAAAGCTGAATGGGAATTTAATTCCTTGCTTCCTTTCCTTGATGTCCATGTCCACCGCTCAGATACAGGTTTTTCCTTTTCCATTTACCGAAAACCTATGCACAGTGGCATGTACATTCACTACTTTTCCTATCATGCTTCCCCTGTCAAGAAAAGTGTTCTTATCTCCCTCTTTCTCCGTGCCCTCCGCATCTGTGATCCTCAGTTCCTTCCAGCAGAAATTTCCACTCTTCATAATTCGTTTTCCCGTCTTGGCTACCCTTCCCATTTCATAGACTCTGCCCTCTCACGTGCCAAATGCAATTTCTTCTCTCCCAAACTCTCTACTCCTGGGAACTCTTCTATCCTCTGCCTTCCCTACATTTCCGGTCTTTCTAATCTCAACAATTCTCTCCGTCCCTTAGACATCAAGCTTACCTTCCGCCAGACTAACACTCTTCGCACTAATCTCGTTCATACCTCTCCTCCCTCTACAGATGTTCCTGGTGTCTCCTCTATTTCTTGCTCCTCCTGTCCTCTTCAATACTTCGGAGAAACTGGTCGATCTCTTTCTGACAGACTTAGGGAGCACAAAAATAGTGTTAGGCTTGCCGACACTAACAATGCTCTTTTCTGTCAAGTCAGAGATCATAGCCATCCTATTGACTGGTCTTCTGCTAAAACTGTCTTCCCCACTTCCAACTTTAACAGTCGCCGTCTAGTTGAATCCTCTCTAATAAACAACTTTCCTTGTATGAACCTTAGCCCTGGCTTCGTCTCTGTAGATGCCTTCCTCTCCCACTACATTGTAAAATGCTCCAAACTTCAGAACACCCGTGACTTAACCTGACTCCTCATTTTTTTCTTTTTTCTTTTTCTTCTCCCTCTAGCCCTTTCCTCTTTCCTTTTCTCCTCTGGGTTGTCTTTCTCTCTTCTGTCTCGTGTTTCTGTTCCTTCTTCATTTATTTCAACACTTCCCCTTTCACGCACCTCTGTGCGCACCTAGCTATCTTGCAGTGCTCCTCTTCCTTTGTATTTGACTGGCTTGTCCTCCTTATTTCCCACTTCTACCACTACCACTACTACTACCTCTTCTACTACCTCTTCTACTACAACTACTACAACTACTGATGAAATTAAGACACATGTGCGGCGTCTGGTTGTCTTTGTTGTGGACGTTTCGCCATCCAGTGGCTGGCTGGATGGCGAAACGTCTACAATAGGGATGCCCGGGTGTTGCGCATGTGTCTTAATTTCATCTTGTCGGTATTACATACCATTCTTGTACTACTACTACTACTACTACCACCACCTCTTCCTGCCTATATATAGCCGTCCTGCTCCACTTCTGGTTAGTGTGACTTTGTCAATGGTCCAAGTCGGACCGAAACGTCGTCGTAAGCTTCTCTCTTTTATGTGCGGGTTATTTGTGTATCGTTCCAGTCACGGTATTCTGCCTTTTTTGTTATTTATAACTAGGCATTAAAAACATTAAAAAGTAAAATACACACACAGTACACTCGTTATATACCTTATAATATTTGTAGTCTTAATGTAGGGTGAGAGGTGTGTAAATGATGTAAAAACAAATAAACAAGTTAGGTGTGGGAGGTATGGCAGCCAGCCAGGCCAGACCACTCCACCTACACATAATATACTACGACATAAGCGCCCCAGAGCAGTAAAATGCATATACTGTACACTCATTACTTACCTTAAAAAATTTGTAGTCTTAATGTAGGGCGAGAGATGAGTAAATGAGGTAAAAACAAATAAACAAGAGAGAGAGAACGAGTAAATGAGAGAGGAGAGAGATGCAGAGTTATGTAAACAGGCAGACGAACTTGTCTGATTTTGGTTCATACACATAGCATCTCATATTTGTGTTAATTTATTCTACTGTGGGGTGTATTTATCATGTGTGTATGTTACATAGCATGTTTATTATATAATTTTGATAAAATATCATGGATTAATGAAAATGTTTATATTAATGTAGTACAGTGGACTCCCTTGTTTCATGTGCTTCGTGCTTTGTGAATTTTGACTTTCAGCAACTTTTTTTCGTCAAAATATAGCCTCGTGTTTTGTGGTTTGCTTCACGATTTGTCCATACGGGACGTGGCCTCCCAGCGGCCGGGCGTACACAAAGCCTCCCACACACCATTCAGAGACTCAGTGTGGCATTGTTTCTGAGCGAGTGACCATCACCCCATGTGTTCGTACAATACATTTCGTAATAATTCATTATTTTTTGTGCTTGTAACTGCTAAATAAGCCACCATGGGCCAAAACAAAGCTCCTAGTGCCAGCCCTTTGGTAAAGAAGGCTAGAAATACAATAGAATTTAAGAAAGAACACACCAGCCAGGGTACTTCCCCACACCAACCAGGGTGTGGGGTGTACTTAGCTCTGTGAAGTTCTGTCCAGTGTGTTCTCCGTGAATCTGCACAAGATGTCCTCTCTTGAGCAACTGTACCAGCAGCTGAAAGAGGAGCTTAGGGTTGCTAAGCTTGATATACGGCGACTGAGGGAAATTACTGTGGGAGGAAATTAACCCTTTCAGGGTCCGTCCCATAGATCAACGGCTTTACGTTGAGTGTCCAAACCGTAGATCTACGCCAAAATTCTAGCGCCGTCAAATTTAGCGCGTAAACGCTCATAGGCCTACATGTGAGAGAACGGGTCTGCGTGGTGGGTGTGCTCCATAAACAAAAAATCTAGGCGCCCGCATAGCATTGTGGGAACGCCGGCTCAGTTACCCTTGTTCACCATGCCTCGTCGCAAGTCAGCTCTCACTCCCCGGAAAATTGGGACTCTCCTCTTCCTATCTGATAGTTCTGACACTGATGGAAGTGGAAATGAAGACGAATTCTACGGCTTTGATCAGTTAGTGACCGAAAAGAATGACCAGGATATCGATAATAGTGCAGAAAACCCTGACGATCCTCAACCTTCTACCTCTGGTGTGGGCACTCGTGAATCACGGTCGATTGTTCCTCATCGCAAGAGAAAACTAATATTTTTGCGTGGCCAGGCCTCTGACTTCAGTAATGATGTTGATAGTGACGTGGACTGTGATTTTATTGCGCTCGACGATCAATCGAGTAGTGATAGTGAGGAATCATATTCACCAGTGAAGCGTCGGTATGTTTGCCGCTGCATGCGCTCGGGTAGTGTACCCTATGCTGTGCCCAGGGGACGGAGTACATCCCGGAGTACATCTCGTGGCCCAACACCAGTTTTAGGTAGTGATAGTGAGGATGATGTGGCTACACTTGGCATGGATAGACCACAGGCATCAGTGGATGGTGTTAGTGGTGATAGTAGTGGTACCGCCATGCGTGACTCACCAGGCCACGCTGGGACCCACGCTGCTGACTCGTCAGTTCAAGGACAAAGCGGAGCGCCAGCCACCAGCCCACCACAGCCACAACCACCCGCACAACCAGCCTATGATGTCCAGTATCCACCAGCAAACTGTATGTGGGATTGGCAGCAAAATCCCAATTTTGTTCCCAAGCCTCACCATTTTGATGATTCTCAAAGTGGAATTCTACCTACTTGTCCCCTTGGAACCACGGCCAATGAACTGGAATTCTTTGAATTATTCTTTGACCAGCCATTGATGGAAATTATTGTCAGGGAAAGTAATAAGTATTTTGAGTACACCATGGCAAATACAATCTTATCACCACAGTCAAGACTACACAGGTGGAAAGAGACGACTGTTGCAGAAATGTATTTGCTTTTTGCAACAATAATGCTTATGCCTCACGTCTATAAGCATAATATAAAAGCATACTGGTCCACAGATTGGCTAATTTCTACCCCGGTCTTCAGTGAAATCATACCAGTGAGCAGGTTTATCTTACTCTTACGTATGTTGCACTTCTCTGACAAAACCAGGCCTGACAGAAGTGACAGGTTATACAAGATTAGAAATGTTTTCATGTATCTCAAACAAAAGTTCAGGATATACTTTTATCCATTCAAGAATCTTGTAATTGACGAGTCTTTGATTTTGTTCTAAGGTAGACTGTCATTCAAGCAGTATATACCGAGCAAGAGGAAACGCTTTGGTATAAAACTGTTTGTACTCTGTGATTGTGACAGTGGCCTGGTGTTGGATATTGTTGTATACACAGGTAGTAAAACATTGAAAGATACCATGATGTTATTGGGTATCTCAGGTGAAGTAGTGAGAAACATGATGGCACCTTATCTTGGTAAGGGGCATACATTATATACCGATAACTGGTACACAAGCCCATTACTCAGAGATTTCATGCGAGTGAACAAGACAGATGTGTGTGGCACAGTGCGTTCTAATCATAAACATATGCCCAGGCTCAACGCAGGTGCTCGTGGTGATGACGTGCAGGTGTTTACTGCCAATGACATCATGGCATTACGGTGGCATGACAAACGAGATGTCACATTGTTGACAACCATTCACCATAATGAAATGCAAGACAGTGGAAAAGTTGATCGAGTGACTAATGAACGTATTCGAAAACCAGTGTCAGTGATTGATTATACACAAAACATGCGCTTGGTTGACAAGTGTGACATGCAGATTGCTTTTGTTGACTGTGTTCGTAAGAGTTACAAGTGGTACATGAAACTTTTCTTCCATCTCATGGACATTTCAATGCTCAATGCATATAATATGTACCAAATAAAGACTGGCAACAGACCACCATATGGTGAATTTTGTTTGTCTGTTGTCAGACAACTCATAATGAAGTACCAGGTAACAACACCTGCTATACAACATGGTCCTCGAATTCCTCAGGATATACCCAAGCGTTTGAGGAGAGAAGGTGATCATTTCATAATACAGCTTCCTTCAACTCAGAAGAAATTTGCTCAGAAGAGATGCATTGTCTGTGCACAAACAAAACGACGGCAACAAAGACGCAAAGACACTCGGTTTATGTGTGAGGAATGTAAGGTGCCTCTGTGCATGGTGCCTTGTTTCAAGGAGTTCCACAAGCTCCAGCAGTTTTAAAACCATGTCCAGTGATTGTAAATATGTAAATATATGATAGAACATTAGTATTATACAATATTTGTGCATGTTTATTGTAATAACAGTGGTAAACAATAATATGATAATAACTTTAGTGCGGTTATTGTGTTCAATACAGTGAGTTTATATATATACATTATATACAGTATTGGTCTCTCAGGCCCCAAATGTTAGTATGAATAGAAAAAAATTGGAAAAGAAAAGAAAAAACAACTAAAACCACAAAATAATGTAATGCGTGTATGTGGAATTCGTCGATGTTGCCGCCACCACATCATTTTGGACAAACTTCTTGGCACTGTATCTCGGTAAGTACTGATCAGATTTTTTTTTTTGTCTTATTACCTTCACAAAAATATTCTCTTTAATCCTGTAAGAAAAAAATAATTTTTTTTTTTTTTTTTTTTCCAAAATTTCTTGGACACTGGAGCACCACTTCAGATTTTGGCCTTGGACCCTGAAAGGGTTAAGGCCACAAGGCACGATAATGTAGTAATTCTAGGGGACTTTAACTTTAGTCACATTGATTGGAATTTCTTGACTGGGAATTTAGAATCAAATGACTTCTTAGAAGTAGTTCAGGAATGTTTTTTGAAGCAGTTTGTGACAGAACCTACAAGGGGAAATAACCTACTTGATTTGGTTCTGGCGAACAAGGAAACCCTTGTTAATAATTTAGAAATTAATGAGGAACTTGGCACAAGCGATCACAAATCAATTACCTTTAGCATAGAATGGAAGTATGATAGTAGGGACAACTCAGTAACAGTTCCTGATTTTCGCTTAGCAGATTACAATGGGTTTAGAGAACACTTATCATCTGTTGACTGGGGTAACGAAGAGAGCTATCAATATGACAGTTTTTTGAACACTATACATGCTGCTCAAAGAACGTTTATCCCGAATAAAGAAATTAGATCAAATAGAAATGACCCAAAATGGATGAATAATAGGCTGAAATATCTACTAGGGCATAAGAAAGGAATTTATAGGCGTATCAAAAGAGGTGAGGGTCATCTTATGAATCAGTATATTGACATTAAGAGGGACATTAAAAAGGGGATAAGAAAACCTAAAAGGGACTATGAAATTAAAGTTGCTAGGGATTCTAAAACTAACCCAAAAAGTTTTTTCCAGGTATATAGAACAAAAGTTAGAGATATGATAGGTCCCCTCAAAAATAACTATGGGCATCTTACTGATGAAGAGAATGAAATATGCTCGATTTTAAATAATTATTTTCTCTCAGTTTTTACACAGGAAGACACTAACAATTTTCCAGTAATTAATTTTTATAGTGGGCTAGAAGAAGATAAATTATGTAACATCACAGTCACTAGTGAAATGGTTGTGAATCAGATAGACAGACTGAAGCAAAGTAAGTCGCCGGGTCCTGATGAGGTTTTTTCAAGGGTTCTTAAGGAATGCAAAATGGAACTCTGTGAACCATTAACTAATATTTTTAATTTATCTCTTCAAACAGGTGTAGTGTCTGATATGTGGAAGATGGCTAATGTAATTCCTATTTTTAAAACAGGGGACAAGTCATTACTGTCAAATTACTGCCCAATAAGCCTGACCTCAATTGTAGGCAAATTACTAGAGTCAATTGTAGCTGAGATTATAAGAAGCCATCTCGATAAGCATAGCTTGATTAACCCTTAAATGGTCCAAACGTATATATACGTTTTTTCAACATCTGAAGGTATGTAAAAAAATGTAGATCTTCCTTTTTGTTTTACATTTGAAAACGTGTAAAAAAAACTTTTATCTACATTTTATTTTTTGTTACATATGAAAATATGTTAAAAAGTAGATCTACTTTTGTAGCACTACGAATTTGAACGTCGATTTGTTTGGACTGTTTAAGGGTTAATGATACTCAGCATGGATTCACAAGAGGCCGGTCTTGTCTAACTAATTTATTAACTTTCTTATAAGAAGAACATAAGAACATGAGAAAGGAGGAACACTGCAGCAGGCCTGTTGTCCCATACTAGGCAGGTCCTTTACAATTCATCCCACTAACAAAACATTTGCCCAACCCAATTTTCATTGCTACCCAAGAAATAAGCTCTGATGTGCAAGTCCCACTCAAAACCAACCCCTCCCACTCATGTACTTATCCAACCTAAATTTGAAACTACCCAAAGTCCTAGCCTCAATAACCCAACTAGGTAGACTGTTCCACTCATCAAGTACCCTATTTCCAAACCAATGCTTTCCTATGTCCTTTCTAAATCTAAACTTATCTAATTTAAATCCATTACTGGAGAGATATCCTCAAGACCTTATTTATATCCCATTTATTAATACCTATCTTCCACTTACACACTTCGATCAGGTCTCCCCTCATTCTTCATCTAACAAGTGAATGTAACTTAAGAGTCTTCAATCTTTCTTCATAAGGAAGATTTCTAATGCTATGTATTAATTTAGTCATCCTACGCTGAATGTTTTCTAATGAATTTGTGTCCATTCTGTAATATGGAGACCAGAACTGAGCTGCATAATCTAGGTGAGGCCTTACTAATGATGTATAAAGCTGCAGTATGACCTCTGGACTTTTGTTGCTTACACTTCTTGATATAAATCCCTGTAATCTATTTGCCTTATTACGTACGCTTAGGCATTGCTGTCTTGGTTTAAGGTTGCTGCTTATCATAACCCCCAAGTCCTTTTCGCAATCTGTATGGCTAAGTTCTACATTATTTAACTTACAAGTGCTAGGGTTATGGACACTCCCGAGCTTCAGAACCTTGCATTTATCTACATTGAACTGCATCTGCCACTTTTCTGACCAAGAATAGAGTTTGTCTAAATCCTCCTGAAGTTCCCTGACATCTACGTTTGAATCAATTATCCTACCTATCTTTGTCTCATCGGTGAATTTGCTTATATCACTAGTAATACCCTCATCAAGGTCATTGATATATATTATAAACAACAACGGGCCCAAGACTGATCCATGTGGAACCCCACTTGTTACAGATCCCCACTCGGATTTAACCCCATTTATGGACACTGCTTCCTGTCTGTGAGCCATGACTCGATCCACGAGAGCACTTTTCCCCCAATGCCATGAGCTGCCACTTTCTTTAACAGTCTTTGGTGTGGAACTCTATCAAAAGCCTTAGTAAAATCTAAGTAAATAATATCAAATTCTTTATCGTGATCAACAGCCTCAAAAGCTTTACTGAAGAAAGTTAATAAATTAGTTAGACAAGAACGGCCTCTCGTGAATCCATGCTGAGTATCATTAATCAAGCTATGCTTATCGAGATGGCTTCTTTTAACCCTTTGACTGTCGCAACCCCCAATCCTGAGGTGTCTCCTGGTGTCGCAAAATTTAAAAAAAAAAAAATTATTTTTTCTTATGAAATGATAGAGACTCTTTTCCCGATTGTAATGACACCAAAAAAACTAAATTTGATGGAAAACTGACGGAATTATGCTCTCGCGAAGTTAGCGACCTCGGCGCTGTTTACAAATCGGTGATTTTGCCCACTTTGAGCCCTATTTTCGGCTAATTCCATTGTTCCAGTCGCCCAAACTCATAGCTATTTCTTTAGAACTCCATTTTTTCTATCGATTGAGTACAAGAAACTGCCCATTTACCGATTTCAAGTACCTAATAATGTGGTCAGAAATTTGCAATTTGGCTAATTTCACAAAAACTAAAAAATATGACAATTTCAAAATAAGGCCCAGAATGAACAATGCAGACATTCCTGGCTCTAAAATAACATTTTCTTTGTTCATCAGTCATATCTCCAGGCCCCTCTGATATTACTCTTGCTTTCTATTTTGAATTATTATTCAAACAAAAATTAGAAGACTTACTATTATGCAGACTACTGCAATACTGTAATAATTGTATAAATAACATCAACCCATTCATGACTGCATATTAGAATGGCTAGTTCGATATTTATTGCACAATGGCATCATTTGTTTAATTTTGAACATTGGCAAAAATCAAACATTTCCCCTACTTTGAGCTCCATTTCTAGGTTCTTTTTATAGTAAAATCAATCAAAATCACCTCTATTTCTATATGTTTTCCATTCTATCAAATGAGACCAAGAAAACGAGAATACAACCATAAATACTATACGAAGATAGACCACAAAGTCGGCATTTTAATTAAAAAAAACGGTCAGTTTTTTTTTCTCATTATGCACTGCATGCTCCAGGATTTTTTTTATATGATGCACACTGACCACACAGACCCATTCTCTCACATGTGGGCCTACCAGCTTTCTCCTGCTTGATTTGAAGCCGCTAGAATTTATGAGTATACAGTGGTCCCTCGTTGTTCGTAATTAATCCGTTCCTGGAGCCGTTACTATAAATGAAATTTACGATTTACAAATCAATTTTCCCCATAAGAAATAATGTAAATACAATTAATCCGTTCCTGACACCCAGAAGTATTAAAACAAAAAATTTTTTAACATGAAATATGCATGTAGTACATAAACAATACAATGGGAAATGATGAATGAAACATTAACAGCATAACACTTACCTTTATTGGAGATTCTTCTTAGTGTATGGGAGATTGGAGGAGGAGAGAGAGTGGATTGTTTATAGTTTGGAAGGGGAATCCCCTTCCAACAACACCTCAGGTACCATTTGCTTTTCTGGGGTTGCTTCTCTGTTTCTTAATGCCACTAGGACCACCTTGAGAGTCACTGGAGTCCTGTCTCACAAAATAACTGTGGAGAGAGCTCTGTTTCTGGCGTCTCTTTAACACTTCCCTAAAATGGCCCAAGACTTTGTCACTGTACATGTTGCCAACCTGGCTTGCAACAACCTTGTTAGGGTGATGTTTCTCCATAAAGCTTTCCATCTTACCCCACATAGTAAAAATCTCTTTAATTTCTGAAGAAGGCACCTTCTTCCATCTCTCTTCCTCCTCCTCTGCAGCAAGATTCTGAGCTGCGATGTGTTGCTCTTCCTGCTGAAGCTCTTGCAGCTCCTCAGTGGTGAGCTCTTTATTGTGGTCTTCCACCAATTCTTCCACATCCTCCAAACTCACATCCAACCCCATGGAACTCCCCAGTGCCACAATTGATTTTACAACAGACATAGGCTCATTAGGGTCAGTCCCAAATTCTTCAAAATCCCTCTTGTCGACACAATCTGGCCACAATTTTCTCCAGGCAGAGTTCAAAGTCCTGGTAGTCACTCCCTCCCAAGCCATACCTATAAGGGTTATGCAGTGGAGGATGCTGAAGTGTTCTCTCCAAAATTCCCTTAGGGTCAAGTGAGTGTCTGTGGTCACAGTCAAGCACCTGTGAAACATTGCTTTTGTGTAGAGTTTTTTAAAGTTTGCAATAACCTGCTGGTCCATGGGTTGGAGGAGAGGAGTGGTATTCGGGGGCAAGAACTTTACTGTGATGAACCCAAACTCCTCGAAAATTAGGTCATCCAAGTTTGGAGGATGAGCAGGTGCATTGTCCATTACTAGCAGGCACTTGAGATCCAATTTCTTTTCCAGGAGATACTCCTTCACACTAGGGCCAAACACTTCATTGAACCACTTGACGAAAATAAATTTCCCTCGTGACCCATGCCTTACTATTAGATTTCCAAAACACACAATTTACTCTTCATAACATTGTTTTTCCTGAACACTCTGGGATTTTCAGAATGGTACACTAGTAATGGCATTAGCACAGAACATTAGCGTCAGCCTGTCTTTCATAGGCTTGTGTCCTGGCATTGCCTTTTCCTCTTGTGTAATGAAGGTCCTCTTTGGCATTTTCTTCCAAAAGAGGCCTGTTTCGTCACAATTGAACACTTGCTCAGGTTTCAGTCCTTCAGCCTCTATGTACTCCTGGAATTCATGCACATATTTTTCAGCCGCCTTGTGGTCCGAACTGGCAGCCTCACCATGCCTTACCACACTGTGTATGCCAGTACGGTTCTTAAATCTCTCAAACCAGCCTTTGCTGGCCTTAAATTCACTCTTCACCACTATTTGCAGGCAATTTCTTTACCAAATCTTCATGCAACTGCCTAGCCTTTTCACAAATAAGCGAAGTCATAAGAGTATCTCCTGCTAATTGTTTCTCATTTATCCACACCAATAATAACTTCTCAACCTCTTCCAGTACTGGTGATCTCATTTTTGTCAGCATAGTTACTCCCTTTGCAATAACAGCATCCTTTATTTCATTTTTCTTGGCCACTATGGAACGTAAGGTTGAGTAGGGTTTCTTATACATCCTGGACAGTTCGGCCACACTTGTACCACTTTCATATTGTTCAATGATGGTTTTCTTAAATTCAATCTTATTTCTCACCTTCTTTACCACAGGCTTGGCACTAGGAGCTTTCTTTGGAGCCATGGTAGCTTATTTAGTACTTGCAAGCACTAAAATAAATGGAATATTATGAAATATTTCGCTGGAGCACGTGAGGGGACCTTCGCTCACTGGTAAACAATGCCAGACTGGCTGCCGCCCTGGCTCACGCCGTGGGTACGCGTCCCGGATGAACTACGACTCGCGAGTCAACCTATGAAAAGCGAGTCCATGTTTATACGAAAATACCTCTATGATTGGCGAATTTTACGATTGCCGGGAACTACGAAAAGCGGGGGACCACTGTATATACATCAAACACGGTACCTCGTAAGACGTATATATATGGCCACGACAGTCAAAGGGTTGACCCTTTCATGGTTTCGGCCATACACACCAGGGTTTTTAACATACTGGTACGCCTAAATTCTAGCGCCCTCAAATCTAGTGAGAGAAAGCTGTAGGCCTACATATGAAAGAATGGGTCTATGTGGTCAGTGCGCGCAGTATAAAAAAAAATCCTGCAGCACACAGTGCGTAATGAGAAAAAAAAAACTTTGACCATGTTTCTGGATTAAAACAGAGACTTTGCACTGTATTTTTGTATGGTATTTATTGTTGTATTCTAGTTTTCCTGGTCTCATTCTATAGAATGGAAGACATATTACAGAAGTTGAGATGATTTTGACTGATTTTACAATGAAAAGTGCCTTGAAATTGAGCTCAAAGTAGCAGAAATGTTCGATTTTTACCGAAGTTCAAAAGTGAACAAATCATGCTAAGCGTCCAATACACGTCAACTGGTGAGTCTAATATTCTTTCACAAGTGCGCCGATATTATTTATACCATTTTTTACACTAATGCAGGAGTCTGCATAACAGTAAATCTTCTATTTTTTGTGAGAATAAAAATTCAAAGTGGAAAGCTAAAGAATGTAAGAGGGGCATTGGGACATGACTAATGAACAGAGGAAATGTCATTTTAGTGCCAGGAATGTCTTTCTTGTTTATTCTGGACCCTATTCGGAAACTGGCATCTTTTGAAATTTGTGTGAAATTCGGAAACTGGCATCTTTTGAAATTTGTGTGAAATTCGGAAACTGGCATCTTTTGAAATTTGTGTGAAATTGGCAAAACTGCTAAATTCTGACCACTGTATTGGATAGTTGAAATTGGTAAATGGGTAGTTTCTTGCACTCATTCGATAAAACAAATGGAGTTCTAGCGAAATATTCATGATTTTTGTTGACTAGTACAGTGGAATTGGCCGAAAATAGGGCTCAAAGTGGGCAAAATCACCGGTGTAAACATCGTCGAGACTGCTAACTTCATGAGAGCATAATTCCGTAAGTTTTCCATCAAATTTCATACTTTTGGTGTCATGATCAGGAAAAGATTCTCTATCTTTTCATAAAATTTTTTTTTTTTTTTTTTTTTTTTTTTTTTTTTTTTTTTTTTTTTTTTTTTTTTCTTTTTTTTTTTTTTTTTTTTTTGAAATTTGGGCGACCCTGAGAACAAGTTTCTGAGAGGGCCTGTCGACCCTGAAAGGGTTAAGACTTTCCTAAAATGGGCCATAACATTGCCATTGTACAGGTTGCCAACACGGCTTGCAGTAGCTGTGTCAGGGTGATTTTCATCCGTAAAGGTTTGCAGTTCAACCCATTTTGCACACATTTCCTTAATCTTTGAAGTAGGCAACTTCCTCAATTTCTCTCTCCCCTCCTCTGAAGCAGTTTCCTCAGGTCTGGCCTCTTGCTGGTGAAGATAATCTTGCAGCTCATCAGTGGTTAGTTCTTCATTGTCCTCCTCCACCAACTCTTCCACATCCTCCCCACTAACCTCCAACCCCCAAGGACTTCCCCAATGCCACAATGGATTCCACAACTGGCATACACTTCTCAGGGTTAGCTCCAAACCCTTCAGAATCTCTTACTTCTACACATTGTGGCCAGTTTCATCCAATCAGAGTTCAAGGTCTTCTTATTCACTCCCTCCCAAGCCTTACCTATAAGGTTTACACAACTGAGGATACTAAAGTGATCTTTCCAAAACTCTCTTAGAGTCAATCGAGTGTCTGAGGTCACTTCAAAGCACTTTTGAAACATTGCTTTTGTGTAGAGTTTTTGAAGTTTGAAATGACCTGCTGACCCATGGGCTGCAGGAGAGGAGTGGTATTAGGAGGCAAAAACTTGACCTTAATGAAGCTTATGTACCCAGAAAGTCTCTCTGCCAAGTCTGAAGGATGACCAGGAGCATTGTCTAATACCAGGAGGCACTTAAGGTCCAATTTCTTTTCCATTAGGTAATTTTTCACAGTGGGGGCAAATGCATGGTGTAACCAGTCATAGAAAAAGTCCCTAGTGACCCATGCCTTACTGTTTGCCCCCCACAGCACAGGACATTGTTTTGCTTGAACGCTCTGGGAGTTTGAGTGATACACCAATAATGGCTTCACTTTGCAATCACCACCAGCATTAGCACACATCAAAAGAGTAAACCTGTCTTTCATAGGCTTATGTCCTGGGAGTGCCTTTTCCTCCTGAGTAATGTAGGTCCTGCTTGTCATTTTCTTCCAAAACAGGCTTGTTTTGTCGCAATTAAACAGTTGTTCAGGTTTCAGTTCTTCACTGTATGTACTCCTTGAATTCCTTCACATATTTTTCAGCCGGTTTTTGGTCCGAACTGGCAGCCTCACCATGCCTTACCATACTTTGTATGCCACTACGATTCTTAAATCTCTGAAACCAACCTATGCTGGCCTTAAATTCACTTAATTCACCACTAGTTGCAGACATTTTTCTAATTAAATCGTCATGCAACTTCCTAGCCTTTTCACATATGATCGCATGAGAGATGCTATCTCCTGCTATCTGATTTTCGTTTATCCACAACAACAGTCTCTCAACATCTTCTATCACTTGCGACCTCTGTTTCGAAAACAAACTTGCACCTTTAGCAAGAACAGCTTCCTTGATTGCCATTTTGTTGGCCAAGATAGTAGCGATGGTTGATTGAGGTTTGGTATACAACCTGGCCAGCTCCGAGACATGCACTCCACTTTCATACTTTGCAATTATCTCTTTCTTCATTTCCATAGTAAGTTTCACCCTTTTTACCACAGGGTTGGCACTAGAAGCTTTCTTGGGGCCCATGGTGACTTATTTTGCAGATACAAGCACTAAAAACACTGTGATATGAAATGTACCGAATGTATACTTAGATGTGACCGCACTGGCTGGCTTATAAACACTGGCACCCACGGGGCAGCTGAGGCCACATGTGGGACGCGTCCCGGACAAATCACGCAAGGCGAGTTTTTTATCATGAGGTGAGGCAAAATTTTTGTGTTCAAATGCTTCGTATGGCGGATTTAATGTAACGCGATGCGTTCATAAGGCAGGGGTCCACTGTATATGCTTGTACATGTATGTGTAGTGTGACCTAAGTGTAAGTAAAAGTAGCAAGACATACCTGAAATCTTGCATGTTTATGAGACAGAAAAAAGGACACCAGCAAACCTACCATCATGTAAAACAATTACAGGCTTTTGTTTTACACTCACTTGGCAGGACGGTAGTATCTCCCTGGGTATTGCTGTTTACCAACCTACTACCTAAACTCAACAGACTTATTCCCCTATAACTTTTGCACTCTCTTTTATCCCCTTTGCCTTTATACAAAGGAACTATGCATGCTCTCTGCCAATCCCTAGGTACCTTACCCTCTTCCATACATTTATTAAATAATAGCACCAACCACTCCAAAACTATATCCCCTTCTGCTTTTAACATTTCTGTCTTTATCCCATCAATCGCAGCTGCCTTACCCCCTTTCATTCTACTCACTGCCTCAGGAACTTCCTGCACACTCACAACTGGCTCTTCCTCACTCCTACAAGATGTTATTCCTCCTTGCCCTATACACGAAATCACAGCTTCCCTATCTTCATCAACATATAACAGTTCCTCAAAATATTCCCTCCATCTTCTTGATACCTCTAACTCTCCATTTAATAATGCTCCTATTTTTAACTGTCAAATCCATTTGTTACCTAGGCTCCCTCAACTTATTTATCTCACTCCAAAACTTTTTCTTACTTTCAACAAAATTTGTTGATAACATCTCACCCACTCTTTCATTTGCTGTCTTTTTACATTGCTTCACTACTCTCTTAACCTCTCTTTTTCTCTCCATATACTCTTCCTTGCATCACTTCTACTCTGTAAAAACCTCTCATATGCTAACTTTTTCCTCTCTTACTACTCTCTTTACATCATCATTCCACCAATCACTCTTCTTCCCTCCCGCACCCACTTTCCTGTAACCACAAACTTCTGCTGAACACTCTAACACTACATTCTTAAACTTACCCCATACATCTTCGACCCCATTGCCTGTACTCTCACTAGCCCATCTATCCTCCAATAGTTGTTTATATCTTACCCTAACTGCCTCCTCTTTTAGTTTATACACCTTCACCTCTCTCTTACTTGCTGTTTCTATTTTCCTTGTATCCCATCTACCTTTTACTCTCACTGTAGCTACAACTAGAAAGTGATCTGATATATCTGTGGCCCCTCTATAAACATGTACATCCTGAAGTCTACTCAACAGTCTTTTATATACCACTACATAGTCCAACAAACTAGTCATTACACCCTACATCATATCTTGTATACTTATTTATCCTCTTTTTCTTAAAATATGTATTACTTATAACTAAACCCCTTTCTATACAAAGTTCAATTAAAGGGATCCCATTATCGTTTACACCTGGCACCCCAAACTTACCTACCACACCCTCTCTAAAGGTTTCTCCTACTTAGCATTTAGATCCCCTACCACAATTACTCTCTCACTTGCTTCGAAGGTTCCTATACATTTGCTTAACATCTCCCAAAATCTCTCCCTCTCCTCTACACTCCTCTCTTCTCCAGGTGCATACACGCTTATTATGACCCACTTTTCACATCCGATCCTTATTTTAATCCACATAATCCTTGAATTTACACATTTATATTCCCTCTTCTCTTTCCATAACTGGTCCTTCAACATTATTGCTACCCCTTCCTTATCTCTAACTCTCAGATACTCCTGACTTGATCCCATATATTTCTCCCCACTGAAACTCGCCTACCCACTTCAGCTTTGTTTTGCTTAGGGCCAGGACATCCAACTTCTTTTCATTCATAACATCAGCGTTCATCTCTTTCTTATCATCCGGACTACATCCATGCACATTCAAGCATCCCAGTTTTATAAAGTTTTTCTTCTGAGTTTTAGTAAATGTGTACAGGAGAAGGGATTACTAGCCCATTGCTTCCGGCATTTTAGTCGCCTCATACGACACGCATGGCTTATGGAGGAAAGATTCTTTTCCACTTCCCCATGGACAATAGAGAAAAGAAAAAAAGAACAAGAGCTATTAAGAAAAAGAAGAAAAACCCTAGATGTGTGTATGTATATATATATATATATGCATGTGGATACCTGTGTAGCGTGACCTAAGTGTAAGTAGAAGTAGCAAGATACACCTGTTATTCAGGGTGTTTATGAGACAGAAAAAGACACCAGCAATCCTACCATCATGTAAAACAGTTACAGGTTTCTGTTTCACAGTCACCTGGCAAGACGGTAGTACTTCCCTGGGTGATTGCTGTCTACCAACCTACTACGGCTTATTTATCTATCACAATTCATCTAATATGACGTTATAAACAATATTAATAACATAGAAATATGATATATATTCTAGAATGAATAAAATATGTCATAATGTATGAGAGGAGTAAATGGTGTAAGTGTTGTTGTTGGGTTTAAGGGCCGCCATTGAGGGAAGCCGTGTTGGAGGTAGAGGCTTCTGCCACCAACACTATCACACTTTAAGAATATATGTAATTTATAAATAAGAAATATTTACATTTTAATTTATAAATAAGAAATATTTACATTTTAATTTATAAATAAGAAATATTTACATTTTAAATTATAAATAAGAAATATTTACATTTTAATTTATAAAAAAGTAAGTTTATTCAGGTATACACAAATACAGTTACATAGATTATCATACATAGCAGCACATTTGTAAAGTACCTAGGATAACCCAGAAAAGTCGGAGTGACTTACGTATTTCCATTGGGGTTCTTTTATATTTACACTTAATATATTTGCTTTTATGCTTACACTTTTATATTTACACTTACCTTGGAGGGAATGTTAGTTTAATTAGTTTGATGGAGGAAATGCTGTCAGAGGTTTAGGGTAGTGGAAGATAGCAGGTCGGCATATGTTCAGCGGATATACACACATCCAACAACATTGGAGAGTTACTTTCATGTCATTTTTTCTATCGCTTACTCACTTAACTTACTTGCTACACTGTTAATTAGCATTGTACATACCGTAGAATCACTGAATCTCTGCAGAAGGCACATTCTCCCCTCTCTCTTCCTCCTCCACTTTGGTACTTTGCTACGAGTTTTTTCTTGAATTTTATTGTTTCTTTCCTTCTTTATCACAGGGCTGGCACTAGAAACTTTCTTTGGGCCCATGGTGGCTTATTTAGCAGTTACAAGCACTAAAAAAATGGAATAATACAAAATATATCACATGTACGCATGGAATCGACCACAACGGCTTGTAAACAATGGGACACTGGCTATACATGGAGTAAACCATACCCCCGGCCGGGATTGAACCCGCGGTCATAGAGTCTCAAAACTCCAGCCCGTCGCGTTAGCCACTAGACCAGCTAGCCACAATAAGATTCATCCAACTAGGTATATTTCTACACCATAGGAAGGTTAGCACAGGCACCTCTGTGACCACAAATGCAAGTTTTTACAGACGAATCTCCAGCTAGCGTGGCCGTGACGAACTCTAGCTCAAGTCCCTTCACTGCCGTCAACATGACTTAAGAAATCGTAATGACACGATTGCAATCATGTCATTACGATTTCTTAAGTCAGTTATACATGGAGTCTTGGAGTGGCTGGGCCTGCTCAGGATGAAAGCCTTTAGACGAGTTTTTCGGCATTGGTAGAGCCAGTATTTTGACGCCAAAGAGAGCCGTTAGTCGAATTTGGGGTTTAGACTATGCCGCCATTAGTTGAGAGTCCTCTGTAGTCATTTGGCCCGACACCAATTACAGTCAATGTGTCATTGTTTATCAGCCAATGAGCATGATCCCATGCGTTCATATGATACGTTTTAGTGCTTGCAGCTACTAAATAAACCACTTTGGGTCAAAAGAAAGCTCCTAGTGCCAGCCCTTTGGTAAAGAAGGTGATAAACATGATAGAATTCAAGAAAGAACACACCAGCCAGGGGACTTCCCCACACACACACACCAGCCAGGGCACTTCCCCACACACCAGACAGGATAGTTCCCCACACGCACAATTTGATTTGAGTAGGACTTGCACATAAGTGAATAGAATTTTCAAAGCTTATTGCTTGGGAAGCATCAAAAATTGGGTTTGGCAAGTACAATTCTGTTAGTAGGATGGATTGTGAAAGACTTGCCCAGTATGGGCCAACAGGTCTTCTGCAGTGTTCCTGCTTTCTTATGTACACCAGCCA
Organism: Cherax quadricarinatus; assembly: GCF_038502225.1. Lineage (NCBI taxonomy): Eukaryota > Metazoa > Arthropoda > Malacostraca > Decapoda > Parastacidae > Cherax > Cherax quadricarinatus. The sequence goes on along the minus strand of NC_091300.1, from coordinate 38,490,792 downwards.
GGGTACTTCCCCACACACACACACCAGCGAGGGCACTTCCCCACACACCAGCCAGAGTTCTTTCCCACACACCAGACAGGGTACTTCCCCACACACACGATTTGATTTGAGTGGGACTTGCTCATGAGTGAATAGAATTTTCAAAGGTTATTGCTTGGGACGCATTGAAAATTGGGTTGGGCAAATACGATTCTGTTAGTGGGATGGTTTGTGAAGGACCTGCCTAGTATGGGCCAATAGGCCTGTTGCAGTGTTGCTGCTTATTTATTTACACTAACTGAGGAAATTGCTTCAGAGGAGGAGAAAGAGAGAGGGAAGAAGGTGCCTTCTTCAAAGATTAAGGACATTTGTGCAAAGTGGAGTAAGGTGCAAACATTTGTGGAGGAACATCACTCTAACCACCTCCCCTCCTCCCATCTTCTATACACCAACAAGAGTCTGTAATAAAGGTAAGTGTGATATTATTGTTTTATACTTGATTTCTCATTCTTTTCTGTATGTAAATCTATATTTAACATATAAAAAAATAATTTTTGTTAATACTTTTGGGTGTCTGGAATGGATTAATTGGATTTACATTATTTCCTATGGGAAAAATGAATTCATAAATCGTCAGATTCGGGTTTAGTCGGTCTCTCTGGAACGGATTAATTATGATGACCGGAGGTCCACTGTACTTTATATACAGTAGGGCCCTGCTTTGTGGCATTAATATAAACATTTTCATTAATCCATATATATTTTTTCAAAATTATATAATAAACATGCTACATAACATATAAACATGATAAATACACCCTCCAGTAGAATACATTAACATAAGTATGTGATGTTCAGAGTAGATGAACATGTATAAACCAAAACCAGATGCGTCCGCCTGCTTGTTTACATTCTCTGCATCTCTCTCCTCTCTCATTTAATTGTTCTTTCTCTCTTTTATTTGTTTTACCTCGTTTACTCACCTCTCACCCTAAATTAAGACTACAAATATTTTAAAATAAGTAATGAGTGTACTGTATATGCATTTTATCGCTCTGTGTCACTTTAACCCTTTGAGGGTCCGTCCCGTAGATCTACGGCTTTACGTTCAGGGTCCAAACCGTAGATCTGCGTCATGAGCTCAGCTCACTCTGATAAACTGTGAGTGGTACATTTGGGCCTAGATATGAGAGAATACATCTATGTGGTATGTGTGCACCACATAAAACAGATCCTGCAGCATGCTGTGTATAATGAGAGAAAAAAACTGAAATCATGATTTTTCGATTAAAACAGCGACTTTGCAGTGTTTTTTCGTATGTTTTTTATAGTTCTATTTGCGATTTCTTGGTCTCATTTGATAGAATGGAAGACATATTACAGAAATAGAGATGATTTTGATTGTTTTTAGCACTGGAAATGGCTTGAAACTGAGCTCAAAGTAGCAGAAATGTTAAATTTTGGCCGATATTCAAGAGTAAACAAACGACCTCACACGTCTAATACACGCCAGCTGGTGGGTCTAATATGCATTCACAAATATGGTGATGATATTTATACAATTATTACAGTATTGCATAACAGTAAATCTTCTATTTTTTGGTGTGAATAAAAATTCATTATGTGAATAAAAAATCAAAATGGAATTTATTTGTAAAGCCTCAAAACATAACTAATGAACAGAGGAAATGTTAGTTTAGTTCCAGGAATACCTACATTGTTTATTCTGGACCCTATTTTGAAATTGGAATATTTTGAACTTTGTGTTAAATTGGCCAAATTAACAATTTCCGATCACTTTAATTTGTAGTTGAAACAGTTGACTTGGCGATTTCTTGTGCTCAATCGATAGAATAGAAGTAATACTAGTGAAATAGCTAAGAATTTGGTTGACTGGAATAATGTAATTGGCCTAAAATGGGAGTCAAAGTCGGCAAAATCGCCGATTCGTAAATATCGCTGACACATCAAAATTCGCAAGAGCATAATTTCGTCAATTTTCCATCAAATTTCGTACTTTTTGTTTTATTACCTTCAGAAAAAGATTCTCTACCATTTCGTAAGAAAAAATAAATTTTTTTTTTTTTTTTGAAAATTCTTGGACACTGGGGGCACCACTTCAGATTTGGGCCTTGGACCCTGAAGGGGTTAAATGTCGTAGTATATTACGTGTGCGTGGGGTGTCCTGGCTGGCTACCATACCTCCCACACCTGACTGCTTACAATTAATACTACTCACCTCTCACCTTACATTAAGACTACAAATATTTTAAGGTAAGTAATGAGTGTACTGTATGTATTTTACTTTTTATTGTGTTTAAGGCCCGGTGGCCTGGTGGCTAAAGCTCCCGCTTCACACACAGAGGGCCCGGGTTTGATTCCCAGCAGGTCGAAACATTTCAACACGTTTCCTTACACCTGTGTCCTGTTCACCTAGCAGCAAATAGGTACCTGGGTGTTAGTTGACTGGTGTGGGTCGCATCCTGGGGGACAAGATTAAGGACCCCAATGGAAATAAGTTACAGTCCTCGATGATGCACTGACTTTCTTGGGTTATCCTGGGTGGCTAACCCTCCAGGGTTAAAAATCTGAACGAAATCTTATCTTATCTGGCATTTATATGCATTTATAAGTGAAAAAAAATGGCGTTCTACTTTCTGGTAATGTCTGCTTACTGACATTTCAGTTTTTGGCTGTTTCTAACAGATATATACTGAGTACAAGCGTAAGTACTGTTCGAATTCTTGCAGTGTTTGGAGCTCCTCATAATAACAAAGTGGTGTCTCACAAGACTTGCAAATATATGTCTTGTGGCTTGCCATTGCAGAAGTCTTGCGGTGTGAGCACACACACAACATCTCCTTTGAGGCTTTATCCTCTTTTCAGTATGAGGAATCAGAGATAGGTAGTGATTGTGATTACCAGGCTGCAGACGAGACTGAATTTTTTCAGCACTTTGGCAGCGGTGTTGCAAGTGAGTTGTGTATTTGCTGCTTTTGAATAACTATTATGACCACCCCTTCATTCACATTTGTTTCAAACCCATGGAACTACACATCAGGATTGCTGTTGTTACTGTTAGTTCTTATAGGTGTTAGCAGTAAGTGGTTAATTGTGATAGGTGAGGGATTCACACCTGGAAGCCTTGGCTAACAAAGGCTGGGAGGTTAGCTGTTCCCATTATGCTCTTCATGGGGCAGAAATTGCTGTATACAGTACACACCCAGTGTGCTGACCTTTTCTTTCATGTTTAGGCATAAATTTGCTACTCGCAGCAAATTTGAAAAAGCTTTGAATTTTGTGTACCAGTATGTTACCAACTTTGATCACTTGGACGTGCCAGTACATCACAGATGCCTTAGTGGGTAGTTATAATTTTTTGTGTAGGCAATATTCAGATGGTAGTATAATGACAGTGCAGTATATACAGTAGACCCCTTTGTTTTCATAATTAATCTGTTCCAGAAGGTTGGCCAAAATCCGAAATGGCCGAAAACTGGAGTAATATTTCCTATAAGAAATAATGTAAATCCAATTAATCCCTTTCAGACACCCAAAAATATTAACAAAAAATACATTTTATAGAGAATAACTAGTTTTACATACAGAAAACAATGAGAAATGAATATAAATGATTAATTTTAATGATAAATGAACATTATATACCTTTATTGAAGACTCTTGTTGGTGAGTAGAATTTCTTTGTAGTCCCAGGTGTATACCTACTGGCTACATACACTGCGGCCTACAGCCATATTATTACCATCGACACATCATGTTTACTGAGTTTAATCGTTTCTGATAACTTCCTTTAGATGCCATCATAAATAAAGGGAGAAGTAATGAATAATTCATGCCGAGAATTGTAAACAAAAGCTTATGTATAACGGGCAGTTACTGGGCCAAAACAGATTCATTGTTTTTTCTAATGCTGGACCAAAAAAAACGTAATGTTTACCCTCCACTGCATATAAACATTGCATGTTTATATGCTGTGTAACGTGTTTCTTGCATAATTTTGAAGAAAATATCATAGATGGATTAATGAAAATGTCAATATTAACGTAAAATAAGACATTTAATGTGCCCAAGAGTGAGTCATGAACGTATGAGCGGCCTAGGCAGATGTGTCTGGTACCAACGATTTCTGAGGGGATGTACGAGACCCTGGGGGAAATTTTGCTCAGAAAAGTGCTTGAAATCTGAATTGTACGATTTCTGCACTGGCCGTAAACCGGGGGTCCACTGTAAAATATTATCATAAATTAGATGCTGAAGGGATCTCGATCCAAGGAAATGGAATTTTCCAACACTTCCTTGGATCAAATTTGATTGCCTTCTGGATGAACCTACAGGTCTAGCATACATTTCTAAATACAATGAACAGTAGTTTAATATATTTTCTTGGTGATTGGCTTACAGGACATTGCATGACAGCTTACAAGAAAAGTGGGTTGGGTTGAGAGGAAGAACACAAAGTGACTGTGTTCGAATATACCTGACGTGTACGAGGAAATGGCCATACTTTGGAGCTACACTATTTCCTGCTGCTACACCATCATCAGATGGTCCACCAACACCAGTGTGGGTGGCTGTCAGTGAAGATGCTATCACACTTCTGGATCATACTAGCATGGTCTCTATTGGCAGGTGAGAATTATTCAGCTAAGCTGTGTGCTAAATCTTAAAACTTTTTTCTCCTAGATGTGTTTTGATACCTATACTGGAAGTCATCAGTCACTGAATAATGTTTGAGCAGATTTATGCATTAATTTTACAATCACTGTCAAGCTGATTAGCCAGGATGTTTTTGCTTTCACCTTGGCAGCAATTATATTCCATACAACCTGGCCAGCCATGTACCTTTGGAAAAACTTGTCTAAGTTTTTATAAAAAATCTTACATTTTCTAAATATTTTCACTTCTCTTGGCTTTTACAGAAATACCTTGCAAAGTGTGGGTAATAGGTGCCAAAAAGTAATGTGTTATGCAAAACCCCTCTGTTTGAAGCATTGTTATACTAATTTGTTATAGCATAATGTGTTCCAAACATTTACATTAAAGTATTGGAAAAAAAATAATTGCATGTCATTTGTTTAATACAAGTTCACCAGAAATACTAATTAATATGCACCAAAAATTAAAAAGGATTAGTATAAAATAAAAGTAAATTTTTTAATATTGAACACAAGTTTTCATTTGAAATATTTAATCCTTTAACTGTGTCTGACATACTAGTACACAAGTTCTGGTACTGTGTCCAACATACTGGTATGCACCATTTTTTTTACCCATAAATCTGCCCTTTGCCAATATTTTTTACCTCATGATAACTCTTTGGGTCCTGTTCCATCTATTCATACATTTGAAAAAATCTAAGGCCAGCACTGTCCACATGATGTATCATGGTTAACTACTCAGGGGATGACTGTATGTCCAGTGTACTAGTATGCCTCACTAGCAAAAATAAACAGAGTAACCAGGAGCTGTTGTTCCACTACCAGCTTCCCTACCAGGAAACAGGGTGTGCAAGTGGCTCAAAGATGACTTATTCAGTCCAAATTTATTACAATTTCATGATATTAACAGTGGAATTCAGCAACAAAGCACACTAGATATGTAACCGAGGATAACCCAGTAAAATCAAGCAGTGTTAATAATTTCCATGTTTTAAAGAAAAGATAGTGATAAAGATGTTTATTTTGACAAATTACATGGTTGTACAGAGGAGTATAATAGTTGGATGTACATACCAAAAACCCCTTTGTATGCAGATCATTCTGGGCAAACTTAAAGATTAACTTAAAATTAGTAAGGCAATGATACATGGTTCATATGGTCATTAGATGAGTTACAGTGAGTACAGTAGAATTGTTTATTCTATCAGGTAATGCTACATGGTCTTGGTAAATCTATTAGACTAATTACACTATTGAATTAGTTAATAAAGATTACAGTATTACAATGTAACAATTTAAAATAATTTACAATATGATGTAATACATTTTAGTACTATTTAAAACAATGAGATTTGGTATTAAAATAGAACAGTTTACATTATGATGTACTGTATTACAATCTACTACTATTTAAACCAAAGGCTGTTTAGTCTCTGCTATGATCTGCTTAGTTTTTATTGGGCAATGCATGTTGTAGAAGTTTTTTTTTTTTTTGTAAAATAATATTAACACGTTCATCAATATCTAAGTTGTCTGCTAGCTCGTTTTGCCAGTCATTGTCACTATTTGCTGAAATAAGGTTATTAACAGATGACTTGTCATGTAGCCGGAATGTGATCTTAGTTGTGTCCTGGGACACTTTACACAAATTGGTTATGAGAAAGCTACAGTAGTGGTCAGTAGTGTTATCTGTGATTATGCCTGCTTTTAACGGGGATATAGTGTTTGTCCAGATATGGTCTAGTAATGAGGCATTTGTGTCAGTGATTCTTGTAGGTTTTATTATTGTTGGTAGAAGTAAGCTGTTCATAGTGTTTTGATGAGTAATACACTCAGAAATAATTGTAATATGTTGTGAATATTGAAGCAAGGAGGAGGCTGGAGGCAGTAGAGATGTTGTAATAAGGGCAGTATGTGGTGTAAATATTATGCAGAGAATTCGTAGTGTGGAAATTAGGAGGTGTGTGGTTACAAAAAAGTATTATTCAGAGTGCTGAAGAGGGGTTATTGAGGTGGTTTGGTCATTTGTAGAGGATGAAGCAAATTAGAATGACTTGGAGGGTGTATAAATCTGTAGTGGAGGGAGGAGGGGTAGGGGTCATCCTAGGAAAGGTTGGAGGGAAGGGGTAAAAGAGGTTTTGTGTGTAAGGGGCCTGGGCAAGCAGCAGGTATGTGTGAGCATGTTATATAGGAGTGAATGGGGACAAATGGTTTTTTGGGACCTTACGAGCTGTTGGAGTGTGAGCAGGGTAATACAGTGGAACCTCTACTAACGAGTGCATCCACATGCGAGTTTTTCCAGGTACGAACAGTCGATTTTTTGCTTCCAGACACGTGGGAAATTTCCAGATGTGAGTGGGCCTTAACCCTTTCAGGGTCTGTGCCGTAGATCTACGGCTTTACATTGAGGGTCCAAACCGTAGATCTACGCCAAAATTCTAGCAGCGTCAAATTTAGCACGAGAAGGCTGGTAGGCCTACATTTGAGAGAACTGGTCTGGGTGGTCAGTGTGCACACTATAGAAAAAATCTGGATGCCCGCATGGCATTGTGGGAATGCCGCCAGAGTAGCTTTGTTCATCGTGCCTGGTGGCAAGGAAGCTCTAACTCCCCACTCACTCTCAGGGCGAATTCTGACTCTCCTCTTCACAACTTACAGTTCTAAGACTGATGGATGTGGAGCTGAAGAGGAATTCTATGGTTTTGAACCATATGGTACCATTGTACCATATGGTACAATGGTACCATATGGTACATTGGTGCCAAGTCATACAATGGTATCATATGGTACAATGTGCCATATGGTACATTGTACCATATGGTACATTATACCATATGGTACATTGTACCATATAGTACAGGGTACAGGGACCCTAATGGAAACAAGTCTGACTTTGTTTGGGTTATCCTAGGTTCTCCAAACATATGCTGCTAAGTATGATATTCTGTGTAACTTTATTTGTGTATACCTAAATAAACTTACTTACGAAGCCTCATGCACTTGAGTAAGTTTATTAAGGTGTACAGAAATACAATTACATGGATTATCATACATAGCAGCAAATGTATAAAATCCTAGGATAACCCAAAAAAGTCAGGGTGACTTACTTCCATAGGGATCCCTGTATCTGTACCATATGGTGTCCTGTACTGTATGGTACCCTGTACCATATTGTACCCTGTGCCATATGGTACCCTGTGCCATATGGTACCCTGTGCCATATGGTACCCTGTACCTTATGGTGCCCTGCACAATATGGTACCCTGCACCATATGTTACCCTGTACTACATGGTACCCTATACCATATGGTACCCTGTAACATATGATACTATGTACCATATGGTCAATAGGTGGTGTTGGTGGCACGAGACACCAGCCAAGACTGAGTGGTGACGCAAGCTAGCTACTGACTCAGCAGTTTCCAAGACAAAGTGCTTTGTCATCCACCTCAAGGAACATGTCAAGTGGCTGTACATTTGTAAATATATAATAAAACATTACTAATATACAACATTTTTGCATATTTTTGTTGTAAACAATTCTTCTTCTTTCAACACACCTGCCGTATCCCACCAAGGCGGGGTGGCCCAAAAGGAAAAACAGAAGTTTCTCCTTTTACATATAGTAATATATACAGGAGAAGGGGCTACTAGCCCCTTGCTCCCGGCATTTTAGTCACCTCTTACAACACGTATGGCTTATGGAGGAAGAATTCTGTTCCACTTCCCCATGGAGGTAAGAAGAAATAAACAAGAACAAGAACTAGAAAGAAAATAGAAGAAAACCCAGAGGGGTGTGTGTATATATATGCTTGTACATGTATGTGTAGTGTGACCTAAGTGCGAGTAGAAGTAGCAAGACATACCTGAAATTTTGCATGTTTATGAGAAAGACAAAAGACACCAGCAATCCTACCATCATGTAAAACAATTACAGGTTTTCGTTGTACACTCGCAGGACGGTAGTACCTCCCTGGGCGGTTGCTGTTTACCAACCTACTATCTAGTTGTAAACAATTACATGTATTGTAAACAAAATAATGATGAAAATATTAGTGTGTTTATTGTGTTGAATACAGCAGTACCATATAGTACTATATGGTACAATGAACCATATGGTATCATTGTGCTGTATGGTACAATGTACCATATAGTACCATTGCACCATATAGTACCATTGTATCATATTGTACCAAATGGTGCCATTGTACCATATTCTCCTCTTCAACGGGGGCTCCTTGGCATGGTGAAGAGGCTCTTGGTCTGAGGAATTAGACCTGTCGGTCTCCTTCCTCAGACCAAACCTAATTACCCCCCAATCCCCCCTTCCCTATCCCATCCTCCCCTTTTTCCTTTCCTCCTCCTCCTCCCCACCCCTCCCTTTTGCCCTTCCTTTTTGGCCTTTGGGATTTTTTCCCACAGGTGCGCTAGTTCCTAGGTAGGGGAAAGGGTACCGGGGTCCATCCCATTCTGTTGAGGTTCTTGGCGGTGGTGTAGTTTGCCGTGGAATCTGGATTGCCTGGGGATGTCCCGATCCCTCTCCGGTATCCTGGAGGGTGGCTTTGGGTGTCTTTCGGGCGACGGGTGTATCTCTGGAAGCCACCTTTCGGATTCCGGGGGTGGTGGCCAAAGGAGGTATGCTTCGTGGCGGATATCCGGCCGCCCTCTCTTTTGTCCACCGAGGTAGCTCGGCAGATGTGAGGTTGCTATCCCGGATTGCTGGTTTACTGGCATGATGGGTAGGGTATGGCACGGGTTCCATGCTGCATCTGCGCTACTTGCGGTACTGAGGTCCTCTTGGGCGTGGAGGGAAATTTCTGACCCTTTCATTCCTCCTAGGAACTATCCCTCCCCAGACCCCCCTTTTTTTATTCTTTTTTTTTATTTTTATTTTCTTTTCTTTCTTCTTTCTTTTTGTTTTTAAGAAAAAAAAAGTAACCTAACCATGGACTACCCGATCCATGACCCCGCTACCCCTGGGCCCCATATTGTTACCGCACCCCGTTCTGACCTCGCCTCGTCTTTTGGCAGCTGGTGCTGCTTCCTCACCCGCTTCAGGTACCGGGGCTTCCACTGACTCCTTCGATTTGTCTGACCTCTGCTCTCCTTTGACTATGCCTCTGGCTTCTCCCTCTATGGTGCGGCGATTTTTGAATCGCCAGCCCGTCCCATGTCGGACCGACTCCAGTCCCACTTATAAACGTCGACAATCTCCTGAGGACGTTACTTTGTTACCTTCCCATTCTACTCGGAAAAGACCGACACGTCATGCACTCCCTCTCCATACTCGGTTTCGGACCACACAATGGACTAAATTCTTTACATTAAGACCGACTTCTTCTACTGCCTATCTTTCTGACCATAGTATTGGGAAAGTGCTCCTATGCCACATTGGTAGAGATATTTCCTTTCATGATCTTAAGAGTGGTACGCGCATCATCACAGTCCAGAATTCTACCCAAGCTCATGATCTTTCTCTTCTTTCACATGTCGATACTATTCCTATCACTATCGAAAAACATCATTCCCTCAATTCTTGTAGTGGTACTGTTGTTCTGCCCCATACCATAGTCTAACAGAATTTCCAGACATGTGGCACTGACATTCTCGAACAGCTGGAACTCCAAGATCTCCCAATTCTCAAGGTAGACACTTTTGTTCTTCTTGCCCGCGGGCAAAGATGATACCCTTGCAATGTGGCTCGTTTAACTTTTGACAGCCGTGAGCTCCCATCCTCTGTTTATGTAGCAGGACATTGGTTACAAGTTCGGAAGGTGATCCCTACACCGCTACAGTGTAGGAATTGCTGGTGATTTGGCCACCCAGCAAAATATTGCAGATCTATAGCCGAATGCCCAGTCTGTGGTGCCGATGACCATTCTAATACGTCTTGCAGTCGAACCCCCTCTTCCCTTAATTGTCATGAGGCTCACCCTTTGTACTCTCGCCGTTGCCAGGTCTACTTAAATGAGCGCAAAATTCGTTGCCTCAGAGGCAGAAGGTCTCCCTTATGCTATGGCAGTTTCTCATCTCCGCCTCCAAGGGAGACTGCCCCGTGTTTCTTATTCTCGTGTTTCAAAGCGTCCCCCCACTTCTGGGGTCACATCTTCGGCAGCCTCCTCTGCGGTTGCCAGTCCCATAGTCACTCCTGTATCTAATTTTTTTGCTGTCCTGGACTCAGACGTCCCTACTTCAACTCCTCAGTCTGTCCTCACTTCTTCATGTTCTCCCTCACAAACCCCGGTATCGACAAGACCTTGTACGACACCTCCTCCCAATCATCCCTATACTTCTCAGAGGTCCAAAAAATCTCCTTTAACCCCTCCTTCCCTTCATCCACCTCCACATTTTACCTTCCCGGTCTCTGTACCTGGGTCTTCTCCTTTCACTGGCTCTGTTGCAAGTGTGGAGGTTCATCCTCCTCCTCGTACTGTGCCTTCCTCCCCTGTCCCCTCCCAAGTTTCTTCCTCTTCTGCCACCTCCCAGGTTTCTGCCTCTTCTGTCCCCTCCCACACTTCTCCAGTTCCCTCCGCCCTTTTGCCCCCCCCCTACTCCTCCTCCTTCCATCTCCAATATGGTCTCCCATACGACGTCTCTGAACTCCGAAACACTTGAAGCAATTTCTGAATATATTGCAGAGACCAAACCATCAACGGACACTGATCCACCCTCTGTTCCTTCTCTTTCCTCTTCTCCATCTGTGCAACTCCTTTCTTCACAACGCACCGTTCCTTCGCTTCTTCAACGTTTTCCTTTGCCACTGCATGTGGACTTTTCTAACCCCTCTAGTCCGTAGGTACCCTTACCTGTGGATTTCAGGTATCTTTATCGTTGCCAATCATGGCCTATTTACAGTGGAATATTTGCGGCCTCAGGGGTAATCGGGGTGAGCTTCAGATGTTGCTCTCCCAGTTTTCCCCTGTTGGTGTTTGCTTACAGGAACCAAAATTACACTCTGCCGTTATCTATCCCATCTCAGGCTATAATTTATTGTTTTCTTCAGATCCTTTTCCTGATGGGACCTTTAATGAAAGTGCCCTTCTTCTACACACTGATATTCCGTACCATCAGCTATTTGTTCGTACTTCGCTGCATTACACAGCAGCCTGTATACACACTGTTCTTTGTATCTCTCTCCTTCTCGGGCATTATCTATCCCAGATATTGCCTTTCTTGTTTCGTCATTACCACCAGCACTTCTGTTACTTGGCGATTTTAATGCCCATCATTTCCTCTGGGGGGGGGGTCTCACTGTGATTCCTGTGGCATTCAGTTAGAGGCTTTTCTTGCTACCCACCCCCTCCATGTTTTAAATACAGGTATTACACCCATTTTGATCCTCGGACTCATACTCGCTCTTGCATCAATCTCTCAGTCTGCTCTTCCTCCGCCGCATTAGACTTCACCTGGTCTGTTCTCCCGGATTTACATGACAGTGATAATTTCCCAATCATTCTTACTTTCCCTTCATATTCGCCACCTCTTCGTAACCCACACTGGCAATTTGATCAGGCAAATTGGAACTTTTACTCACAACTAACTGTTTTTAGTGAGGTTCCTTCTTCGTCCTCCATTGATGAGCTTTTACACTTCTTCTCGTCCTCCGTTTTAACCGCAGCTTCTCATTCTATACCCCAAACTTCGGGCAGGCATTCTCAGAAATGCGTGCCTTGGTGGTCTCCTGCTTGTGCTCGTGCAGTACGTTTGAAACGCGCTGCGTGGGGCAGGTACTGGTACAGTAGAACCATGGAGAGACTTCTTGATTTTAAGCAGAAGTGTGCGCTTGCTCGCCGTGTCATCCGTGACTCTAAATGCACTTGCTGGTGAGATTGTCTCCACCATCACCTCTGCTTCCTCTATGAGTGCAGTCTGGAAAAAAGTACGAAAACTGAGTGGTAAATATTCTCCTGACCCGGCTCCTGTTCTGCGGGTTGCCGGTGTTGATATAGCAAACCCACTGGATGTTGCCAATGAAATTGGCAATCATCTGGTCTGTATTTCTCAGGGGCTCCATCTATGCCCCTTGTTTCTTTCCTCAAAGTCTGCCAGAGAGTTAGCACCCTTGGACTTTTCTTCTCTCATAGAAGAACAGTATAATGTGCTCTTTACACTTCAGGAACTGGAGGCAACACTCTCAGCTTGCCGACCATCGGCAGCTGGGCCCGACGACATTCATATTCATATGCTACAACATTTACATCAGTCAGCTCTTGCAGTCCTATTATGCCTTTTCAATCTTATTTGGTCACAGGGAGTTCTTCCACAGCTGTGGAAATCTGCCATTGTTCTCCCTTTCTGCAAACTGGGTATTACGGGACATGAAGCCTCCCACTATCATCCCATTGCTCTTACCAGTGCAGTTTGCAGTGATGGAATGCCTGGTAAATAGACGTTTAGTGTGGTATTTAGAGAGACACAACAGTCTCTCTTACTACGCTTCGATACGTATGTTCGTAATGCCTTTGTGAATAACCACTCAGTTATTGCCATATTTTTTGACCTTGAGAAGGCATATGACACAACTTGGAGGTATAATATTTTGGCCCAAGCCCACTCCTTAGGCCTTCGAGGCAATCTACCATCCTTCCTTAAGAACTTTTTAACTGACAGACATTTCCGTGTTCGGGTTAATAATGTGCTCTCCCCGGACTTTATCCAAGCTGAAGGTGTCCCCCAGGGATGTGTTCTGAGCACAACACTTTTTCTCCTTGCTATAAATGATTTGGCCTCTAGTCTTCCATCCAATATTTGGTCATCACTCTTTGTTGATGACTTCACTATTGCATGTGCAGGTGCTGACTGTCACCTCATTACAGTTTCTCTCCAACATGCAGTCGACTGTGTTTCCAGTTGGGTCACCACACATGGGTTTAAATTTTCCAGTACCAAAAACTCGCCAAATTACTTTCACTAGACGCTCTGTCATCTCCAATCATCCTTTGTACCTCTATGGCTCCCGTATCCCTGAATGTGATAGTCAGGTTTCTAGGCCTCCTCTTTGACCGTAGGTTATCCTGGACACCTCACATTACCTCTCTGAAGGCAACTTGACACAGCCGGCTGAACCTTCTTAAAACCCTTGCTCATCTTTCATGGGGAGCTGATCGTCGAACTCTCCTTTGCCTACATTCCGCCCTCATTTTATCGAAACTTGATTATTGTGACCAGATCTATTCAGCGGCCCCTCTTGCTACTCTCTCTAGCCTTAACCCCATTCATCACCAAGGATTACGTTTATGCCTTGGTGCTTTTCGCTCTTCCCCTGTTGAGAGCCTCTATGCAGAAGTGAACATTCCATCCTTATCCGATCGCTGTGATGCCCATTGCCTTCGCTTATGTATGCTCTCATGATCTCCGCAATACTTCCATTTATAGAATGGTCACCGACATTCTTTATTTGTTCGCCGCCCCTGTTTGCTCCGTCCCTTCTCCCTTTGCCTACATTTACTCTTGTCTTCTCTTCAATTACCACCTTTCTATGTTCGTGTAGCATCTCCCTTTTCCCTACCCCCCTGGGAAGTTCCAGCTGTTCGAGTCTGTTCTTTCTCACTCCCTTGCTCGAAAGCCCAACTGTCTACGGTAGCTTCCCGCTCTCTTTTTCTTGACCACTTCCACTCTCATTCACATGCCATTGCAGTGTACACAGATGGCTCTAAGTCTTCTGACGGCGTAGGATTCGCAGCAGTGTTTCTGGGCGGCGTCATACGAGGGCATTTACTATCTTCAGCTAGTATCTTTACTGCTGAATTGTATGCCATTCTTGCAGCACTTATCCGTATTGCATCTATGCCTGTGTCATCATTTGTGGTTGTCTCAGACACCCTTAGTGCTTTACAGGCTATACAGAAATTTGATACACCTCACCCCTTAGTCCTCCATATCCAACTTTGGCTATGCCGCATCACTTCCAAGCATAAAGATGTTGTTTTTTGTTGTGTCCCTGGTCATGTTGACGTACAGGGCAATGAACAGGCAGACACTGCTGCGTGGTCAGCAGTACATGACCTACCAGTTTCATATAGAGGTGTTCCATTTACGGACTATTTTGCTGCAATAGCTACGCACCTTAACACCCGTTGGCAACGACATTGGTCTACTCTGCTCAGTAACAAACTTCAATCTATTAAACCGAGTATAGGTTACTAGCCATCTTCTTGTCACCAGTGTCGAGGTTGGGAGACTACTCTCTCCCGTCTTCGCATTGGCCATACTCGTCTTACTCGTGGTTATCTCATGGAGAGGCGCCCTGCTCCTCTCTGTGAGAATTGTCAGGTTTCATTATTGGTTAGCCACATTCTATTAGACTGCCCACTTTATCAACGAGCACGCAGAATATACCTCCAATGTCGTCTTTGCTCCGCTGCTCTCTCTTTACCTTCCCTTCTTGCTGATGGACCCACCTTTCATCTGGACTCTCTCATTGACTTTTTGACAACTGACTTACTTCACAAACTCTGATGATACCTTCAGCCCTTTCTACCTCAATCTCTTGCTGCCCTCTACCCCCTCACTATCCCCTGCCCCGCTGTTTTCTGTAACCTACTGATCATCCCTCCCCCCTTCTGCAGCCCAGTACCCTCGCTTCCTTCCCTACCCTGCAGCGCCGTATAGCCTTTGTGGCTTAGCGCTTCTTTTTGATTATTATTATTCTTATTCTTATTATTATTATTATAATGTACCATATTCTACCATATGGTACCATTGTATAATATGGTACCATTGTATCATGGTATCATTGTATCATGTGCCATTGTACCATATGGTGCCATTGTACCATATGATACCATTGTACCATATCGTACCATTGCACCCTATGGCACCATTGTACCATATTCAAATTCAAAGTTTATTCTCTATAAGGATTAATGCTGAGTTTACAGAATTTGGTTATTGTGTGGTTTACATGTAGTAAAGTACAGTGGACCCCCGGTTAACGATATTTTTTCATTCCAGAAGTATGTTCGGGTGCCAGTACTGACCGAATTTGTTCCCATAAGGAATATTGTGAAGTAGATCAGTCCATTTCAGACCCCCAAACATACACGTACAAACGCACTTACATAAATACACTTACATAATTGGTCGCATTGGGAGGTGATCGCTAAGTGGGGGTCCACTGTACTAATTACAGAGGGTGCCACTAGAACACCTAGCATGGCCAAGCATTTCGGGCAGACTTAGATTAATTCTTAAATTTAAAATATTACAAATTATGAGGCAAGTTGATATTATGGCTAAGTGACTAAATACTAGTTTGTGAGTTTAGCAATGTGAAGGCTTTTGTTTTGGCACAATACATAGTTTCAGTATTGGAGTATCACAGGCCAACTTATGACTAGTTAGGATTCATTATTTTAAGATTGAGATTGATATTTCTGTTTATGGTCAAATGGGTGAGTGAGTGTAAGTGTGAACCACCAGGTGGTATTCGTGTAATTAGTTGACGGGGTGTATCAGGGAGATAAGATGTTTTCTAATGGTAGTTTTGAAGGTGATGAATATAATCTGCAGTTCTAGAGTTTTCAGGTAGGGTGTTCCAGATTTTAAGGCCTTTGACATACATTGAATTTTTGTAAAGGTACTATATGGTACTGTTGTATTCAACACAATAACTGCATTAATATTTTCTTCATTTTGTTTACAATAAACTTGTAAACAAGTTTTGTAAGCAATATAATGCTAAACAAATTAGTGCAGTTATTGTGTTGAATACAATGAGTGTACACTTATACAATATACATTATATTGGTCTCACAGGGCAAAAATGTTACTAGAAAAAGAAAAAAATTAGAAAAGAAAAAAAAGTGTAAAAAATTAAAATAAAAAATATGCAATTTTGTGGAAGTCACTGATGTTGCCCCCACCTGGTCATTTTGGGTCAACTTCCCGCCGCTGTATCTCGGTAAGTACTGATCAGAATTTTTTTTATTATTATTACCTTCACAAAAATATTATCTTTAATTCTGTAAGAAATTATTATTTTTTTTTTTTTTTTTTTTTTTTTTTTTCCCCAAAAATTTCTTGGACACTGGGGTACCTCTTCAGATTTTGGCCTTGGACCCTGAAAGGGTTAAGAGAAGTAGGGAATTGGATCTCATTTGTTTGGTGGACTCTCTTATTGAAACTTGGGCAATGTATGATGGAAAGATGTTTCTTAACATACACCAAAATTGAAAGAAATCAGACCATAAATACAGAGTTCACTTGTCAGCCATTAGCTGCCCCTTAGCGGTATATTTTTGTATGGTTTTTATGGTTGTATTCTCGTTATTTTGGTGTCATTTGATAGAATGGAAGATATATTACAGAAATAGATATGATTTTGATTGCTTTCACAGAGAAAAGTACCTTGAAATTGAGCTCCAAGTAGCAGTAATGTTTGATTTTTGCCGATGTTTCAAAGTATACAAATGACGTTCACTGTCCAATGCATGTCCAACTGCCCAATCTAATATGCAGTCATGAATGGGTTAACATTATTTATACAATTATTACAATAATGCAGTAGTCTTCATAACAGTAAATATTCTGTTTCTTGTGTGAATAAAAATTCAAAATGGTAAGCAAGAGTTATTATTATAAGAATACGTATATACTAATTAAGAATAATGATAATAATATGTAATAATAGTAATAATACATATAATAATACTTTTTTTTTTTCAACAAACTGGCCATATCCCACCAAGGCAGGGTGGCCCAAAAAGAAAAAAAAAAGTTTCTTTTTTTAAATTTAGTAATTTATACAGGAGAAGGGGTTACTAGGCCCTTGCTCCCGGCATTTTAGTTGCCTCTTGCAACACGCATGGCTTACAGAGGAAGAATTCTGTTCCACTTCCCCATGGAGAATAATAATACATGTAACATAATAATATGTATAATAATAATAGTACTGTATATTAATATGTAATACGCCAGTGGAAATAAGTCTCTCTGACTTTTTTGGGTTATCCTAGGTTCTCTACACATTTGCTATGTATGATAATCTATGGAAATGCATTTGTGTATACCTGAATAAACTTACTATAATAATTATAATAATAATATGTATGTACTACGTATAATAAGCTAGTTTGAGTATGCCACCATGAGATAGTGCGTATTAAAACAAAGCTCAGCAGTTCACTGAGCTTACCTCGCTGGTGAAGGATTTCTCGTGTTTTCCTTGCATTTCGTGCAGTTATTTCACAATTTCTTGTTTCTAACCATGGGTCCTAAGAAAGCAAGTCCACAGCAGAGTGCTGAGAAGAAGAAGAGGATGATTACTATGGATTTAAAGCAGGAAATCATTGTTTAACATGGACAGTTTTTTATTGAAATGCCTTGCAGATGAAAGTGTGACAAATGCATCAGTAAGAGCATAGCAATTAAGTGTACATAAGATTAAGGGTGTATCACCCAGAGAAAGTTTCAAGTGGTTGTGCACTGGAACTATGTAATGATGCTTGCGTAAGTCATTACCGAAACATTCTGAAAAAGGACGAAATGAAATAAACTCCTGACACCATATGCCAATGTACCCAGCATCTCTTCTCCAAGGTAAGTGCTATATTACTACATAATTTCTTTATGTATTATTATTATTGTTGTCGTTGTTTTCCTTGTGAAACTATGTATGTAGGAGTTTGCCTTACAAACACTCCATTTTCTGTTATAATAAAAGCATGGGAAGGTATGTCAGGAGTGGGAATGGCCGCTGTGGTGGCCCTATACAGGTCTCCCTCCACATTCGTGAGGGTTAGGGGATCAAGAACCTCGCAAATGTTTGGTGCACAAATATATTGTAGGGAAATATAATAATAGCATTTACGTAGCCTAACATACTGCTTCCTTAACCTGTTGAACTGTGAACAATCATAAAACACATGAAAACATCATAAAATATTGTGCTAGTGCCAGCCCTTTGGTAAAGAAGGTGAGAAAGACTATAGAATTCAAGAAAGAACTTGTAGCAGAGTACCAAAGTGGAGGAGGAAGAGAGAGGGGAGAATGTGCCTTCTTCAGTGATTCTATGATATGTACGATATTAAAGCAGCACGAGTCGATAAAGGCTATAGTGCCAACCAACGATAAAATGTAGCATTAACAGTGTAGCAAATAAGTTAAGCGATTAATCGTTAGAAAAGGAAAGCGCAAACCTAATTCCTCCAATGTTGTTGGAGTTGTATAGGGCGACTGACAACACTGCCATCTCTAGTCTCTACCGCCTCTGCTGCCACCTCCACCACCACCATGTAAGGCTTATCTCTCAGTGGCCTTTTTACACCCAACAACAACAACACAACACTCCTGACATACTTAATGACGTATTTTATTCATTCTAGAGTATATTTCATGTTTTTATGTTATTAATATTGTTTATTATGTCGTATTAGACGAATTGTGAGAGATAAATAAGCTGTAGAGTTGATATTAGTGTCATATTGAAAGACTATCTTGTCCTGTCTCCAAACGAACTCTGCCGCCACCACAATTCCTAACATATGTAATGACATATTTTAAATAAGGTTGGGTGACTGGGAATTTGCGAATGTTCGAAGCCCATGAAAGTGGAAAAAGTGAATGTTGAGGGAGACCTGTACACCACAACAACAATGGCCGCTGTGTCTCCGCCTTCACTAACACTACTCACATACTTAATATTTCATTCATTCTAGTGTATATATCATGTTTCTGTGTTATTAATATTGTTTATTATGTCATATTAGATGAATTGTGATAAATAAATAAGCCGTAGAGTTGATATTAGTGAAATATTGAAGTATATTTTGTCTTGCCTCCTGAGAGCCAGAACGGATTTGTTGCATTTCAGTTAATTTAACCCTTTGGGGGTCACCAGGCCCTCTCAGAGACTTGTTCTCAGGGTTGCTAAAATTTAAAAAAAAAAAAATTCTTATGAAATGATAGAGAATCTATTCCCGATCATAATGACACCAAAAGTATGAAATTTGATGGAAAACTTACGGAATTATGCTCTCGCGAAATTAGCGGTCTTGACGATGTTTACGCATCGGCGATTTTGCCAACTTTGAGCTCTATTTTCGGCCAATTCCAGTGTACTAGTTGACAAAAATCATAACTATTTCGCTAGAACTCCATTGTATCTATCGAATGAGCACAAGAAACCACCCATTTACTAATTTCAACTATCCAATAAAGTGGTCAGAATTTAACAATTTTGCCAATTTCACACAAATTTCAAAAGATGCCAATTTCTGAATAGGGTCCAGAATAAACAAGAAAGACATTCCTGGTGCTAAAATAACAAGTTCTTTGTTTGTTAGTCACATCCCCAGGCCCCTCTTATATTTCCTTGGCTTTCCACTTTGAATTTTTATTCTTACAAAAAATAGAAGATTTACTGTTACGCACACTACTGCGTTAGTGTAGAAATGGTATAAATAATATCAGCGCACTTGTGAAAGAATATTAGACTCACCAGTTGACGTGTATTGGACGCTTGGCATGATTTGTTTACTTTTGAACTTTGGTAAAAATCAAACATTTCTGCTACTTGGAGCTCGATTTCAAGATACTTTTCATTGTAAAACCAGTCAAAATCATATCAATTTCTGTAATATGTCTTCCACAACTGCAGACCATACCAAGTTGGGGGTGGTATTGCAATCTATTACTCTAACCAATTATCTTGTATTAGCACCATTTGCTTCATTGATGAATATGGGGAATACATTTTTGCTAATTTTACTGTAAAAAACCTTAAGACACCTATAACAATCTGTGCCATTTACTGGATACCCCACACAAACATCCCAAATTTCAGTGAGAAATTAAAGGCAATAATAACAAACAGACAAATGATTAAGCACCACCTTCTCTTAGCTGGAGACTTCAATATCAACCTTGGCCTACTAGATGATCAGCCTGTAACTGATTTCATCAACAATATGAACAACACACTTCTCATACCAACAATAACTAAACCAACCAGGCTCACTGAGACAAGTGCATCCATAATAGACCACATGTGGACCAATATACTAGCCTCCCTTAAATCAGGGATAATCACAGATAGCACTACAGACCACTACCCAACCTTCCTCTTGACAAACATTAGTAAACCACCACTTGAATACAGCAAAGTTTCATTTAGACTCCATGACGAGGCCTCAATAAGGAAGTTCACAGCTGACCTAGAGACTGTTGACTGGCCTACAGAATTCTCCAAGGCCAATGGTATTGATGACTGGACAGACATTTTTCTTAACAAATTACTTAGACTATACAACAAACATTG
This sequence comes from Cherax quadricarinatus, assembly GCF_038502225.1. Classification (NCBI taxonomy): domain Eukaryota; kingdom Metazoa; phylum Arthropoda; class Malacostraca; order Decapoda; family Parastacidae; genus Cherax; species Cherax quadricarinatus. The sequence continues at coordinate 38,469,876 of NC_091300.1, read as the reverse complement.
TCCTATAAAAACGAAACAGATCACAAACAAACGGCTTGGTTGCCCATGGCTAACCAGCACCATTCTGAAATCCATTGATAAGAAACACCAATATGAAAAGCAATATAGACAGGGCTTAATACACAAAGATATTCTTAAACACTATTCATCAGTTTTCACCAAAGTAATAAAGAAAGCCAAACAACTATACTACTCCAGTAGATTCACTGACACAAGAGGAGATATAAAAAAGACCTGGAAAACACTCTCTCAGATTCTAGGGACCCACAAACTGAAAAAAAAACAAGAATATTGTCCTAACTAAACCTAATGAAACACCACTGCATCCCACTGACACAGCTAACAAGATAAACGACTTCTCAACCATAGGATTTAATCTCGCCAATAAAATCCCATGTACCAATGCCCATTCCGGGGACTACCTAGATGGGAATTTCCCAAATTCCTTCTATCTTGCACCAACTGAACCCACGGAAGTCACCGAGATTATAAAGTCACTTAAAAATAACTCAGGGAATCTGTCTCATGTCCCACCATCGTTGTACAAGCGAGCGACCCATGTCCTTTCGCATGCTATCTCATTACTTTTTAACAAGTCACTAGAAACTAGCACCTTCCTGAAACTACTCAAGACGGCAAGGGTTACACCAATACATAAAGGTGGTGACCCTACAGTCTTAAACAACTATAGGCCAATACCAAACTTACCATTGCTATCCAAAATCTTGGAGAAACTCGTGCACAGGAGACTATATTCATTTATAACGGCACAAAACATACTCGACCCCTGCCAATTTGGATTCAGGAAAAATAAAAGCACTAACGATACAATCATAAAAATGCTAGATCTGCTTTACACAGCATTGGAAAATAAGGAATATCCACTAGGAATTTTTATTGACCTAAGAAAAGCTTTTGACACAGTAGACCACGGCATCCTACTCCACAAACTTGACCATTATGGTATAAGAGGCCATGCGCTTGCATATTTCAAATCTTACCTTACTAATAGGTATCAGTATGTCACCATTAAAGACACAGCATCAACAACACGGCCACTTGATACTGGAGTTCTGCAGGGAAGTGTCCTTGGTCCCCTGCTCTTCATCATATACATCAGTGATCTTCCAAACGTATCTCAACACCTGAACCCCATTCTCTTTACTGACGACACAACTTATGTCATCTCTCACCCTAATCTTGCCACCCTCAACACCATTGTTAACTAGGAGCTGATCAAAATATCGACTTGGATGATAGCCAATAAACTTACGCTTAACACTGACAAAACCTCCTACATTATGTTTGGTAGCAGAGCAGGAGTTGCGCAAATTATCATTAAGATCGACAAAACACTAATTGCCAGACATAATGAGGGCAAATTCCTAGGCCTATACCTCGACAACAACCTGAATTTCAGCACCCGTATCCAAAACGGTTGGGATCCTCTCCAAGATACGATACTACGTGCCGCAAACTGCCCTTCTCACACTATACCATTCACTTGTATATCCATACCTCACCTATGCTATCTGTGCTTGGGGCTCAACTGCAGCAACACACCTAAAGCCAATAATAACCCAACAAAAAGTCGCAGTAAGGATAATCACTAAATCCCATCCCTGGCAACACCCCCCCCCCACTCTACATAGATCTAAACTTACTCCTTGTTCAGTACATCCACACTTACTACTGTGCAATCTCCATCTACAGGACCTTAAATTCCAATATTAACCTTGACCTAAAACGCTTTCTTGATAGTTGTGACAGAACCCACAGGCATAACACCAGACACAAACATCTCTATGACATTCCCCGTGTCCGGCTAAACCTTTACAAATATTCAATGTATGTCAAAGGCCCTAAAATCTGGAACACCCTACCTGAAAACTCTAGAACTGCAGACACATTCATCACCTTCAAAACTACCATTAGAAAACATGTTATCTTCCTGATACACCCTGTCAACTAATTACACGAATACCACCTGGTGGTTCACACTTACACTCACTCACCCATTTGACCATAAACAGAAATATCAATCTCAATCTTAAAATAATGAATCCTAACTAGTCACTCTTACAGAATTAAAGAGCATATCTTTGTGAAGGTAATAAGACAAAAAAAAAAGTTTCTGATCAGTACTTAACGAGATACAGTGCCGAGAAGTTTGTCCAAAATGACCTGGTGGCGGCAACATCGACGATTTCCACATACACGCATTACTTTATTTAGCAGCTTTTGTAGTTTTTTCTTTTCTTTTCCAATTTTTTTCTTTTCCTACTAACATTTGGGGCCTGAGAGACCAATACTGTATATAATGTATATATATATAAACTCACTGTATTGATCACAATAACCGCACTAAAGTTATTATCATATTATTGTTTACCACTGTTGTTTATTACAATAAACATGCACAAATCTTGTATAATACTAATGTTCTATCATATATTTACATATTTACAATCACTGGACATGGTTTTAGAACTGCTGGAGCTTGTGGAACTCCTTGAAACAAGGCACCATGCACAGAGGTACCTTACATTCCTCACACATAAACCGAGTGTCTTTGCATCTTTGTTGCCATCGTTTTGTTTGTGCACAGACGATGCATCTCTTCTGAGCAAATTTCTTCTGAGTTGAAGGAAGCTGTATTATGAAATGATCACCTTCCCTCCTCAAATGCTTGGGTATATCCTGAGGAGTTTGTGGAGTATAGCAGGTGTTGTTACCTGGTACTTCATTATGAGTTGTCTGACAACAAACAAACAAAATTCACCATACGGTGGTCTGTTGCCAGTCTTCATTTGGTACATATTATATGCATTGAGCATTGAAATGTCCATGAGATGGAAGAAAAGTTTCATGTACCACTTGTAACTTTTACGAACACAATCAACAAAGCCAATCTGTATGTCACATTTACCAACCAAGCGCATGTTTTGTGTATAATCAATCACTGTCACTGGTTTTCAAATATGTTCATTAGTCACTCGATCAACTTTGCCACTGTCTTGCATTTCATTACGGTGAATGGTTGTCAACAATGTGACATCTCGTTTGTCATGCCACCGTAATGCCATGATGTCATTGGCAGTAAACACCTGCACGTCATCACCATGAGCACCTGTGTTGAGCCTGGGCATATGTTTACGATTAGAACGCACCGTGCCACACACATCTGTCTTGTTCACTCTCAAGAAATCACTGAGTAATGGGCTTGTGTACCAGTTATCGGTATATAATGTATGCCCCTTACCAAGATAAGGTGCCTTCATGCTTCTCACTACGTCACCTGAGATACCCAATAACATCTTGGTATCTTTCAATGTTTTACTTCCCGTGTATACAACAATATCCAATACCAGGCCACTGTCACACTCACAGAGTACAAACAGTTTTATGCCAAAGCGTTTCCTCTTGCTCGGTATATACTGCTTGAATGACAGCCTACCTTTGAACAAAATCAAGGACTCGTCAATTACAAGATTCTTGAATGGATAAAAGTATATGCTGAACTTTTGTTTGAGATACATAAAAAACATTTCTAATCTTGTATAACCTGTCACTTCTGTCAGGCCTGGTTTTGTCTGAGAAGTGCAACATACGTAACAGTAAGATAAACCTGTTCACTGGGATGATTTCACTGAAGACTGGGGTAGAAATTAGCCGATCTGTGGGCCAGTATGCTTTTATATTATGCTTATAGACATGAGGCATAAGCATTATTGTTGCAAAAAGCAAATACATTTCTGCAACAGTCGTCTCTTTCCACTGGTGTAGTCTTGACTGTGGTGATATGATCGTATTTGCCATGATGTTCTCAAAATACTTATTACTTTCCCTGACAATAGTTTCCATCAATGGCTGGTCAAAGAATAATTCAAAGAATTCCAGTTCATTTGCAGTGTTTCCAAGGGGACAAGTTGGTAGAATTCCACTTTGAGAGTCATCAAAGTGGTGAGGCTTGGGAACAAAATTGGGATTTTCCTGCCAATCCCAGATACGGTTTGCTGGTGGATACTGAACATCATAGGCAATTTGTGCGGGTAGTTGTGGTTGTGGTGGGCTGGTGGCTGACGCTCCGCTTTGTCCTTGAACTGCGGAGTCAGCAGCGTGGGTCCCAGCCTGGGCTGGTGAGTTATGCATGGCCGTGGCACTACCATCACCACTACCACCATCTAGTGATGCCTGTGGTCTATCCATGCCAAGTGTAGCCACATCATCCTCTCTATCACTATCTATACCCAGTGTAGGGCCATGGGATGTACTCCGGGATGTACTCCCTCCCCTGGGCATGGCATAGGGTACACTACCTGAGCGCATGTGGTGGCGTACATACCGACGCTTCACTGGTGAATGATTCCTCACTATCACTACTCGAATGGTAGTCAAGAGCAATAAAATCACAATCCACATCACTATCATTATCATCATTACTGAAGTCAGAGGCTTGGCCACGTGAAAATAATAGTTTTCTCTTTCGTTGAGGTACAACCGACCGTGACTGACGAGTGCCCACACCAGAGGTAGAAGGTTGAGGATCGTCAGGGTTTTCTGCACTATTATCGATATCCTGGTCATTCCTTTCGGTCACTAACTGATCAAAGCCAAAGAATTCGTCTTCATTTCCACTTCCATTACTGTCAGAACTATCAGACAGGAACAGGAGAGTCCCAATTTTCCTTGGAGTGAGAGCTGCCTTGCGACGAGGCATGGTGAACAAGGGTAACTGAGCCGGCGTTCCCACAATGCTATGTGGGCGCCTAGATTTTTTGTTTATGGCGCACACCCACTATGCAGACCCATTCTCTCGAATGTAGGCCTATGAGCATTTTCGCGCTAAATTTGACGGCGCTAGAATTTTAGCGTAGATCTACAGTTTGGACACTCAACGTGAAGCCGTAGATCTACAGGATGGACTCTGAAAGGGTTAAGCAAGCAAATCCAGATGCGAGCAAGGTCATAGAATGGCTTAAACTCACAAGTAGAGGTTCCACTGTATTTTGTGAAGGGATTCAGGGAAACCCGTTAACTGGACTTGAGTCCTGGGGGTGGGAAGTACATTGCCTGCACATGAAAGGAGGGGTTTGAGATAATGAATGTTTGGAGTGATATCTTAACTGTTGTATCTGGGTACCTCTGTAAAGACAGTGATTATGTGTGAATGATGGTGAAAGTGTTTTTCTTTTTTTGGATCACCCTGTTTTGGATAGAGACAGCCGGTGTGTAAAAAAAAAAAAAAAAAAAAAAAAAAAGTGCATTTTAGTCACCTCTCATGACATACATGGCTTATGGAGGAAGACTTTGTTCCACTTCCCCATGGAGAAATATTCATCACGTTAATGTAAAAAAATAAAAGGTTCAGCAGAAGAAAAATATTGGATTATTATCCATAAAGGTTATTACTATATCATTCATAATTACACTGTAATAACACATTCCCCATGCTTTTAGCAGTGATGTACTTATTCTAGCTGCATTTCTATGTTTGTTGAAAATGTTGGTGATTGATAATAAAGAGTGAATACATGTTTAATTAAAGAAGAAAGTTGTAGTGGAAAAATAGTAAACATTTCTGAGGCTTTGTCATAACACCCTTATGATATTTAGAAATTAATTATATTTTACCTTAACTAAAGAATTTGTAAGTACTGGGGATTCTGGATTTATGAACACCTGATTTTCAGTGATTGTTTATAAGTTAAAACATTTGGATAGAGAAATCCCATGTATTTATGAAGGTCAACCTACTAGCATAACAAGATCTCATACTGATCACATCAGTCAATTAAGTGTATAACAGAGTTCTCTGCCTACTTCCTGTTTAAGTATCATAAACCAAATGCCATTTGGCAGATGTCATTTGAATTACTTAATTCACCTTAAAATTATTCATTACCTTCTAATTACTTATTAGTCAATATTTTGAGGGGCATTGCAACTGACTGATTTCAGAACTTTTGTTCAGGGTGCATATTAAGAGAGTTTTTGAGAAAATTCATGCTTGTGTAAACATTGCTATATAATTATGTCTAAATCTTATATTTATTGGTTATTTATTACAGTATACAGTGATAATTTCTAGCAGAAGTAAAAAAGTATACTCTTCAAACTGTAAGCTTAAACATCACTTTTTCTATTACTTTATTATAGTCATAGGAAAATTAAACCTGCCAGAATGATACAGCATTTGGGAGTTTATGTAGCAATCAGGCTTGATTCAAGGAAGGGAAATGTGCCTTACCCATTCTGTGTTTTAAAATCTAATGTAAATTCTTGTTTGTCAGATATGGCTACGAATCTGTTGTAACATTTGGTGGTTGCCAGGAAGACTTCATGTTAGTGGTGCATACACCAGAGGAAGACAGTGCCCATCACCCTCCAGGAACCCACAAACTCCTCCTTTGTATGAATAAACCAAAGGTAATTTTTCAATAATGCTGTACTCTTTGCATTCTGAGCTAACCTCTTTTGAGGTTAATGTAAGTTATGTAATTTAGCTTGGTGTTTGGATACTGTAATCACTTAAAAGGCATTTTCAGTCACATAACTGTTGGAATTATATGTAATGATTTAAAATTCTTTTAAAAGGAAACTGTCTAAAGAAATTTTCACTGATGGCTAAAATATAAAAATGAGTGAAGAAAATGAAAGATATTACAAAAGAAATATTTTAGAGCAGAGTAACTGAACAGAATAAATATTCTTTCTCCCTTAATCTTTTATTTCAGATCCTAGAGCTAACTCTTCTTATTGCTGACTACATGAATGCCATGGGCCGTCCTATACCTGGCACCCCCCAAACAGGAACGCTGACTCGTCATGGTTCCAGAAGGTCAGCACGGTCACATATAACCTCTATTCCTGGCCAACCTGATCTCTTGAAAATGACAACTGAAGTAGATAGCAAATTACAGCGCCTTGATGCCAAACGGCGTGCACAGGTTGACTCCACTGTTGTCTGACCCGCAGTACATGCTAGATCTTCGTGAGTCAGGTTCATGCTCGGCCCAACTGCTACACTGTGATAATGCTTCACATGAATGCTTAAAAAAATTCAGCTGCTCATATGTCTATACTCCAGAGGATTTTTTTTTTTTTATAAATGTCTTTTGGCTACAAGAAAAGGAAAGTGTATGATTCCTGAGTGGGGAAAGTGAAGTTAAAAGGTAACTACTTGTGTATGAAACACAAATTACCTTTTATTATAATCAATATATTTTGTGGCCGAGCATTGTTTGCAAATGATCTTACATTATATATTATTTTTCTTAGGGAAAAATAATGTTTTTTTTTTTTTGAATTTTAAATTCAAATTGATTACAGAATCCGAGTTAATCAGTTGATTGACTGAAGTTTTTTTTACTACGGCACAATATTGATGTTTCATAATGAAGTAAAAAATGTTTTGCCCAGTCACATCTTAAATAATGTGACTTATGCTGCACTTCTAAACCTATCAACTATATAATTTATGATTTATTTGAAGTATAGATTACTAATTGAAAAATACACAAAATTGGTACTGTTTTAGAATGAGATTTTGCACACCCATGTGAAAACACCCCATGCAAAGATGCTTTAAAGCACTAGTCTATAATAAATCTAGTCTAGAGTATGTAGTTGAAAAACTGTTTCATGTAAGCAAACTAATTTAAATTAGGAGTTGCAAAATACAGGGATACTGTGTAAAGTAAACTGGGAATATAAGTTGTATGTGAGATGACAAGTGAAGCAGAGTACAGTAAAACCTCTGATAACATGGGTGTGGGGAGTTATGTTGCAGAAAATCAGTGTAGCTTTATACGAAGTGAAAAACATGGGAAATATAGGGTTACATTCCAGACACGTCAAAATTTCTTATATTATTCTGCTAGGTAAAAATTACCATTAGTTTAACTTCACATTGTTAGTACTTGAAATATTTGAAGACTGTGGGGAGGACCAAGTTGAATGTAGTGAGGTTTATCACTTGACAGTTCTGAGCAATGTAAAAATAAAAGTCAAGTTTCTCTACCAAGTTATACCAGACATAAAGGAACTCACCACATATATGCCAAATTAATATATACCACAAATAAATTCATTTGATGAAGCCAAAGCAAAGAAAAATATTAATGCAAATGAGATGGGGGTAGCCTCAGCTGGGCCCTTCAACATTTAATCATCATAAAAATAAAAAGCCACATCTCCTGGGCAGATTGTACCAGACATACAGGAACTTGCCACACTTATTACCAAACAAACATATGCTAAAGATGAATGCACTTGAATACCTCTTTGCAAAAATGCATAAAACATGAGAGGCTATGTCTGGAAGATGTAGAGACAGCTGCCAACTCTGGCTTTTGGCTCCCAGCGAAATTGCAGATTTGTATATGTAACTCGTGAATCCATACTGTATTTCGCGACTTACAGGACGTGACTTATAAGACTTGTTTTAGTTTCATTGGCTTGGCATCAGACGTAACTGGGAGAGCTACAGCCCACCTCACACCCCAAACTTATAACTCCTGTCACTGACCTTCAGTTTATAGGATGCAGGGTGGCTTTTGGAGACATTTTATGAAAAAAAATGTGTCTAATAAGCTGTGAAATACAGTAACTTAATTGGCTATATGACTTATTTTCCATTATTTTTGCATGAGAGGCTCATAATGTCACATTCAGTGGAAGAGATGGTAACACTACATGCTTTGGGTGAACCAAAGAAAGAGGGAAATGGCATGCCTCCACCAAAGCAGGAAAATAGAAATACTGCGCTTTCTCTCCAAATATTACTATGTTGATAATATAATGGACAGCAGCTGGGAGGAGACTTGCCCATTAATTTTATCATATATCTCATTGAAACACTTATTCACTCATATTAAGAACCACCAGCATTTTCAACATAGAAATACAAGTAGAGTAGATACATCACTTTTAAGGGTAGGGAAATGTGTAATTATGATAATCTGTGATACAGAACTTTTGTGGTCTCTTGATAAATGTGCAGTAATAAGTTATATAAATTTTGAAAAAAAGTTAGGTAAGAAAAATACTGTCAGGTGGACATGACTTGTTCTCGCTTAGTAGAATAGTGGGAGGCTGGGGGCACTGATTGTTGTTTAATGAGCAGATTTAGAAAATCTACTATGGCTACTACTCAAATTTCCCACTTGATTTGATCAGTTTTAAATTTACTGCACATAATATCAAGATTTTTTCATGCTATGAAGTTTGAATGCACTCCTTCAGTTGTACTTACACAAAATTGCACTATGTGAGGATGCAGTATAAGAGGGTTTACTGTACTTTGAATATTAAGAATGACAGACTGTACTTCGAGATAACTTCATTTAATTGTCCTGCAAATACTTACTCTTGTCTCACATGTGAACATACTACAGCATTTGAGATTGGCTTATATCCATCAAACCAGCTTGTAGAACTCTTAGTTGAGTATGATGATAGTTAGGGATTGACCAGGAATAATGAGAGAGCTGTATGTTCAGGTGGGTTATCTTGAAGCACCAGCAGTGGCATAAAGAAATAAGTTGGTCTCCAGCATTCTAAAAGATATACACAGTATGCATCTCTGCAGGAAATGCCTCACTTATATTTTATTCTTTTTTTAACATAATGGCTATCTCTCACCAAGGCAGAGTGACCTGAAAAAGAAGAAATGTAGGTTTTCTCCTTTTTACACTTAGTAATATAAACAGGAGAAGGGGTTACTAGCCCCTTGCTCCCATAAAACTTATTATAACAGGAGAATGTGCCCGCAAAATATTACGCACATTTTATTATTTTTGCTATTAATTTATTACTGCCTGTGGCATTCTTGTATAATATGCCAAAGGAGGTACAATTCAGTATTTATTGACCACAAATAAAGAAAAATAGTGATGTTTTCTACACAGTATATGGAAAATCAAGAACAAGTTTAATGCAGTTGCAGATAACTGTTAGTAATTCTGTGTATTGAAGAAAATATCAGTCTCTCATTCAATCTGTTGCATTTGACAACAGTGCAACTTAAGAGCTCCGCTGAGTTCCAAGTATTACACTTGCAACTGGCAATACAATTGGAAGTTTTCCTGGTGACTGATTAGTTTCACAAGCATTTTATTCTTTATAAAACATTGCTTCTGAATATTACAATATAGTGGCAGTCCATTAATTTAGCGTTTTTTAAGAACATCCAAATTCAAATGCTGTTGATAGTTTACGTACTGGTCTCTTTACTACAGGAAAACTTTATATTTAATGCTCTTAGTGAGTCAGTTATTCCTTGAGTATGCAGCGCTGTTTGACCCATACAGATTTAGCGCTTAATTTGATTATAATAAATTCCTTGAGCTGTGCCAGTGCCTGTAGTCCTTTTGGGAAAATCTGCTTAGATGAAAGATATTTTGTGCAGGGTTAACCTTGATTTAAAGACTACATATTGCTCTAAACAGAGCTTTATCATTGACTTTATAAAGTTGTTAAGAGCAAAATGTAGAGTATAAATAAAGGTTTCCTCTGCATTTGGTGTCTTTCTGTCATACTTGCTGGCAAAACTTTCCTCTCGAAGGAAAGATCTGCTACTGGAAATATAAAGCTAGAAATCCACATTATAATTAAGATGATAGAGAAGAATAGGGTGATTAGTTTTGTATGACTTAACAAACTTGGTTTTGATAAGGAAAAACTCCCTTCTTAAGAAGTTAACATGTATATAATTTTTGGTAGTTCCCTATAAAAAAAAACTCCTGTGTTATTCCATTATTAAGGGACTTTGGGACTTCCATTAGCAGTTCATATTAAAAAGTTATCATCTTGGGTAATCAGCTAGTATGAGATGAAAATCTAATTACAATAATTACCTGCCAATGAAAAAATAGGTTTACCTTAAGCAAATAACAGCATAGTGCTAATAAAAAGTAATCTATATTTCTCCTATTGATTTTGAGAAATTTCTCTTTAGAATGATTGTGTGAAACTGTGGTTTTCATTGTGCTATTGATCAAAGGTGCCATAACTACTAGTCAGTATGTGAAAATTAAGTCATATGTAACACCAAATCTGATCATGTATGCCTTCCAGGATTGTATTATTAAGGAAAAAAATAAATTTAAAGCTCTGTAAATATTATATCCAAATATGTGGTAGCCACATATGTTAAGCACTTAAATGCCCACTTTTTATCACCCTGTACAGTACTGGTCAAACGCAAGGCATGTCAGTTTGGTATTTAGATGAGGTGCACATGGAGGTGCATTACCAACACTTTACCAGAGAAGTCACAGGTTTTAACTTATTACGTATGACTTGCTGTGGACATCATATGTGGCATTAAATTCACAGCTTATTTCTATGTCTTAGTCAGTTTGTGTACATAGTGCTTTACTTTTATATTTACAATTTGTGAGAGTTTTGTATGTGATGTACATAACCACAGTGGTATGTTGAGAGAGTTAAGGGAATGTTCCTGCTATGCCTTACATTGCTCCAGAGTGAGTTTACACACACCTAGTTCATAAATATACAGGCAGGTGAATTTATACTCGTTTAAAGTCACAACTGCTACACACACTATTTCAGTCAGAATTAATGTAACACAGTCCATTAGCTGTAACACTTGAGTATTACTTTAAAGAGAATAACTAATAAGATTAAGTGAAGAAATAAATTTATGAATACCATTACTCTGTTGTTGTTATTATATATACAGAATTCCATGTAATTGCCTAGGAAGATTGGTTATACCCACAAAACAAAATACACATCTTTGCTTGCACTACGTTTAGAGTAAATCTGTGATCAATTTTGATTAAACTTGTAGAGTATGTATATATAAACCTGATTGACCTAGGTCACTCATTTATATTTGCAAGCACTTTAGTTTTTAGTTACAGAAGAAAATATCCACATGTAAATTAATTGCCTTCATATAAATTTAATGTAAGTATTATTTTGACAAAACCCTAATTCATAAGTAGTGAGATTATTATAATTTTGGGGTTAAAAACTTTGTTTTTAAGGTATTGAAAAGGCTTCACATATTTGCACAAATAAGGTAATAAAAATACAGTAAAATATATTTTTATTAGGCTTTATTAAAAATATTGTGCTTTTGGCATACATCTGAACATTAAAATTTATATAGTACAATATGAAAATTAACGTCATACTCTTTTACAGCCTTTTTAGAATGTACAGCACAGTCTAACATTTAAAAAAAAAAAAATCATAATTTTTTCTAAAATAAGGCCCCAAGTTTTTAAATTAGCAAATTAGAATATGAAGAGAAATAATGAAAAACCAAGTTTACTTTGGACAAAGTTTTGTTCTGTTGAGTTCTATCAAATTATCAGTTATAGAGCTCTAACAGTGCTAAATGTTGTCTCAGTAACATAAAAGCTTGTATTACAATATGTGTTCTTCAATAATATTGGCAAGACATCATTTGGATCCAAATATAGTATTACAATGCCTGAAATTCTCTTTTAATAACAATTACTTGGAGTTTGGGAGTAAATAAACCACATTTTAAAGTAATTGTTTAATGACTGGTCACAAGATGAGGGAACTGTGCAGGACTAAAATGATTACAATATTTGATAAAGCATTTTATTATTTATAAAAGTCAACATCTGTGTTTTGTGAAAAAAAATGTTGTTGCCCCCTGATGTAAGATAAAGTACTGTACTAACTTGGAATCCACTCATGTATTCAGAATTTATTAAAATGCAATTATTCTCCATTTTTAACATTATAATTAAAACATACTTTTGTGTGAAAGATAAACTGTTCACAGTAAGATTTTAAAAATAAAAATTAAAAATTACAGAAATTCTTAAGTGTGAAAAATCACTCACAGGTAATTTGTAACTTATTAGAACTTGGTAATCAAATGTTGAAGTTACATAACTTGTTATTGCATTATATATGCCCTGCCTACTTAAACATGTGCATGTGCTTCCTCCAGTCCCTCCACCTATTGTCCATATGCCTTCTCCCTTCCCTCCACCTATTGTCCATATGCCTTCTCCCTTCCCTCCACCTATTGTCCATATGCCTTCTCCCTTGCCTCCACCTATAATGCATATGCCTCTTCCCTCCTTCCACCTATTGTCCATATGCCTTCTCCTGTCCCTCCACCTATTGTGCACATGCCTCCTTCCCTCCCTCCACCTATTGTGCATATGCCTTCTCCCTTCCCTCCACCTGTTGTGCATATGCCTCCTTCCCTCCCTCCCACTTATTGTCCATATGCCTTCTCATATCCTTCCACCTATTGTGAATATGCCTCATTCCCTCCCTCCACCTATTATGCATATGCCTCCTTCCCTCCCTCCACCTATTGTGCATATGCCTCCTTCCCTCCCTCCACCTATTGTGCATCTCCACCTATTGTGCATATGCTTCCTTCCCTCCCTCTACCTATTGTACATAAGCCTTCTCCCTTCCCTCCACCTATTATGCATATGCCTCCTTCCCTCCCTCCACCTATTGTGCATATGCCTTCTCCCTTCCCTCCACATATAGTGCATATGCCTCCTTCCCTCCCTCCACATATTGTACATATGCCTTCTCCCTTCCCTCCACCTATCACTGCTTACAAGCTTGTTAAAATGTGAAAGGGTTTGCAGAAAATTCAGGGGAAAATAAAAGCACAGTTAGTAAGGCGAGTGACAAAACCTACAGTGATTTAAAATAAGAAGGAGAGAAATAACAATAAAATGGCTGTTTACAATGATTACTAAAATAACTACTACTAAAGAAGAATCTTCAAACAGTCATCTACAAAGATAACCTCTTCACTGTACTTGTAGGTTTAAAGGACAAAATTGGTGTCCAACAATCAGAAAGTAGTATTGGGAATAAAATATTCCAGTAGTTCAATGCTAATACATTATGGTTAAAGATTTAGCATAACTTTTATGGTAGTGCTACAGTCATGTTATTTTCTATGGTGGAATGTAACTTGACATGTGCTTAACCTAGCCTAGAGCTGTGCTTCTGCATTGCTAGGCAGATTATTGAAAATAAAAAATTAAATAGTAACCTCTCCTATCCTATAGAAAATTTCAAGAAAAATCTAATTAGGTGAACTAAACCAAAAGAGGGAAAGAAGTTATTTTCATATGACTGAAGAATATTAGTACCCTACTGTATATTCTTGGATGATGAAACTATATGAATCTAGAAATATTGTACAGGAAGAGCTAACTAAACATGCAGCAATGAAATGGAAGAGCTAGTAACTTGAAAAATTGGCAAAGATTAATAGAGCAGGATAGAACTAAACATGACATTAAATGAATAGTTCAAACAGCAACAGAAAAGTTACATTAAAAAAGATACAAGATGCCTACTAGTGTGTGACTTCCCTATGCATTTAATAACAAGCAAAAAAAAAAGGGGGGGGGGAGACATAAAATTTTGTGCAGAAGGGCAAATTTTAAGAAAAAGGTTTGATCAATAATTTTCTGTTTTGTTTGTAGGTCTATGCTGTTGATGTCAGGGTCACTTGTGTAGATCTATGTTTTAAGCTTGGCTCCCTTGTTATTACTATTATTATCATCATGGGGAATCCTGAACTGTAGGGATTATACAGCACTTGGGAGCACTTGGGGGAAGGCGGGATGGAAGACATTTAGGATTAATTCGGATCCTCCAGAGAAGCTGTGAGTGGAAAATTTTGGCCTAGACTTGAGAGAATGGATCTGTGCAGTGTGCACACAGTATAAAAAAAAAAATAATTTTCCCATAGTGTGCATGATGACAAAAGCAAACCTCTGACCTTGTGACTGGTTTAAAATAACAACTTTAGATACTCCAGGTAGGTAGATGTTTACTAGGATGGCTTTTATGGTTGTATTGGTTTTTTTGGTATTATTTGATAGACTAGAAAACATACTGCTGAAACAGAAATGATTTTGGTTGGTTTCAGGAATGGAGATAGCTCGAAATTGGGCTCGAGCAGAAATAATTGATTTGTAATGATTTTCTTGATGGGTAAGACCAACCCCCCATTGCACCCTCCACCACTTTTATGGATTTTTACTATGTCTGATTCAATTATTGGAATGCCACAAATCATGGCCAGTTGTTCCTGGTTACATTTTATTATCTGAGAAATAGGGTAAATCTTCGATTTTTTGTGATAATGAATTCAAAATGGAGGGCACTTGTTATACAGAAAAGGCTTGAGGACATGATTAATGAACAGAAGAAATGTTGCTGTAATACCTGTAATGTCTACAGTGTTTATTTTGGACTGTGTGAAAATTTTATTTTTTTATTTTATTTTGTGTAAAATTGGCAAAATTCTCAACGTTTGTGTACATTATAGGGTAGTTCTGATAGTTGAATGGGCAGTTTCTTGTACTCAATTGATAGAACAGAAAGCATACTAGCGAAATGGTTAAAATTTTGGTCAAACTGAGCAATGAAATTGGTTTAAAATAGGACTCGATTTGTGCAGAATCTCCAATGTGTAAATTGTGCCCAGACTGCTAACTTTGTGCCTATGTAATGCTGTAAGTTTTCCATCTAATTTTGTATTTTCTGTGTCCTTATCTTCAGGAAAAGATTCTCTGTCCTTTCTTGAGATTTTTTTTTAATACCAACACTGCACTTTTAACTCCTAAACGGTCCAGACGTATATATACGTTCTTATGCGTAGCGCCTCAAACGTATATGTACGTTTTAATTTTCCTGCCTCCAAATTTGACAGGATTGGCCCGAGATGCCTGGTCAGCATAGAATGGGTCTTAACACTCGGTGTGCGCAGTATTAAAAAAATCTGGGACCACTTAGTACCTTGTGGGAGCGCAAGTTAAATTGAGCCTCAGCTAGAGCAAACAGTGCGGCAAACACCAAGGATTCACTGATGTAATGTCATATTAACACTCCTCTTTTAAGAGGAAAGTGATGTTAATTCCAAGTTTAGGGTTTGTCCATCTCTGTCTGTCCATCTGTCTCTATCAGTCTCTGTCTATCTCTGTCTCACAGGTACACATAAATACAAGTATACTTAGTATAAATTACCTAGGATAACCCAAAAAATCCAGACAAAGTGCTATACTCTGCTTGAAGATGTGAGTAAACGTGATGACGCAGTCTTGTGGCTCTCTCTGAGACAGAGAGCTAGACGGATAGACAGACAGACAGGGAGCTAGACAGACAGACACACGTTTGTGTACCAGCGAAAACAAAGGGAGGGCGATGTTCATCAAATGTCACCTCTAATCTTTTCTTATCAGCTGCACCCTCCCCCACCCTCATGTATGCTCATCAAATGTCAGCTCTTATCATATGTTATCTCATCTTATCATGTCACTGTCAGGGGTGGACTTTGTTTTTCATGCTTCAAGGGAACTTATTATTACCTAATACAGTGGAACCCCGCCATTTGGCGGCCGCGAGTTTCGTGAAATCCGACTTTCGGCAAGTTTTTTCGGCAAAATTTAGTTTCGTGGTTCGTGATTGGACTCGTGATTTGGCGACCTTCTGGTATGCATCTACCCGTCAGCGTGCACACAAAGCCAGTCTCCCGCACTATTCACACTCAAGTGTGCCATTGTTTATCAGCATGTGACCATCACCCCACAGGCTCATACAACACATTTCATAATCATTGTTTTTTGTGCTTGCAACTGCTAAATAAGCCACCACAGACTCAAAGAAAGCTCCTAGTGCCAGCCATTTGGTAAAGAAGGTGAGAAACATGATAGAATTCAAGAAAAAACTCATAGCAAAGTACTAAATAGTAGAGGAGGAAAAGAGAGGGGAGAATGTGCCTTCTGCAGTGATTCAGTGATTCTACAATATGTATGATACTAAAGCAGCAGGTATCGATAAGGGCTATAGCTCCAGCCAGTGATGAAGTGTAGAATTAACAGTGTAGCAAGTAAGTTAAGCGAGTAAGTGATAGAAAAACATGAGAGTAACTCTCCAATGTTGTTGGATGTATATAGAACCGCTGAACATACACCGCCCTGCTATCTTCCACCACCATAAATCTCTGCCAACATCATCTTCATCAAACTAATTAATTAAACTAACATCTCCTCCAAGGTAAGTGTAAATATAAAAGTGTAAGTATAAAAGTAAATCTAAGTGTAAATATAAAAGGACACCAATGGAAATATGCCACACAAATTTTTTGGGTTATCCTGGCTACTTTACACATACGCTGCTATGTATGATTATGTATGTAACTGTATTTGTGTATACCTGAATAAACTTACTTATTTATAAATTAAAAAGTAAATATTTCTTATTTATAAATTAAAATGTAAATATTTCTTATTTATAAATTAAAATGTAAATATTTCTTATTATTAACACACTGGCCGATTCCCACCAAGGCAGGGTGGCCCGAAAAAGAAAAACTTTCACCATCATTCACTCCATCACTGTCTTGCCAGAAGGGTGCTTTAAACTACAGTTTTTAAACTGCAACATTAACACCCCTCCTTCAGAGTGCAGGCACTGTACTTCCCATCTCCAGGACTCTAGTCCGGCCTGCCGATTTCCCTGAAACCCTTCATAAATGTTACTTTGCTCACACTCCAACAGCACGTCAAGTATTAAAAACCATTTGTCTCCATTCACTCCTATCAAACACGCTCGCGCATGCCCGCTGGAAGTCCAAGCCTCTCGCACACAAAACATCCTTTACCCCCTCCCTCCAACCTTTCCTAGGCCGAACCCTACCCTGCCTTCCTTCCACTACAGACTGATACACTCTTGAAGTCATTCTGTTTCACTCCATTCTCTCTACATGTCCGAACCTTCCTCAGCCCTCTGGACAACAGTTTTGGCAATCCCGCACCTCCTCCTACCTTCCAAACTACGAATTCTCTGCATTATATTCACACCACACATTGCCCTCAGACATGACATCTCCACTGCCTCCAGCCTTCTCCTTGCTGCAACATTCATCACCCATGCTTCACACCCATACAGGAGCATTGGTAAAACTATACTCTCATACATTCCCCTCTTTGCTTCCAAGGACAAAGTTCTTTGTCTCCACAGACGTCTAAGTGCACCACTCACCCTTTTCCCCTCATCAATTCTATGATTCACCTCATCTTTCATAGACCCATCCGCTGACACGTCCACTCCCAAATATCTGAATACATTCACCTCCTCCATACTCTCTCCCTCCAATCTGATATCCAATCTTTCATCACCTAATCTTTTTGTTATCCTCATAACCTTACTCTTTCCTGTATTCACTTTCAATTTTCTTCTTTTACATACCCTACCAAATTCATACACCAACCTCTGCAACTTCTCTTCAGAATCACCCAAGAGCACAGTGTCATCAGCAAAGAGCAACTGTGACAACTCCCACTTTGTGTAATTCTTTTAATTCCGCACCTCTTGCCAAGACCCTCGCATTTACTTCTCGTACAACCCCATCTATAAATATATTGAACAACCACGGTGACATCACACATCCTTGTCTAAGGCCTACTTTTACTGGGAAATGATCTCCCTCTTTCCTACATACTCTAACTTGAGCCTCACTATTCTCGTAAAAACTCTTCACTGCTTTCAGTAACCTACCTCCTATACCATACACCTGCAACATCTGCCACATTGCTCCCCTATCCACCCTGTCATACACCTTTTCCAAATCCATAAATGCCACAAAAACCTCTTTAGCCTTATCTAAATACTGTTTATTTGTATGTGTCACTGTAAACACCTGGTCCACATACCCCTTACCTTTCCTAAAGCCTCCTTGTTCATCTGCTGTACTATTCTCCATCTTATTCTTAATTCTTTCAATAATAACTCTACCATACACTTTACCAGGTATACTCAACAGACTTATCCCCCTATAATTTTTGCACTCTCTTTTGTCCCCTTTGCCTTTATACAAAGGAACTATGCATGCTCTCTGCCAATCCCTAGGTACTTTACCCTCTTCCATACATTTCTTAAATAATAGCACCAACCACTCCAAAACTATATCCCCACCTGTTTTTAACATTTCTATCTTTATCCCATCAATCCCAGCTGCCTTACCCCCTTTCATTTTACCTTACGAACTTCCCCACACTCACAACTGGCTCTTCTTCACTCCTACAAGATGTTATTCCTCCTTGCCCTATACACGAAATCACAGCTTCCCTATCTTCATCAACATTCAATTCCTCAAAATATTCTCTCCATCTTCCCAATACCTCTAACTCTCCATTTAATAACTCTCCTCTCCTATTTTTAACTGACAAATCCATTTGTTCTCTAGGCTTCCTTAACTTGTTAATCTCACTCCAAAACTTTTTCTTATTTTCAACAAAATTTGTTGATAACATCTCACCCACCCACTCATTTGCTCACTTTTTACATTGCTTCACCACTCTCTTAACCTCTCTCTTTTTCTCCATATACTCTTCCCTCCTTACATCACTTCTACTTTGTAAAAACTTCTCATATGCTAACTTTTTCTCGCTTACTACTCTCTTTACATCATCATTCCACCAATCGCTCCTCTTCCCTCCGGCACCCACTTTCCTGTAACCACAAACTTCTGCTGAACACTCTAACACTACATTCTTAAACCTGCCCCATACCTCTTGGACCCCATTGCCTATGCTCTCATTAGCCCATCTATCCTCCAATAGTTGTTTATATCTTACCCTAACTGCCTCCTCTTTTAGTTTATAAACCTTCACCTCTCTCTTACCTGATGCTTCTTTTCTCCTTGTATCCCATCTACCTTTTACTCTCAGTGTAGCTACAACTAAAAAGTGATCTGATATATCTGTGGCCCCTCTATAAACATGTACATCCTGAAGTCTTCTCAACACTCTTTTATCTATCAATACATAATCCAACAAACTACTGTCATTTTGCCCTACATCATATCTTGTATACTTATTTATCCTCTTTTTCTTAAAATATGTATTACCTATAACTAAACCCCTTTCTATACAAAGTTCAATCAAAGGGCTCCCATTATCATTTACACCTGGCACCCCAAACTTACCTACCACACCCTCTCTAAAAGTTTCTCCTACTTTAGCATTCAGGTCCCCTACCACAATTACTCTCTCACTTGGTTCAAAGGTTCCTATACATTCACTTAACATCTCTCAAAATCTCTCTCCTCTACATTCCTCTCTTCTCCAGGTGCATACACTCTTATTATGACCCACTTTTGGCATCCAACCTTTACTTTAATCCACATAATCCTTGAACTTACACATTCATATTCTCTTTTGTCCTTCCATAACTGATCCTTCAATATTATTGCTACCCCTTCCTTAGCTCTAACTCTCTAACTCCAGATTTAATCCCATTTATTTCTCCCCACTGAAACTCCCCTACCCCCTTCAGCTTTGTTTCGCTTAGGGCCAGGACATCCAACTTCTTTTCATTCATAACATCAGCAATCATCTGTTTCTTGTCATCCGCACTACACCCATGCACATTCAAGCATCCCAGTTTTATAAAGTTTTTCTTTTTCTCTTTTTTTAGTAAATGTTTACTGGAGAAGGGGTTACTAGCCCATTGCTCCTGGCATTGTAGTCACCTCATACGACACGCATGGCTTACGGAGGAAAGATTCTTTTCCACTTCTCCATGGACAATAGAAGAAATAAAGAAAAACAAGAGCTATTTAGAAAAAGGAGAAAAAACCTAGATGTATGTATATATATATATGCATGTGCGTGTGTGTGAAGTGTGACCAAACTGTAAGTAGGAGTAGCAAGATATCCCTGTTATATAGCGTGTTTATGAGACAGAAAAAGACACCAGCAATCCTACCATCATGTAAAACAGTTGCAGGTTTCTGTTTCACAGTCATCTGGCAGGACGGTAGTACTTCCCTGGGTGGTTGCTGTCTACCAACCTAAATTAAAATGTAAATATTTCTTATTTATAAGTTACATACATTGTTTGTGTGATGGTGGTGGTGGCCAAAGCCTGCACCGCCACCAACACGGCTTCTCTCAGTGGCGACCCTTAAACCCAACAACAGCACACCATTTACTCCTCTTATACATTATGACACATTTTATTCATTCTAGAGTATATATCATGTTTCTATATTATTAATATTGTTTATAATGTCATGTTAGATGAATTGTGATAGATAAATAAGCCGTAGAGATGATGTTAGCGTCATATTGAAGCGTAATAAACTCGCCTTCCTCTTGCCCCCTACCTACCTCCTACACCAACAAGAATCAATAAAGATTAATGTCATGTTAAATGTTCATTTATCCATTTTATTAGTGCTTTATATTTATTTGTCATTGTTTTCTGTATGTAAATCTATATTTAATCTTTAAACAAATTATTTTTTGTTAACACGTACTTTTGGCTGTCTGAAACGGATTAATTGGGTTTCCATTATTTCTCATGGGGAAAATAGATTCGCCAATCGTGAATTTCGCCAGTCGGCAGACTCTCTGGAACGGATTAATCACGAAACTCGGGGGTCCACTGTATTATTATTATGTATTCTCCTCCTCCTCACTTCTCCCTCCTCCTCCTCTTCACTCCTCCCTCCTCCTCACTCCTCCCTCCTCCTCCTCCTCCTCCCTCCTCCCTCCTCCTCCTCACTCCTCCCTCCTCCTCCTCACTCCTCCCTCCTCCTCCTCCTCCTCACTCCTCCTCACTCCTCCCTCCTCCTCCTCCTCCTCCTCCTCCTCCTCCTCCTCCTCCTCCTCCTCCTCCTCCTCCTCCTCCTCCTCCTCCCTCCTCCTCCTCACTCCTCCCTCCTCACTCCTCCCTCCTCACTTCTCCTTCCTCACTCCTCCCTCCTCCTCACTCCTCCCTCCTCCTCTTCCTCCTCCTCCTCCCCCTCTTCCTCCTCCTCCTCCTCCTCCTCCTCCTCACTCCTCCCTCCTCCTCACTCCTCCCTCCTCTTCCTCACTCCTCCCTCCTCTTCCTCACTCCTCCCTCCTCCTCCTCACTCCTCCCTCCTCCTCCTCCTTCCTCCCTCCCTCCTCCTCCTCCTCCTTCTCCCTCCTTCCTCCTCCTCCTCCTCCTCCCTCCTCCTCCTCCTCCCTCCTCCTCCTCCCTCCTCCTCTTCTTCCACATATCCAAAACATTGCTGGGACCAATGCAGATGTAAATGTCCACCTGTCAATGTGTTTGTGACAATTTGAGTACAATTTCAGTACCTAATACTAGTGTCAGAACAAAGATTGGTTATGAAATGACAAGAACTACTATAAATTATAATTCCTTTAACACACTGGCCGTATCCCACCGAGGCGGGGTGGCCCAAAAGGAAAAACGAAAGTTTCTCCTTTTACATTTAGTAATATATGCAGGAGAAAGGGTTACTAGCCCCTTGCTCCTGGCATTTTAGT
The DNA here is from genome assembly GCF_038502225.1 of Cherax quadricarinatus. NCBI lineage: Eukaryota > Metazoa > Arthropoda > Malacostraca > Decapoda > Parastacidae > Cherax > Cherax quadricarinatus. The sequence goes on along the minus strand of NC_091300.1, from coordinate 38,447,545 downwards.
TGCCTCTTACAACATGCATGGCTTACCGAGGAAGAATTCTGTTCCACTTCCCCATGGAGATAAGAGGAAATAAACAAGAACTAGAAAGAAAACAGGAGAAAACCCAGAGGGGTGCATATATATATATATATATATATATGCTTGTATATGTATGTGTAGTGTGACCTAAGTGTGAGTAGAAGTAGCAAGACGTACCTGAAACCTTTCATGTTTATGAGACAGAAAAATGGACACCAGCAATCCTACCATCATGTAAAACAATTACAGGCAGAAAAATGGACACCAGCAATCCTACCATCATGTAAAACAATTACAGGCCTTCGTTTTACACTCACTTGGCAGGACGGTAGTAGTACCTCCCTGGGTGGTTGCTGTCTACCAACCTACTTCCTAGAATAAATTGTAATTATCAGAACATAAAAATTATATAAAATAATATGAAAAATAGAAAAAAAGGTACATCAGCAACACTTCTGCAAGCGGCAGGACTCCATGTTGCCGTCACATGAGCATCCAGTGCCGACTTCTCTGCCTCATAGCTCTGTAAGCACTGACCCTAATTTTTTTTATTCTAAAACACTTAAAAATGTGCTCTTTTATCCTATAATTTTTTTTTTTTTTTTTTTTTTTTCAAAATATTCGGGTGCTGCGCGAGTGAACGTATATATATGTTTGGACCGTTTAAGGGTTAATTTCAGGGCTTCTGACAATGAAGGGGTTAAAAATTGATCAATTTCAACGTAGAATGATGCAAAAGTCAAAAATATTACTAATAAGTTTTTTAGTTGCTTAATACAGTGGACCCTCGAATTTAGTAGTGCCTTTTCTGTATGCAAAACTATTTTTCTTATCTATAAAATATATGTTTTGTTAATATTTCCCATAGGAAATAATGTAAATCCAATTAAACCATTCCAGACACCCAAAAATATTAACAAAAAATACATTTTATAGATAAAAATAGTTTTGCATACAGAAACGGCACTACTAAATTCGAGGGTCCATTGTATATCCGTTGCCCAGTTAGTCGCCTTATGAACCCAAAAAACTTTTTCTAGCTCTTTGTTGCTAAAACAAATATGAATCTTGTATTTCAAAGGTGTAGTCATGAACTTTAAAAATGTGCCTACAGGAGGCAATAGGCTTAAGCCTTAATGCTTAGTTGTACATATATTTTTTCCCAGACTTCATACTCGCTCCAACTGCCTATCTTATTTTGTTATGTCATCCATCAAGAATTCTCCAGTATTTGCAACTGACACACTTCAATTGTTAGGTCATATGATAACAGATGGCACAGCAAGAACCAAGCTGGCTGCCATCTCTAGTCTCTCAGCTCTTCTGCCTTATGAAAAAAATTTCATTACACTCTGGCTACAAAGCAAAGTTTGACTTGCACTATCATATATACATTTTAGGATATACTTAAGAGAAATGAAATAGTGGTACAGAAATGTTCAGTGTGCATTCCCCCCCCATAATGGTGGTAGCAGTAAATGGCAAATACACGTATGTTGTGACTAAAATAATTTTCTTTCTTAAATTAGAGTGTAATGTCCTAGTGCTTCTTTTATGAGTAAATAAATCTTAAGAAATAAACTGGATCACATAAGGTATAAATAAATAGACAGCAAATACTGAACCAAATGCCTCAGTCTGATAAATGTATGTTTATGCATCAGCATATCAAAAAAGTAACTTTAGTTAGAGAATGAAACACATTACTCATTCTGCAAGGAAGGAAAAATTAAGCAATAAGACAGGTATGCAGACCTATGGTAACATTTTGGGTGAAGCAAATGAATTAAAATACTAGTTACTGAAAAAAATAGAATATTGAAGCATTTATTGAAATTGAAATCGGCAAATTATTCTGAGAATGCAGTAGGGCCTCGTTTGTATGGTTCTTAGGTTCCTGATCCTTGTACTGTAAACGAAAATCACTGGTGGTGGAAAAAGTTTTTTTTCATTACTGAATGTGTGTAAAACACCTGATAATGTCTTTACTCTATCAAATATTAAGTGCTCAATACAACTAGGCATAAACAACTTTATAAAAAAGTAAAATAAGTACACAGTACAGTGGAACTCCGGTTTTTGCACCCTCCTGTTATAGGACGTTTCGGTTTTAGGAACGTTTTTTGTCCAAAATTTTGCTCCAGGTATCGACCTTGATCCGGTGATCAGACGTATTATATGCGTCCACCCGCCCGGGGATGCCACCACTACATGTCTCAGTCTGCCTGTCACTGGTTGAGTGAGCATCACTTAACGCATTCCAAAATATTTTGTAATAATCCCTTGTTTTTGGTGCTTGTTTATTAATTGTGACTGCAAAATAAGCCACCATGGGCCCAAAGAAAGTTCCTAGTGCCAGCCGAGAGGGGAGAATGTGCCCTCTTCAGTGATTCTACAATATGTATGATACTAAAGCAGCAGGAGTTGATAAAGGCTATAGCTCCAGCCAGTGATAAAGTGTAGCATTAACAGTTAGCAAGTAAGTTAAGCGATATAAAAAGGACTTCATAAAACTCCTCCAATGTTGTTGGAGGTGCATAGGGCTACTGACAACACCGCTGCCACCACCAACACTACATGTATGGTTATGCTCTCAGTGGCCCTTATAAACCCAACACCACCACCACTCCACATACATATTGACATATTTTATTCATTCTAGAGTATATATCACATTTCTATGTTATTAATATTGTTGATTATGTCATGTTAGTGTCATATTGAAAGAGTATTTTGTCCTGCCTCCAAACAAACTCTCTGCCTCTGCCACTACTAGCCACATACGTAATGACATAGTTTACTCATTCTAGATTGTATTTCAGGTTTCTATGTTATTTATATTGTTTATTATGTCATATTAGATCATTATGATAGATAAATAAGCCATAGAGTTGATATTTGTGTCATGTTCTTAAAAAAAATAATTTTTTTGTGAATATTTTTGGGTGTCTGGAATGGATTAATTGCATTCACATTATGTATTTTTTATGGGAAATATTGATTCAGTTTTCTCACATTTCAGTTTTAGAACGACCTTCTGGAACGGATTAAGTTCGAAAACTGGGGTTCCATTGTACATACAATATTTATAATGTGGTGTGGGTTGCCCTTCCCTTGTGCAACTGTTGTATGAAAATGGCGGAAAAGAGCTAAAAGCACCAAACATAATGAACAGTGGCTCATTTGAAAGCCAATAAAAATGTTGAACATCAAAAAAGAGGTGCTGTATCTGCAGGGCTCCCCTGTATAGCAAAAAATGTACAATTAATATTTTTCATGGCAAGCGTTTGACAGTCATGGAGAAAAAAGCTACCTGAAGGATGTTTCCCAAGGTCAGTGCCCCTGTGGCCCAGTCCCAGATCAAGCTTCCTGGAGGATTAAAGCATGATCAATGTGGCTGTTACTGTTGGCTGCAAGCAGTGCAACATACAAACTACAGACCAGCTGGTCAGACACAGATTTGAGGAATTTGTCCAGTTCCCAGAGGTTTTTTTTGGCAGTTCCCCTTATACATGGAGGGAGATCATTGAAGAATTAGGGACCACTGGCACTCTTTGCACCCCTACTTTTTAGCTGAGGTGATTTTGGTGTTCAGGTTTGAGACTAGTCCCTCCAGGATTTTAATGTGTTCCCAGTAGTTCAGAAGCTAGATTGAGTATATACAGGCAGTGAAAGTTCTTTGTACATTTCCTAGCTCAGCAGTCTTGCCTGCCAGGGAGGGGGCTATCAGTATTCCAGCCTTGAGAAAACAAGTGACTTGACAATTATCATCATTGGCTCAGCATCTGTGTTTTGAATGTTGTAGTTATCCAACCAATCATTTTCCTTGTGGTAGCAATGGCAACATTTTTGTGATCTTTGAATGTGAGATCTTCCAGTATCATTACTCCTAAGTCTTGCACTTGGGACCTTCATTGTGTTAAACGATTTGAGTTTGTCCATAGCGGAGCAATTGAAACTTGTCCTTGTTAAGCATCTTATTGTCTGGAAGACTTCATTTATACTGTATCTGCCTGAAGATTCACATGAAATGAAGGCAGTATATCAAAACAGGGAAAGAAAAAGAAGCTTTGAAAAAGGAATCATAGACTAGCAAATAGTAAACAGTTCCTTTATTAATGTTTATAAAAATTATACTAGTGTGAAAGGCAGTTTTTTAACCCATAAACGGTCCAAATGTATATGTATGTTTTTTCAACATTTGAAAGTATGTAAAAAAAGTTGATCTTCTTTTTGTTTTTCTACATTTGAAAATGTGTAAAAAAACTTTGATCTACTTTTTTTTTTTTTGTTATATTTGAAAATATGTAAAAAAAACTTAGATCTACTTTTGTAGCCTACACATGTGAACATAGATCTGCTTGGACTGTTTACAGGTTAAATATGGCAAAAATTACTGAAGGACAAACATGAAATTTTGGAATACACTACTTAAAAAATAAACTTTTATTAAATAAAATGAGTCTAAACTCAAAACAACTAGGTGAAATAAAAAATAAGCTATCCACAATGGAAATACAGTGGACCCTCGACCAACGATGGCATCGATTAATGATAAATCCGACTAGCGATACATTTTAATGCAAAATTTTTGCCTCGACTAGCGCTAAAAAACTCGACCAACACTATTTGTTCTGTCAGACGCGTCCACTTCTGGCCAGTGTTTACAAGCCAGCCAGCCACTGCCGTCGCTTCCAAGCATACAATCGGAACATTTCATGTTATCACAGCCTTTTTAGTGATTGCACCTGCAAAATAAGTCACCATGGGCCCCAAGAAATCTTCTAGTGCCAACCCTACAGCAAAAAGGGTGAGAATTACTATGGATATGAAGAAAGATATCATTGCTAAGTATGAAAGTGGAGTGCGTGTCTCCGAGCTGGCCAGGTTGTACACAAAACCCCAATCAACCATCGCTACTATTGTGGCCAAGAAAACGGCAATCAAGGAAGCTGTTCTTGCCAAAGGTGCAACTATGTTTTCGAAACTGAGATCGCAAGTACTCGAAGATGTTGAGAGACTGTTATTGGTGTGGATAAACGAAAAACAGATAGCATCTCTCAAGGGATCATATGTGAAAAGGCTAGGAAGTTGCATGACGATTTAATGAAAAAAATGCCAGCAACTAGTGGTGATGTGAGTGAATTTAAGGCCAGCAAAGGTTGGTTTGAGAGATTTAAAGGGAAGGGAAGTAACCCCGGAAAAGGACTTGCCACCTCAAGTCCTAATGGAAGGGGATTCCCCTTCTAAACACTAAGACCATCAACACTCTCCCCTCCTCCCATCCCAACAATCATCACCAGATCTTCAATAAAGGTAAGTGTCATGTAACTGTGCATGTCTTCTTCAGTTTGTGTGTATTAAAATTAATATTTCATGTGGTAAAAACAATTTTTTTTTTTCATACTTTGGGGTGTCCTACACGGATTAATTTGATTTCCATTATTTCTTATGGGGAAAATTAACTTGACTAACGATAATTTTGACTAACGATGAGCTCTCGGGAACGGATTAATAGCGTTAGTCGAGGGTCCACTGTATTAAGAAAATTATTAAAGTTAAGCTGCTAACAAATGGAAAATTATGAACAGCATTCTAATATAATACATTGCATTTAAAAAAGTGAGAGGGAGAATCCTTTAAACTATAGTACTATATTTGTACCAAACATTGTGATAAAAACTCTGAAAAAAAAAGTCATTAAAGAAAAATGGTTTAAATTTCTGTAGAGCAAAAATCTGATTCTTACCAAACAGGTCAGTCACAAATCGGAAAAATCCTTTATATCTTGCATATAAATCCTTAAACTAGATGAGCTGTATTAATATGTATTACTGTCAGACTGTGTACAACAGAGTAATATGCAAAAATCACACCACTTTCATATTTCTTATGACTGGCATTTTGACCTTTCAGACAGCTTTTGGGATTGGTTCTAGAAAAAAACATACTGACCCATAGGAGCCAATACCTGAGTACATGAGAGCCCAGTGTAGTGTCTGGTACCTTGGAGAGGAGGCATGAGACTTATTTCAGTTTAATTAAGAGAATTTCCAGGTATAATATCAGTAGCAAGGACAGGAAAAAATGATTAAAAGCTTTTTACAGATACAGTTGGGCCCAGCTTTGCAGTGTTTCGCCTTACGGCGTTTCACTAAAATGGTGATTTCAAATTATGACCAAAACTCGCTATATGGCTCCCCGTCTTTCTAATACGACGTGCCCACCTGGTTTGTTTACATTATCTGTGAGCACATCTCTCTATTATGTCTGGAAACTTTCCAAAATTTCAAGTGTTTTAAAGTAATTGCATATTTTATATGTACTCTGATCATTATACTTATGTGTACCTGTACCTAAATATACACACTGTGCTGGCATGCAGGTACACATTAAAATCACTAAGTCTCTCTCTACTCTTTACGCCATATTAACAATAATCTGTTGGGCGTTTTAAATGTCATTAATATAGACATTTCCATTATTCAACTATGATTTTTTTTTCAAACTTACATAATAAACACACTATATAACACACAAACATGATAAATGTGGTAGCCAGGTGACTTGTAGGAGTGATGGCAAGAATAACATTTTCTTTAGTCCAACATCAGAGAAAATGTGTACACTATAATATTACTGGGGGTAACTAGAAAATTATTCCTTTCGTATGCTTTCACTGAGAACGTCATTTCTTCAAACAATGATGTTACATGAGAATGGGAGTGTTCCTCTATATTTATTCTACTGTATCAATGTGGAGACAACTTGTACACAATGTAGTGTTTGTATTATGGTATACCAAAACCAGATGCGTCTGTTTCTCCTCTCTCATGTACTCATTCTCTTTCGTTTATTCATTTATCTCGTTTACTCACCTCTCGCCCTACATTAAGACTACAAATATTTTAAGGTAATTAATGAATATACTGTATATGTATTTTATCTGGGGCGCTTTAAATGTCGTAGTATACTGTGTGTGGATGGGGTGGGGTGGGCTGGTCTGACCTGCCTGGCTACCATACCACCCACACCTGACTTCCTACAAATAAACATGACTCGCCTCTCTCCCAACATTAAGAATACAAGTATTTTAAGGTAAGTAATGGGTGTGCTGTGTGTGTATTTTACTTTTTATTGTTTTTAATGCCTAGTTTTATTGCTAACTTAATATATGTTAGTGTAAACTTGTTATCTGGCATTTCTATGCATTTATAAGTGGAAAAAATGGCATTCTGCTTTCTGGCAGTAGCCTGGAACCTAACATGCCGTATAAGTGGGGCCCTACTATACTGTAGTAAAAGTTTATAATTTCACAGAAATTTAAAACCTGAGAATAATGTTGACAGCAAAAGCTATGGTAGACTCCCCTCCCTTAACAGTCTAAATAGGGACTCAACAAAAGGTTTGGTAAGCAATAAATAAGTTAAGGAAACTATTTTTCCACAGATGCCATTGTTATAACCTGAGGCATACCAGGACAGTAACATTCTTTATCTAATTCCTATTAATTTTTGGAGGAATGATGACATTCACAGCTTTGTACTGTACTCAAGAGATTGGCTTCTCTTTCTCCCATTCCCTACTTTGCCCTCTATTGTATCTTCTTTCAGCTGAAAGGTGAATCACAGCCCATAATTTTCTCTAGTAATGCTTTTTCCTTGTGTTTACCTATTAACCCTTTGACTGTCGCAAGCCCCTTTCTGAAACTATCATTCTGTCGAAAAAATTTTTGGAAAAAAAAAAAAAAATTCTTAAGAAATGATAGAGAATCTTTCCCGATGGTAATGACACCAAAAGTACGAAATTTAGTCAAAAACTCACGGAATTACGCTCTTGCAAAGTTAGCGGTCTCAGTGACATACGCATCGGCAATTTTGCCAACTTTGAGCCCTGTTTTTGGCCAATTCTGTTGTTCAAGTTGACCAAACTTGTAGCTATTTCTTTAGAACTCCATTTTTTCTATTAATTGAGTACAAGAAACTGCCCGTTTACTGATTTGAACTACCCAATAAAGTGGTCAGAAATTGGCAATTTGGCCAATTTCACGCAAATTAACCTCTTCAAGGGGGGCTCCTTGGCGTGGTGAAGAGGCTCTTGGTCTGGGGAATTAGACCTGTCAGTCTCCTTCCTCAGACTGAACCTAATTACCCCCCAATCCCCCCTTCCCTATCCTGTCCTCCCCATCCTCCCCTTTTTCCTTTCCTCCCCCTCCTCCCCACCCCTCCCTTTTGCCCTTCCATTTTTGGCCTTTGGGATTTTTCCCACAGGCATGCTAGTTCCTGGGTAGGGGAAAGGGTACCAGGGTCCATCCCATTCCATTGAGGTTCTTGGCAGTGGCGTAGTTTGCCATGGAATCTGGATCGCCTGGGGATGTCCCGATCCCTCTCCAGTATCCCGGAGGGTGGCTTTGGGTGTCTTTCGGGCGACGGGTGTATCTCTGGAAGCCACCTTTCGGATTCCGGGGGTGGTGGCCGAAGGAGGTATGCTTTGTTGTGGATATCCGGCCGCCCTCTCGTTTGTCCACCGAGGTAGCTCGGCAGATGTGAGGTTGCTATCCCGGATTGCTGGTTTACTGGCATGATGGGTAGGGTATGGCATGGGTTCCATGCTGCATCTGCGCTACTTGCGGTGCTGGGGTCCTCTTGGGCGCAGAGGGAGATTTCTGGCCTTTTCATTCCTCCTAGGAACTATCCCTCCCCGGTCCCCCCTTTTTTTATTTTTTTTTTATTTTTATTTTATTTTCTTCTCTTTTTTTTCTTAAAAACAAAAAGAAAGAAGTAACCTAACCATGGAGTACCCGATCCATGACCCCGCTACCCCCGGGCCCCTTATTGTTCTGACCTCGCCTCGTCTTTTGGCCACTCTTCGGATATTCCTAAGGCTCCTGTACCTCTTGCTGGTGCTGTTTCCTCACCCGCTTCAGGTACCGGGGCTTCCACTGACTCCTTCGATTTGTCTGACCTCCGCTCTCCTTTGACTATGCTTCCGGCTTCTTCCTCTACGGTGCGGCGATTTTTGAATCGCCAGCCCATCCCACGTTGGACCGACTCTGGTCCCACTTCTAAACGTCAATGACAATCTCCTAATGATGTTACTTTGTTACCTTCCCTTTCTGCTCAGAAAAGACCGACACGTCATGCACTCCCTCTCCACACTCAGTTTCGGACCACACAATGGACTAAATTCTTTACATTAAGACCGACTTCTTCTACTGCCTATCTTTCCGACCATAGTATTGGCAAAGCGCTCCTGCGCCACGTTGGTAGAGATATTTCCTTTCATGCTCTTAAGAGTGGTATGCGCATCATCACAGTCCAGAATTCTACTCAAGCTCATGATGTTTCTCTTCTTTCACATATCAATACTATTCCTATCACTATCGAAAAACATCATTCCCTCAATTCTTGTAGTGGTACTGTTGTTCTGCCCCATACCATAGCCCAACAGAATTTCCAGACATGTGGCACTGACATTCTCGAACAACTGGAACTCCAAGATCTCTCAATTCTCAAGGTAGACACTTATGTTCTTCCTGCCCGCGGGCGAAGATGATACCCTTGCAATGTGGCTCGTTTGACTTTTGACAGCCGTGAACTCCCATCCTCTGTTTATGTAGCAGGACATCTGGGGGATTCTCACTGTGATTCCCATGGCATTCAGTTAGAGGCTTTTCTTGCTACCCACCCCCTCCATGTTTTAAATACAGGTACTCACACCCATTTTGATCCTCGGACTCATACTCTTGCATCGATCTCTCAGTCTGCTCTTCCTCCACCGCATTAGACTTCACCTGGTCTGTTCTCCCGGATTTACATGACAGCAATAATTTCCAAATCATTCTTACTTCCCCTTCATATTCACCACCTCTTCGTAACCCATGCTGGCAATTTGATCAGGCAAATCGGAACCTTTACTCACAACTAACTGTTTTTAGCGAGGTTCCTTCTTCGTCCTCCATTGATGAGCTTTTACACCTCTTCTCGTCCTCCGTTTTAACCGCAGCTTCTCATTCTATACCCCAAACTTCGGGCAGGCATTCTCAGAAATGTGTGCCTTGGTGGTCTCTTGCTTGTGCTCGTGCAGTACATTTAAAACGCGCTGCTTGGGGCAGGTACCGGTACAGTAGAACCATGGAGAGACTTCTTGGTTTAAGCAGAAGCGTGCGATCGCTCGCCATGTCATCCGGTATGCTAAATGCACTTGCTGGCGAGATTGTCTCCACCATCACCTCTGCTTCCTCTGAGTGCAGTCTGGAAAAAAGTATGAAAACTGAGTGGTGAATATTCTCCTGACCCGGCTCCTGTTCTGCGGGTTGCCGGTGTTGATATAGCAAACCCACTAGATGTTGCCAATGAAATTGGCAATCATCTGGTCTGTATTTCTCAGGGGCTCCATCTATGCCCCTCGTTTCTTTCCTCAAAGTCTGCCAGAGAGTTAGCACCCTTGGACTTTTCTTCTCTCAGAGAAGAACAGTATAATGTGTCTTTTACACTTCAAGAACTGGAGGCAACACTCTCAGCTTGCCGATCATCGGCAGCTGGGCCTGACGACATTCATATTCGCATGCTGCAACATTTACATCAGTCAGCCCTTTCAGTCCTATTATGCCTTTTCAATCTTATTTGGTCACAGGGAGTTCTTCCACAGCTGTGGAAATCTGCCATTGCTCTCCCTTTCTGCAAACCGGGTACTATGGGACATGAAGCCTCCCACTATCGTCCCATTGCTCTTACCAGTGCAGTTTGCAAAGTGATGGAATGCCTGGTAAATATACATTTAGTGTGGCATTTAGAGGCACACAACAGTCTCTCCACTCTTCAATATTGCTTTCGTAAAGGCCGTTCTACCATAGACCCCTTACTATGCTTGGATACATATGTTCGTAATGCCTTTGCGAATAACCACTCAGTTATTGCCATATTTTTTGACCTTGAGGAGGCATATGACACAACTTGGAGGTATAATATTTTGGCCCAAGCCCACTCCTTAGGCGTTCGAGGCAATCTGCCATCCTTCCTTAAGAACTTTTTAACTGACAGACATTTCTGCGTTTGGGTTAATAATGTGCTCTCCCCGAACTTTATCCAAGCTGAAGGTGTTCCCCAGGGATGTGTTCTGAGCACAACACTTTTTCTCCTTGCTTTAAATGATTTGGCCTTTAGTCTTCCATCCAATATTTGGTCATCACTCTATGTTGATGACTTTGCTATTGCATGTGCAATAGCAATTGGGCCACCACACATGGGTTTAAATTTTCCAGTACCAAAACTCACCAAATTACTTTCACTAGATGCTCTGTCATCTCCGATCATCCTTTGTACCTCTGTGGCTCCCGTATCCCTGAATGTGATAGTCATGTTTCTAGGCCTCCTCTTTGGCCGTAGGTTATCCTGGAAACCTCGCATTACCTCTCTGAAGGCAACTTGTCACAGCCGGCTGAACCTTCTTAAAACCCTTGCTCATCTTTCATGGGGAGCTGATCATCGAACTCTCCTTCGCCTACATTCCGCCCTCATTTAATTGAAACTTGATTATGGTGACCAGATCTATTCAGCGGCCTCTCCTGCTACTCTCTCTAACCTTAACCCCTTTCATCACCAGGGATTACGTTTATGCCTTGGTACTTTTCGCTCTTCCCCTGTTGAGAGCCTCTATGCAGAAGCGAACGTTCCATCCTTATCCGATCGCTGTGATGCCCATTGCCTTCGCTACTATGTATGCTCTCATGATCTCCGCAATCCTTCCATTTATAGAATGGTCACCGATATTAGTAGACATTATTTGTTCGCCACCCCTGTTGCTCCTTCCCTTCTCTCTTCACCTACATTCGCTCTTGTCTTCTCTTCAGTTACCACCTCTCTATGTTCATGTAGCATCTCCCTTTTCCCTACCCCCCTGGGAAGTTCCAGCTGTTCGAGTCTGTTCTTTCTCACTCCCTTGCTCAAAAGCCCAACTGTCTATGGTAGCTTCCCGCTCTTTTTCTTGACCACTTCCACTCTCATTCTCATGCCATTGCAGTGTACACAGATGGCTCTAAGTCTTCTGATGGCGTAGGATTCGCAGTAGTGTTTCCGGACAGCATCGTACGAGGGCATTTGCTATCTTCGGCTAGTATCTTTACTGCTGAATTGTATGCCATTCTTACAGCACTTATCCGTATTGCATCTATGCCTGTGTCATCATTTGTGGTTGTCTCAGACTCCCTTAGTGCTTTATAGGCTATACAGAAATTTGATACACCTCACCCCTTAGTCCTCCATATCCAACTTTTTCTATGCCGCATCTCTTCCAAGCATAAAGATATTGTTTTTTGTTGGGTCCCTGGTCATGTTGACGTACAGGGCAATGAACAGGCAGACACTGCTGCGCAGTCAGCAGTACATGACCTACCAGTTTCATATAGAGGTGTTCCATTTATGGACTATTTTGCTGCAATAGCTACCCACCTTCACACCCATTGGCAACAATGTTGGTCTATTCTGCTCGGTAACAAACTTCAATATATGGCCGTCTTCTTGTCACCAGTGTCGAGGTTGGGAGACTACTCTCTCCCTCGTCTTTGCATTGGCCATACTCATCTTACTCATGGTTATCTCATGGAGAGGCGCCCTGCTCCTCTCTGTGAGAATTGTCAGGCTCCATTATCGGTTAGCCACATTCTATTAGACTGCCCGCTTTATCAACGAGCATGCAGAATATACCTCCGTCGTCGTCTTCGCCCCGCTACTCTCTCTTTACTTTTCCTTCTCGCTGATGGACCCACCTTTCATCCGGACTCTCTCATTGACTTTTTGGCAACAACTGACTGACTTCACAAACTTTGATACCTTCAGCCCTTTGTACCTCAATCTCTTGCTGCCCTCTACCCCCGCACTATCCCCTGCCCCGCTGTTTTCTGTAACCTACTGATCATCCCTCCCCCCTTCTGCCGTCCAATACCCTCACTTCCTTCCTTACCCTGCAGCGCTGCATAGCCCTTGTGGCTTAGCGCTTCTTTTTGATTATAACAATAATAATCACGCAAATTAAAAAAGGTGCCAATTTCAAAATAGGGTCCAGAATAGACAATGTAAACATTCTTGGCACTAAAATAACATATCCTCTGTTCATTAGTCACATCTCTAGGCCCCTCTTATATTACTATTACTTTCTATTTTGATTTTTTATTCATACAAAAAATACAAAATTTACTGTTATGCAGACTACTTCATTATTGTAAAAATGGTATAAATAATATCAGTGCACTAGTGAAAAACTATTAGACTCCCCAGTTGATGTGTATTGAATGTGTGGTGTGATTTGCTTACTCTTGAACATTGGTAAAAATTGAACATTTCCGCTACTTTGAGCTCAATTTCAAGATCGTTTTCACCATGAAACTAATCAAAATCATCTCTATTTCTGTAATATGTTTTCCATTTTATCATGCGAGACCATGAAAACGAGAATACAATGATAAATACTATACAAAAATACACCTCAATGTCGGCGTTTTAATCCAAAAAACGGTCTTTTTTTTTTATTATTATTATTATGCACTGCGTGCTGCAGGATTTTTTTATGTGGTGCACACTGACCATACACACCCATTCTCTCACATGTAGGCCTACCAGCTTTCTCCTGCTTGATTTAAAGCCTCTATAATTATTGAGTATATATACGTCTGAAACAGTGGCTCGTAAGACTATACAGTGGACCCCCGCATAACGATTTTAATCCGTGCAAGAGGGGTAATTGTTATGCGAAATAATCGGTATGCGAATGAATTTTCCCCATAAGAAATAATGGAAATCAAATTAATCCGTGCAAGACACCCAAAAGTATGAAAAAAAAATTTTTACCACATGAAATATACATTTTCCCACACACAAAGAGAAGGATACATGCACAATAGTAGAGTAGTACATGCACAGTATATATTGTGCATGTACTAGTCTACTAAATGAAGAATAAATGACACTTACCTTTATTGAAGATGCAGCAATGACTGATGAGACACTGTGTCCTGGGAGTGCCTTTTCCTCCTGAGTAATGTAGGTCCTGTTTGGCATTTTCTTCCAGAACAGGCCTTATCACACTGTGTATGCCACTACGATTCTTAAATCTCTCAAACCAACCTTTGCTGGCTTTAAATTCACCAATATGAGCACTAGTTCCAGGCATTTTTCCCTGTTCACCTGGGTGTTAGTCGACTTGTGTGGGTTGCATCCTGGGAGACAAGATTAAGGACCCCAATGGAAATAAGTTAGACAGTCTTCGATGACACTGACTTTTTTGGGTTATCCTGGGTGGCAAATCCTCTGGGGTTAATTGTTTCTTGGTATTCTCAATAAGCCACACCAACAACGGTGCTACAGCAGCAGCAGCAGCAGCTGACGGTGGTACAGCAGCAACAGACGATGCTACAGCAGCAGCAGACGATGCTACAGCAGCAGCAGACGATGCTACAGCAGCAGCAGCAGCTGACGGTGGTACAGCAGCAACAGACGATGCTACAGCAGCAACAGACGATGTTACAGCAGCAGCAGCAGCTGACGGTGGTACAGCAGCAACAGACGATGTTACAGCAGCAGCAGACGATGCTACAGCAGCAGCAGACGATGCTACAGCAGCAGCAGCAGCTGACGGTGGTACAGCAGCAACAGACGATGCTACAGCAGCAACAGACGATGTTACAGCAGCAGCAGCAGCTGACGGTGGTACAGCAGCAACAGACGATGTTACAGCAGCAGCAGACGATGCTACAGCAGCAGCAGCAGCTGACAGTGCAGCAGCAGCAGCAGCAGCTGTACCACCAATAGTAGCGATGGTTGATTGGGGTTTATTATACAACCTGGCCAGCTCGGAGACACGCACTCCACTTTCATACTTATCAATGATCTTTTTCTTCATCTCTATTGTAATTCTCACCCTTATTGCTGTAGGGTTGGCACTAGAAGCTTTCTTGGGGCCCATGGTCACTTATTTTCCAGAAAAAGCACCGAAAACACTGTAATAATACGAAATATTCCGATTGTATGCTTGGATGTTACCGCGGAGGCTGGCTGGTAAACAATGCCACCGGCGGAACATGTGAGCGTGGCTCAGGCCGCACATTGGACGCGTCTCGGACGAAAATCGGTGAGCGGGTTTTTAAGCGGTATGTGAGGCAAAATTTTTGTGATTAAAACAAGCGGTATGCGGATTAATCGCTATGTGATGCCATCGTTATGCGGGGGTCCACTGTATATACGACCAAAACAGTCAAAGGGTTAAAGACAGTTGTAGGTAGTATCCATAATGTAGAAACTACTGCTAATGAGGTCATAAAGCAATAAAAAAAAAGACTGAGGAAAATGCATCATGGTATGAATGGCAACTGTAACCTGGATACCAGTGTTTGAATACTGTTGTTGACTTGAGTCGCATCATTACTGTGAAATCACTGAACTTCACTCTCTAATACTATTGAAGAGTTTAACACCTTTCTTTTTGTAAATATAATAACAAAGAACTACAGTAGGACCCCAGTATCCGCAGGGGATATGCTCCAAGACCTACCATGTGATACCCAAAACTGCGGATAGTAGTGAACCCTATATGATAGTTTAATTGATAAAATATAAAATCCTGAAGGGACACACTTCACAGTTTCTCTTAGGCATTGAAGAACTGCCACCATCACTGCTTTTGCACTTTGGGGCCATTATTAAACAAAATTAAGGGTTATTTTTGGGCCAGGGTAAACCGTGGATAACTGAAACTGTGAAAACCAGACCTGCAGATACAGCCCCTACTGTACTATGCATTTTATATTGCGTTATGATGGAGGCTGATGGGAGAGTGGCTCGTCACTCGCTAATCTGCCAGTAATTTCCTTGCATATATTTATCAAAGATAGTTGTATGTACATACGTCTTATAATGTGCAGAACAACCAGTGTAAAAAAATAATGAACTTCCAGGTGTTTTTGTGATTTCTCACATTATCAAGGAACTGTAAAAACAAAAGATCAGGAGAAGGCACATAATGATGAGATTACACCTTTCAGTCAACATACAACACCTGACCCTTTATAATGATGTAGGTAGTTGGTCAAGGTCTTGTCAAACACAGCTTATATTCCACCCAAGCTCTAAGATTTTAACTTGCAAATATATCTTAAATTCTTTCCATATTTTAATAATTCTGAATGAATCTAATTTGTATAATTCTAAAGGAATATTCTTATTAATTTCAAAAATATTTTTTTTTGAAACTTGATTCTAGTATATTTCTCTCAACCATTGACCTGCTTGATGCAACTTTCTTGGCCTTTTGAAAATCAATTATAGTTAAAATCTCTTGCATAAATAAACAGCATTAGACTCTTGACCACTTTTAATGCTATATTTATGTTGTCATATTTTTCCAGTTTGACCATAATAAACTCAATCACATTTTTTTACAGGAAATCTTGTAGACACAGAGGTCAGCATTTTTTGCGAAATTTTTTATCTAAAGTTTTTTACTGTATCAAGATTGTTAAATACAACTTTGATATTAAAATTCTTATGAAGAGAAGGTATATAAAGAAAGTTTTCATAGCAAGTGAGGACCAACATATTTTTAGTTGAATAAGGTTGTTCTTTTTTTAATTGTAAAAGTATTTCTAGCAATTTTAAAAGATTTATCAATTAAGTGTTTTGGGTATTTTAGATCATTAGCTTTTTCATAAATCTTCAGAATTTCTTCATCTGTGAACTCTGGGCTACAAATATGCAAAGCTTTCAAAAACACTGATGAGAATACAGAAAGTTTAACTCTATCATGATGTGAAGAATAATAGTGCACATAACAGTTATTTGTTAGTTTTTTGTAAATTTAAAATTTAAAATCATGGTTCCCCTTAATAATTACAACATCTAGAAAAGGCAATGAGTTATTTTGTTTAAACTCAACAGTAAAATTTATGGAATGAGCTAGACTATTTAATTTAACAAGGAAAGGTTTTATATCTGTATTTTTAGGCATTAGACATAAAACATCAACATATCTGTACCACTTAGCTCTACTGACAAGGATTTTGTTAAGCAATCTTGTCTCAAAATATTCCATGTACAAATTATAAAGGACAGGTGAGAGAGCATTTCCCATTGCCATACCAAGTTTGCCATTAAACACAAACTTTGCATCAACAATACAGAGTTCAATAAGCTCAGCGATTGTAGGTACTGGCAGGTACTATTTTTTTCACAGTGGTTGTTCTGCATATTGTGATATTGCCTGTTTTACTGTGATCTTAGTAATCTGCTACTGAAGGTATGAGGCAACAAAAATTAAGGTCATCAAGTTTTAGAGGAATGCTCATTTGAACATTGCTTCATGCCTCTTGCTTCCCTCAAATAAAAATATGCATAATATGGGTTTCTTGCTAAATCTCTCACTTGTACATTTTTTGAGGAAAAATATATCATGAGAATAAGCAGTTTCACTATCTAACATTGCTATGTTTAAATTGATGTACATGTTGTACATCATTGATGTACATGTCATACTGGTAAAAGAAAAGATTAAAGATTAAAAACTTTATTTTTTTGCAAATGTTACGATGTGTAATTACAATTTTGATTTGTCAAGTACAAAAGACAGCCACTTTTGTGCCTGGGCATTTTGGGCAGACTAATCCTAGTACATAATAACTAAATTGTAGACAAGATAAGTGGTTAACTTTTAATAAATCTTTATTTTATCTTCATACTAATGCGAGGTAGTCAAGTTGGAGGTTTATAAGAATAATTATCTTGAAGTTGCACATAATAGAAACTATTACAATTAATGGTTCAGTCAGTAATATTTTATAGATTGGCAGGTGTTATAATAAACTAGAGACCATATAATATAATATTTGGGAGAGATGCTTCAAATTGATTAGAAGTTGTTTTGGTTGGTTTGGTTAGTATTGAGAGATGAGATAGCTAGCACAGTAGAGTTATGACTTAGTGTTCCGACTTGCAACATTTTGCACCTATGACAATGATACCTTGGAACCAATTAGTTAAAAACACTGACCTGTAGTTAGTCATTGCAGATGTGACACATTATTTGAAATAAATTTTTTCTCATTTTTATCAAATGCACAAATATTTTGTGTATATTTTATATATGTGTAAAGAGCTCACATTTGTTTGGTCAAAAACCTTAGATTTAATATTTACTATTATGTTAAGGCTGAGTTATAAATACTGTACCTACAGTATATAAACTTTTAACCAAGGATAACCTAGTCAAGCCAAACAATGTGATTTGTTTCCATTTTTTGAGGACTATCACACCTTGAAATGGTGTGGAACTTGCTCCAAATTCATTACAATTTAATGATTCTAACATTGCACACCAATAGGCCACTAATAGCAACAGGCTCTCAACAAGGAATATTAGAGAAGGCAGGGCTGGTAGGGTAGCAAAGCCCTTATAATGGTTACAGGTACTGTATATCACAGCAGGAGTCAACTTCTAGAATTGGAAAGAGAAAAAAAGCAAGTTTCGACGTAACACTGGATTTAAGACTCATATAAACAGGATAGTGTGTAATATTTGTGACTGATATCTTGTGCTGGCACGTATTGTTCACCCTCTGAGTTCCTCTCCTGTCCCTTCCTTCCTATTAGTCACTTGCATACTTGATATTTGAAAGGTATGGCCAATCTCTAATATGACATGGCACGGGCATTTCACTGTAGGATTTGGGGGTTTATTGAGTCTAAGTTTTATATAATAAATTTTGTGCAGGTCTTGAAACTTAAATTTTTTTGTAGTCTTTTTTCTAGTAACTTAAGTCACTGATTTTCATTAGGGTCTTTACTGTGATAGATTTCCTTTCATGTTATCAGCAAAGTCATTAGGATTTGAATAGATGCTTTGAATGGTGAGCAAATATAATTACAGTATGTATTAAAAGCATATTAATGCTGCAGATTTTTTACCCGCATTTTTTTAAGCATTAAGTTGGAAATATCTGCAAGTCACATGAGTTATTTACTTCAAAATTCAGTATATGCAAGGAACCCAGTACTTTATTTTCTGACATTTTAAGGTGTGTGATCATATAAGATGCACCCCAAGGCAGGGTAGCCAAAAAAGAAAAAAGTTTTTCTTTTTAAATTTAGTAATTTGTACAGGAGAAGGGGTTACTAGCCCCTTGCTCCCGGCATTTTAGCTGCCTCTTACAACACGCATGGCTTACAGAGGAAGAATTCTGTTCCACTTCCCCATGGAGATAAGAGGAAATAAACAAGAACAAGCACTAGAAAGAAAACAGAAGAAAACCCAGAGGGGTGTGTATATATATGCTTGTATACATGTATGTGTAGTGTGACCTAAGTGTAAGAAGAAGTAGCAAGACATACCTGAAATCTTGCATGTTTATGAAACAGAAAAAAGACACCAGCAATCCTACCATTGTGTAAAACAATTACAGGTTTCTGTTTTACACTCACTTGGCAGGACAGTAGTACCTCCCTGGCATATGTGGAAAAAATAAAAACCCTTTTTTTCCCTGATCATCTTAGCCCCTATTATTGGGTTATTTTAAAACTTCTTATCAGCACTATATATCTATATTAAACCCCACTATTTCCCTGTTCTTCATAATGCTCATATTCCTGGTCACTGTCATTCTCATCCATGCATTCCTCGAGTCATCAATGCTCTCTGAGTCAGAAGTGTTTGTTTCCTCATATAAAAGGTCATCTGTGCGATCAAAAGCATTGCTAATGGCACACTTCCGAAATGACAGTACAACTGTCTTCATTTTAATTTCACTCCAAGCATTTTTTCACCCACTGGCAAACCTGAGCTATTGTAGGCTCCTTTATGTGACCTGTTGGTGTTAGCTCATGCAGTGGGAGCATCATCCATTTGTTCCAGGGGTTGCAATTGACCTGTTAATCCTCCAGGTATTACACCTGGTTATGTTTTAATCTGTTTACTCTTAGTGGTCTTTGTTAAGTGAGACTTGAACTGGTCACACACGAGAAGCAGTGCATATAAGGTGCAGGGTGATTTTTCCAAGACTTTTTTGGGAAAAAACATGCCTTATATGCCAAAAAATACAATGAGGTTTAGCACAGATTGAATAACACTTTAAGTTTGGGAGGACATATGAAACAAACCAGTCTCATAATGACCACTTGGCCAGTCTGGTTAACAAAGATGTCAAAAGAATAATAATACTAAGACTACTCACCAGTGACACCTCCAATTATTAGTTAACTTAATAATTTTATATTTATGTAATTAATTTGTATGTAATTGTCAAAATGATGCTAATAAAAGTGTGGGTGTTTTTATAAATGTAACAACATGTAATAAACTGTAGAAGTTAGGAAAATAAATAAAACAATTTAATAAGGTGTGGTTAATGTGTCCTACCTATATCTACTAATATTTGTTTCTTACACAAGCTACCTTACTCTTGGCACCAACCATAACTTCCTCCTCTCATGCACCAGCATACTTCTTTCTCTTAATGTCAGCACTCTTCTAGAGTGCTCAGTGACCCATATATGTTTAACAGTTGCTTCTTTAACCCTTTGACTGTCGCGGCCGTATATATACGTCTTATGAGGTACCGTGTTTGATGTATACATACTCATAAATTCTAGCGGCTTCAAATCAAGCAGGAGAAAGCTGGTAGGCCCACATGTGAGAGAATGGGTCTGTGTGGTCAGTGTGCATCATATAAAAAAAATCCTGGAGCACGCAGTGCATAATGAGAGAAAAAAAACTCCGACCTTTTTTTTAATTAAAATGCCGACTTTGTGGTCTGTTTTCGTACAGTGTTTATGGTTGTATTCTCATTTTCTTGGTTTCCTTTGATAGAATGGAAAACATATTATAGAAATAGAGGTGACTTTGATTGATTTTACTATAAAAAGAACCTGGAAATGGAGCTTGAAGTAGGGGAAATGTTTGATTTTTGTCGATGTTCAAAAGTAAACAAATGATGTCATTGTCCAAGAAATGTCCAACTAGCCATTCTAATATGCAGTCATGAATGGGTTGATGTTATTTATACAATTATTACAGTATTCCAGTAGTCTGCATAATAGTAAATCTTCTATTTTTTGTTTGAATAAAAATTCAAAATAGAAAGCAAGAGTAATATCAGAGGGGCCTGGAGACATGACTGATTAACAAAGAAAATGTTACTTTAGAGCCAGGAATGTCTGCATTGTTCATTCTGGATCTTATATTGAAACTCATATTTTTTAATTTTCGTGAAATTGGCCAAATTGCAAATTTCTGACCACGTTATTGGGTAGTTGAAATCGGTAAATGGGCAGCTTCTTGTACTCAATCAATAGAAAAAATGGAGTTCTAAACAAATAGCTATGATTATTATTATAATCAAAAAGAAGCGCAAAGCCACAAGGGCTATACAGCGAAACAAATAGCTATGAGCTTGGTCGACTGGAACAATGGAATTAGCTGGAAATAGGGCTCAAAGTGGGCAAAATCGCCGATTTGTAAATATCGCTGAGGTTGCTAACTTCGCGAGAGCGTAATTCCGCCAGTTTTCCATCAAATTTTGTTTTTTTGGTGTCATTACAATCGGGAAAAGATTATCTATCATTTCATAAGAAAAAATATTTTTTTTTTTTTTTTTTTTTTTTAAATTTTGCGACACCAGGAGACACCTCAGGATTGGGGTTGCGACAGTCAAGGGGTTAATATAATAACACTGTAATAATGGCATATGTACAGTATTGTGAAATGTAACTTGTAGGCTTTACCTTGGCTATTTACTGCAAGAATTTCTTTCCAGCTTTTAGATTTT